>NC_143578.1:111292072-111598510 GCF_048544385.1 Mastigoproctus giganteus
AGGAAGATGAAAAGTTGGTTCTTCGAGTTTGAAGTTGGACAGTAAATGGATGTTGGCTGGTGGCGGCACATGTTCGGACTGTTTTGAAAGAGTGGAAATTATAGAAGCCAATTCAGAACAATGCCCATGGAAGTATCTGTAGAAGAGGCATGCAGCAGAAACAGTACGTCTATCAGACAGCGAGAGGAGAGACTGTTAGAGATTAATCATTAATTAACCTAACTGCCCTCTTCTGAATGGAATCAAGAAGCCTGAGAGAGGTTTTGGGGGCACCAACCCAGATGTGGGAACAATATTCCATGGCAGGGCTGATTTGCGATTTATACAGAGCAGTTGTTTGGAAGAAAAGTAACACCGAGAGCGAAAACTAAACAAGTTTTTTAGATGCAGAAGAAGCAATATTTGTAATGTGCTTGTTCCAAGAGAGATTAGAAGTCAGGGTACTCCCCAAAAGAGATATATTATTTTGCCTAGAAATTGGAGTGTCACTAAAGATAAGCATAGGAGCAGAAGAATCTTTTTTGCAAGATAAAAGACAAGACTGAGTTTTAGAAGGGTTGAAATCAACTAAGTTGTCTTTGCCCCACTGGAGAATTACCTGAAGATCAATATTTAAGGAATTGGTACAGATTTTCGAGAAGTTGAAGTTGATTGAGCAGAGCAAAGTTTCTCAAAATGGAAAGTGGAATGCAATGTGCTATCATCTACAAAACTATGGATAGGATTTCCAGTCAATGGAAGGTTTGATTTGATTTGATTTGATTTGGTGTTTATTGGCGCAAAAACAACTAAGGCTATACTGCGCCAGGAAATGATTAAAATAACACTAAAAATGAATTCTGGTAACCTTTAAAAAGGTTACCTCGTCAAATTATTTATATATATATATATAAAAATGTATAAAAGCAGTATAAGTTTAAAAATAAATGATCCAATTTATATGTGTGTATATATTAATAGCTTGTAAAAACTTAAAAACTGCTGACACGTGGTCGTTGTCTGATAAAATCTGACTGAGTGTATAAGGCTCAGTCGGATGAGTAAAAGCGGTAAAATATATATTGCGAACATGGGTAAAATTAACGCAATCTATTAAAATATGCTTTATTGATAAAATGGTGTCGCAAGACTCGCACATAGGAGGGTCATCAGCCCTCAGCAGAAAAGAATGTGTCAGATGACTGTGTCCTATGCTGAGTCGAGCAAGAACAACTTCCTCGCTCCGATTCCTGCGCAGACTAGACTGCCATGTTTCTATTACAAGCTTTATTTGGTATAATTTATTTGTTCTCTGTCTGTGCCATAGTTCTTGCCATTGGGAATATATCTTGTTGCGTATTATTTGCCTGTAGTCTGTATAGGGGACTGACAGGCAGCGATTATGAGTGGGTGTTGCTGATTTGGCTGACGCTGCAGCCAAATCATTTCCCTTTATCCCAATGTGGCTAGGAATCCAGCAGAAGCGGATATCAAACTTGCATTCATGAAGAGAATGTCTCTTCTGCTGAACCCGACAAAGAACTGGATGAGAATTATGTCTCGTAGATAATAAAGCCTGTAATACACTCAAAGAATCGGAATATATTATTCACCTTTGGAATTGACAAGTTCGAATGTGATCCAAGGCTAGCTCTATAGCATACAGCTCTGCAGTGTATATGCTGGATTTGGGAGGAATCTGCTGAGATATTATAGTGTCCGGAAAGAGAGCAGCAGATCCTACGCACGATTCAGACTTCGAGCCGTCTGTGTAAACGGGCAGGAAGTCTGAGTGCTCAGCTTGGTGTGCAGAGTAGAGCTGCTAGTAGACAGATGATGAGGTCTCAGACTTTACCCATTTCTTAAGGGAAAAGTCGCACGGTGGGGGATGAGCATGCCAGGGTGGAAGAGTTTCTTTTGGTGTTTGTGCCACCTTGTCTACCATGATGTTAAACTCTCTGATTAGCTCTTGGACACAAATACCAAAAGGTCGGTTGGCAGTCTGATGGGTATTGTACAAGTTTTCCCAACGTGTCTCAAAAACGGATGCCCACGTAGGATGGTCTGGCAGGGATTTCAACTTTAAAGCATAGTTTAAAGACAACTGCTTACGTCGAAGGGATAACGATGGTTCATTTGCTTCAACGTATAAGCTCTGGACAGGAGATGTTCGAAAAGCTCCAGTAGCGATACGGATAGCCTGATGGTGGACAGGGTCCAGCCATCGGAGGACACTATCTCTAGCTGAGGAGTATACCTGGGACCCGTAGTCTAATTTGGGTCGTACAAGTGCACGGTAAATCCGTAGTAGGGTGCACCGATCTGCTCCCCAACGTGTTGAGGAGAGAGAGCGGAGAATATCGAGTCCCCTCGTGCATTTTGTACGAAGTTGACGAATATGTTCGAGAAAGGTCAACTTTTTATCAAACACAAGTCCCAAGAATTTTGTGTCTGACACTACTGGAATAACATTTTGTCCAAGCCTTAATTCAGGTTCAGGATGAAGATTACGCTTGCGACAAAAGTGTACGCATACGGTCTTCTCCGGCGAGAACCTGAAGCCATTAGCAAGTGCCCAGGAATTAAGGCGATCAATGGCTTTCTGCAGTTGTCTTTCAATAACCCTCATGTTGCAAGACTGACAAAATATGCTAAAGTCATCAACATAGAGGGCACTGTTTACAGTTGGAGGAAGTTGTTCTGTGATGGAATTGACTTTGATGGCAAAAAGCGTGACACTTAATACTGATCCTTGTGGTACTCCCTCCTCTTGGCTGAAGGGACGAGAGAGTGAGTATCCCACACGTACTTGGAAAGTTCGATTGGCTAAAAAGTTTTTAATAAAAATGGGGAGTTGCCCCCTAAGGCCAAGGCTATGCAGATCTTTTAAGATGCCAAATCTCCAAGTTGTGTCATACGCTTTCTCCATGTCAAAGAACACCGACACCAAGTGTTCGCGTTTTAGGAAAGCATCCCGGATGGATGCTTCCAATCTAATAAGATGGTTCAAAGTGGACCGGTTCCTTCGGAAGCCGCACTGGATGTTGGAGAGAAGGTCATTTGATTCTAGATACCATATTAAACGAGAATTAACCATTCTCTCCAGGATTTTGCACAGACAGCTAGTCAGAGCAATAGGACGATAGTTGGTGGTGACTTTTGGATCCTTTCCTGGCTTAGGGAAGGCAAGAACGATTGCCTTTCGCCAGGAGTCCGGAAACTGGCCTTCAGTAAAGATTCTGTTATACAGAAGGAGCCGACAATCCACAGATTTTGGTGAAAGATTTTTAATCATTTCATAATGGATGCCATCTGGTCCAACGGCACTTGCTTTGGAAAGAGCGAGGGCTCTTTCCAGTTCTTGAATAGTGAAATCCCCGTTGTAGGGATAAATACTCTTAGATTTAAAGTTAAGTGCCTGTTTTTCGATTTTATATTTCAGGACCAGGAACTCTGGGGAGTACGAGGATGTTGCGGAGATGTTAGAGAAGGTTTCCCCAAGAGCATTGGCTATTGCAGTTGGATCTGCAATAGCGCATCCATTATAATCTAGGATTGAAGAAGGGTGGGATGTATATTTTCCCTTCATTTTCCGGATTTTATCCCAGACTACCTTAGAGTTGGTAGACTGGTTAATAGATGATGTAAAACGGATCCACGATTCCTTTTGACTCTGACGGCGGATATATCGTGCATTGGCTCGTGCACGTTTAAAGGCTATAAGGTTGGTCGTGCACGTTTAAAGGCTATAAGGTTGGTAGGATATCGGCGAAATATCCCCCACGCTTTGTTTTGAGACTTTTTGGCTGCTGTGCATTGTGAATTCCACCAAGGTTTGGGAAATGGTGGAAACCGGGCAGATGTTTTTGGAACAGTATTCGCAGCTGCTTGGACAATATTTTCTGTGATGTACTTAACTGCATCATTGATAGGCTCCTGACTGACTGCGCTAAGATCAAAATTTGCCTGATGTTGGAAGGCAGTCCAGTCAGCCTGATCAATCTTCCACGTGGTAACCTGAAGGGAAGACATGGTCTCCCACTGTGTAACCAGGTTATCACATGGAAATGATCACTTCCGTATGGATTCTCCTCCACTTCCCAGGTGAGTGAAGGGAATAGAGAAGGGGAGCAGATAGAGAGATCAATGGCAGAAAAAGTACGGGTAGGCATGTGGAAGAAGGTGTTCTATGACTCGTCCCCTTCCGTTGATGTTAGCACTACCCCACAGGGTGTTATGTCCGTTAAAATCCCCGAGAAGTAAGAAAGGGGGAGGCAACTGCGTTAGAAGATCATCAAGGTCTGCCTGGGAGATGTCAGTCCCAGGTGGCAAATAAATGGAGCACACAGTTAATAAAAATCCCACTGAAAGGCGAATTGCAACAGCCTCCATGCTGGTTGTAATTAGCAAGGGCTGCACTGGGGTCTGGTTACCCACAAGGATAGCCACTCCCCCATGTACAGAGCCATCCGCAATTCTATCCTTTCGAAAAACTGTGATGTTGTGCATGGTGGGATCATCATTTGCCTTTAGATATGTCTCCTGCAAGCAAAAGCAAACTGGCTCGTGCTTTTGCAGGAGGGCCTTGATGTCATCAATATTTCGCTGGAATCCACGACAATTCCATTGTAGGAATTTAGCCATTATTTTGGCTTGGTGGGTCCATCAGGCGGCTTCCGAGGTGCTGAGGGCTTACTTTTATCAGTCTTGGCTTTATCTTTTTTGGGGAAGAATGGACGCTGTCCCGTGTCCATTTCCTCCTCCGCAAAGAGTTCCAAGACTGAATCTTCGGGTACCTCCTTCTGCTCCACATCCATCTTTTCTTGGGTAATAGGGGGGGGGGACTTCCCCTTTCTTATTCTTTTCTTTCATAATTATCTTTGTTACTTGTGCAGAATTAGGAGGTACCGATATAGGAGTGGCAGCTGATTGGTCCTTTTGTGCAGGTTTTTGAGAAGTTAAGAGATACCGTGCGATGGTAGTGAAAGACTCCTTTGGAGGAATGGTCATGTCCGTCTGAGTTCCGACGGAACATCTCCCTGCTACCTTCTGGGCGTAGGTAGGTTTCTTGATATTCAGGGGTTCGACCGATTTCCTTGCCTCCTGGTATGATATATTTAGCTCTGCCTTCAGCCGTTGAATTTCTTTTTCTTCTTTCCACCTCTGGCATGCTCGTGAATAGGCCGGGTGTTCGCCTTCACAGTTAATACAGGTGGGTTTTGCGGCTGAACATGCTGTTTCATGGTCCTATGCACCGCATCGAGCGCATGCAAGGACTCCACGGCAGGCCATTTGAGAATGTCCATACGTCTGGCATTTAAAACACCGTAAAGGGTTCGGAACGTATGGACGCACCGAACAGTTGATGTATCCAGCTTTAATCTCGTCAGGAGGTTTAGGAGAGTTAAAAGTCAGGATAACGCTCCTGGTTTTAACAATTTTTCCATCCCTTCGCGCAGTAATTCTCTTGACGGCAATAACTCCCTGAGGTTTTAATTCGGAGCAGATTTCCTCCTCGGTTACGTCGAGAAGCTCCCACTCCGAAATAACACCTCTCGATGAATTGAGTGTTCTGTGTGGTGTCACTGTTATAGGTATTCCTCCGATTGATGTTGTTCGGAGTAGATGTTCGGATTGCCTGTCATTTTTAGTTTCAATTAAGAGGTCTCCAGAACGGAGCCTCTTAACTGATTTGGGAGAACCTGCTAAACCATCTAACCGTTTTTGAATAAAAAAGGGCGACATTTTACCAATCGGTTTTTCACCGGTTGAGTGCATAATTAGAAACCTTGGAACAGGCCCTGATAGTACTTCTGTTCGCTGCCTCTTTGTACTAATAGTACTATCTGGGTCTTCGTCTATGTTTGCAGATAGGGACCGGGTTGGGGCCCCTGAAGAAATGAGTTTATCAGGATTCATAGAGTTTTTTTAATTGTTCAGTGGCCGGGCTCCCCACCCACCACGGAGCCCAAAGGGATGCCCACTACCCGGCATGCAATAAATGCGCTCGGGAGTGGGACGCCAGGGCTACCCAGACACTATACCCGCACCGCCGCCAGCCTGAATCCTGTCCCTCGGACCATGAGGGTAGGGGCGTGGCATTGACATGGTTGACCCTCACAGGCGAGCCTACTAGCCGATTGATCCTAGCCGGGTCTTCCAGGACCACCCGTCTTGTCGAAGCAGGGGCCAAAGTGGTGTATTGAAGCTGGGCCCCTCAACCACCAGGATCCCCCTTTCCGAATTTCCACGGGTCGCAGCGCACGGCAAACATGACGGATTCCATTGATGTAAGCCTGGAACCTGGGCTGTCGGCGTTGGATCCCAGTGATGCTAGTCTGGAAGTCCAGCAGCATCACTGGGAGGTCCCCTCACCACGTACAGGTGCCAACGTTGAGGGGTCAATGGAAGGTCATTAATATACAAGAGGAAAAGAGTTCGGAAAAGAACTGAACCTTGGGGAACACCGGCATTAGTGAAGAAGTTAGAAGACAGAGAGCCATCTACCATCACCCTCAGTGAGCGATCACACAGAAAACTGGATAACCATTTACTAAAAACAGTTGGCAAACCATAAGATGGAAGCTTGTTTAGAAGACCTTTATGCCAAACACGATCGAAAGCCTTTGAGATGTCAAGAGCAACTACTTGTGTTTCACCGAACCTTTCCATTGAATTAGTCCATAAATGGGTAACATAATCAAGAATATCACCAGTGAATCGACACTGACGGAATCCATACTGACGATCGTTGATCAGACAGAAGGTTTCTAGGTAGTTTAAGAGTTGGCGGTTAATTGATTTCTCCATTACTTTAGAAAGAGTAGAAGTAATTTCAATGGGACGATAATTGGATGGGAGCGATTTGTCACCCTTTTTAGGAACTGGCTGGATATGAGCAAATTTCCAAGCAGAAGGAAAAACATCTTTGGAATAAGAAAGTGAAAAAAGGCGACAAAGAATAGGAGTAAGTTCAGGAGCACATGTTTTGAGAACAAGTGGAGAAATACCATCAGGACCTGGAGCTTTTTTAGCATCAAGATTCGTCAAAATCCTTCTGATATCCTTTTGACGGAAGACCACAGGAGGCATTGAATGGTGGGAGGTGTTTTACCATGATCATTAATAAATGAGTTGGAATAAAAATGGGATGCTAGCAGGTCAGCTTTATCCTTGGCTGAAGCGACAACAGAACCATCTGGTTTGGACAGAGGTGGGAGCAGAGATGGGCAAAGGTTGCGGCCAATAGCTTTGGCAAGAGACCAGAATGCTCGGCTACCATTAGGGCAAGAAGCAAGTTTTCTACTCTTAGCCTGTTAAAACTCTAGTTTGGACTGATTAATAACTGCTTTACAATGTTGCAAGCTTTGGTGAAGGCAGAAAATGAAACTGAAGAATCAGAAACAAGCCAATTACAATATGCAACATTCTTCTCTTGAACAGCCTTAGTGGATTTATTGGAAAACCAAGGTTCAGATAAAGAACAAGATTTTAAAGGGGACTATGCGATAAAGGATTCCATTCCTGCAAGAATAATTTCATTGACACGATCTGAGCAAACGTTGACATCAGAAGTTTTGAAACAGTAATCCGACAAAGGAAAAGAAGTCTCGCAGGTCATCTCATTTTGCATTCTTGTAATGCCAAACAACACGAGGTTGGGAATAGCCATGAGATAAAGGTTCCATTTGAGAACAGAATCACCAAGTTGTGATCTGAAGTGCCTAAAGGACCTCTCACTTCGACCGTGTACTTAGAACGGTTGTTTGTGAGAAAAAGATTAAGCGTATTGGCTGTATGATTAAGATTGTCCGGTATTCTTGTAGGTAAATGAACAATCTGTGCAAGGTCATTAGTAATTGCAAATGCCTCAGCATCTCGACCAGCTGGGTCGGTGTGACTAGAAAACCGAAGTCAGCCGGAGTTGTTTGTTTGTTATTTGGTTTTTAGGGGCATTAGCAACTAAGGCCATATTGCTCCGGGATATGCAGTGGTCATTGCCTGACCTTTCCACATACTCCGTATTTGGTGGTGATGGGCTCGAACCCCGGTCTAATCAAGAAGCATGTGCTATGCACTGCTGCTCCTTCCCACCTGGCTACGGAGGCGCCAGCCGGAGTTGTGAACATTAAAATCACCAAGGAAAATTACCTCACTGTTAGGAAAGTTGGACTGGAGAAAGTCAAGTTGCAAAGAGAGGAAGTCAAAGAGGTCCAAGTGATTAGTGGAGTTGGGAGAACGGTGGAGACAATAGATGAATTTGACACAATGAGGTAGAGAGATTTTAAGCCAGAGAAGATCAAAGAGAGGAGATTCCAAATTGCCAAGTCTCTGACAGGGAATATCAGAACGGACATATGCACAAGCACCACCTTTGAGGTGAAAGGAATCATACAGCAAATAGTTTGGGCAATAGAGATGAGCAGTAGTTGAATCAACCGATAACTGAGATTTTGTCAGAAAACGTATATGGGGTTTGATAGACTGCAAGTGGAAATTAACATCGTTGAGATTAGAATTGAGAATACGTATATTTGTGAAATGAATTAGGAAGTGCTTGGGAGGTTTAGATCTTTTCGCAGATAAGCTTGCTCTATTAGTTTGACAATTCATGGTGTATTCAATACTAAGAAAAAGTGGGTAGGACATGCTGTATGGAGTAATGAAATTTATGGATATGGCGTACACGTGGTAAGAATATACCCAGATCCTTGACATAACGTGGCCTCGGCAATGCTCCCCACATACACACTACTCGGACTCCCTCCAGTCACTATCTGGCAGAGTAGAGGTAGTAAGATTATACACTAGCTGATCCGGAAGCCTCCTAGAGAGTTACCAATAGGTTGGTCCAGTGTACTAACTAGCTGCCGACCTGGGAACACCGTTTTAGAGCTGTACCCTCGAAATGTAAGGAATATTGGATCTCAACACGATGTTCATCATAACCTCAAAAGTCATCAATCATACTGCATGATGGAAGAGATAGGGAAGGGTTGACCGGAACTTAGCTCTAGAGACTAAACATGGGTTCCACCACTTCAAGCCTCAAATAAGTAAAGTGGCGGTATTGCACTGGTTGATGGGTCATCTCCCACCTAGTACAGCCTGGTAACATAGAGGGGCGGCGTTCCTCTATGTGGTGTGGGCGCCACACCTCTACCCCTACTCACATTGCTTCACACCTGTGTGGTCACCCACCATGTACTTGTGCATGGAAGTTATACCCAGGATTACTAACAGTCCTACCATCATGAAGGTGCAAGCAGAGGATTTGGCCGAAATTGGGTCTACTTGACTTGAGTGTCACCCGAATATCAGTTCCATCAGCGTTTTAGACTCCTAGGTAGCAAGTACAGCTTGTCTGGCATATCTGAGAGAATGTCTGTGACAACCTCAAGGCCCAATTTACGTCATGGTTCTTTATCAGCTGCGGTAGTTAGAAGGATGATTAACAAATTTGAGGAAACTGGGTCCTTTGTTGTTAAGCCTGGAAGAGGAAGGAAGCCTGTTTCACCTCAGGAAGCTGAGAAAGTTGCAACGGCTATTGTCGACCGATCCATGAATACAGTTGCTGGAAATAGTAGCAACTCACAGGGAGTAGCGAGGCAATTGGATGCCCCATATTCCCCTGTGTGGAAAATTCTTTGGAAATTAATCTACTATTACACAAGATCGGTTGCCAGCAGCAGCAGTTGCAAAGAGATGATCCTGAAAAACGAAATGCATTTGCTCCAACATTTTTGGCCAGAATGGAAGTGAACAATGCTTGGCCATGGAACATTCTTTGAGGAGATGAGACTGTCAACACTCAAACTTCTAAATATGGGCTTCAGAAGCACCGCATGCTATTCAACAAATCGCATTGCACTCACTGAAAATCAGTGAGTGCAATGCGATTTGTGGAAGAGCATGCGGTGTGGTGTGACTTCAAATTTCATCCTAGAGCCATACTTTTTCGAGGAATTGCAGCCACCTGTTCCATAACAGCACAAATATCACATGCTGTGCAGTTTCATTATTCTTCAACTGCAGCAAAGAGGATGCCTTTATGAGACAATTTTTATGCAAGATTGGGCTCCTCTTCATATCGCACGACCAGTACAGTAGTTTCTCCAGCATCATTTTACTGCAGAAAGAGTCATTAGTCATTTGATTCCCATTGCATGGCCACCTCGTTCGCCTGACCTTACACCGTGCGATTTTTGGCTGTGGGGTTACCTCAAGGCCAATGTCTATCGAGGAAGTGTTCCTAACCTGGCTGTCTTAAAGGACAAGGTAAAGCAGCATGTGCGGAACATTACTCCAGAGATGTTGCATTCTGCAGTCGAGCAGACCATGCATCGAATGCAATTTCTGGTCCAGAACAATTGTAATCACATCGAAAAACCAACTCCACCATCAGCGAATGCAATTTCTGGTCCAGAACAATTGTAATCACATCGAAAACCAACTCCACCATCAGCGACCATCGGGAGTAAACTGTGAAACCATTTCCTCTGGCAGTTTAGTTCAGTTTCTGCTTTTTTTTTTTTTTTTTTGCAAAGCACAAAAAAAAAAAAAAAAGATAAACATCACTTTGTCATGTCTATCGTCTTGTACAGCGCCATATTATCCTCTATCGGCAGATTTTTAAACTATTTTTTTTTTCATGGGATCCTTCTCCCCATGCCTTGAATAGTTTACTCACTCATTTTGGTGGCATTCCGCTTATTAAAGTATCCCTATTTAGGGCTACAGAGAGCTCTGAATAGGGATACTTTAATTATGGCCACCCTGTACTTCAGCCTCTTCCCAGTGAATACAAGAAAGTCATTATCACTTATTTCAACTCAACTTAATAGCTAGTCACCTAGTATAGAACAACTTACCTAAAGGCTGACAGTCAATTTCTCCTTCTCCAATACATTGGATTTCTACATTACAGACTAGTGCTGACTTGTTAATCTGGCAGCTCTTCTGTACAAATTTATTCTCCGGACTGGAACTGCCATCTGAAAGACACTCATTAGATTAAACACAGTTTGTTTTGTGGAGACTAAAACTATAACTACACTATAGCCTTTTATGTTATACAGTTTAAATGGAATGAGCAGAACAGAATGATGTGCTTTGCCTAAAGGCACTTGGCACAATGCAGGGAGGCTTCGACTTCATCAAGCATCAGAAGCAAAATATCAAACACTATTCCAAACAAAAGCTATCAAAATATCAATTACATCAATAAAATATTTAAAATATGCATAACAACTTGAATTCTACAATAAATGTTACCCATGCGATTATCGGTGATTTAACATGTGGTCCCCACCAAACTTCTCAATAAACTAAAGAATAAAGTTCATTTAGATAAGGCAAATGATAAAATCTCGAGTCTGGTCATACCCCTGTATATCCAAAGTGTAGGCAAACCCCTTCCATTTCTAACAGCTCAATGCTATACAAATATGAAAGGGAAACGATATGTCACTCTAGGGTCACCCGGAATATTAATTCAACTACCCAGGTATATTGTGTTCATTAATTGTGTGTTCTCTGGTCGATTTAAATTAAATTAAATTTTATATTTATACTCCGGGACGACCAAACGGTCAGGGGAGTTCACAAGATGGCAGAATACAAGAAACAGCACCGTATTCAGCAGTCACGGGATTGAACCCCGGTTACTCAAGGCACGTGTACTTATGCTGTTGTTGTTTTGGGGGCTTTACGACGCAAGGACAGCAAAGGCCATAATGCGCCTAACTATGGTGATGTTAAATCTTGAATTGCGTCTGAATAGATGCTATACAAGTTTATATTGTGTTGTATATTTTATATGTTTGAGGAAATCAAAAATTTTGGTCACATGTGGTGTCTCCTAGTATATCAGAAATGCTGAGAGAGGTGTTCGTCGTGGGAAATGAGATAAACATAGCTTGTCGCTGAATGCTGTACTTGGGACAATCAATAAGTAGATGGTGGACAGTCAGCTGAGTGTTGCAGTTTGTACACAGTGGTGGGACAGTGGCTGCCAGCAAATAAAGATGTGTCAGGTGTGTGTGGCCTATCCTTAATCGGGCTAATACGACTTCTTCATGTCGGTTCTCACGGATACTAGATCTCCATGGTTTTAGATATTTTTTTATGCCAAGTAGCTTATTGTTGGCTTGATTCTGCCAGATATGTTGCCATAGTTCAAGGCATTGCTTATTTATAATGTACTTATAGTCAGATATAGGTGTAGTGAAGGATTGGTCTATAGGATCGGTAGCAGTTTTGGCAGCTAGGTCGGCCTGTTCGTTTCCAGAAATGCCAACGTGACCAGGGATCCAACATAAGAGAACCTGTTGTTTCTTCTGGTTTAACTTGGTCAGAGTATTCCAGATCTGTCTAAGTAAGGTGTTATCATTTTTTGTATTGTGTTGTATAGCTTGGATAGCACTAATGGAGTCGGTATAAATAACTCTGTGCAGTCTAGTTCTTGAGAGTGTGTAGTTTAAGGCTATGTGGATAGCACAGAGTTCTGCAGTATAGCTGTTACATTCAGTGGGGAGTTTTTTGGACAAAGTGATGTTAGGAAATACTGCTGCTGCACCAACATGCTTTTCAGTTTTAGATCCATCTGAGTAGATCGGTGTGTACGGGCCGTGCTGGGTTCTCAGTGTGGCATGTATTTGTAGCAAGTTCTGTTGGGACATGGTGTGTTTTCCCCAGGCTGTGAGTGAAAAGTCACACGGCGGTATATGATACATCCATGGCTGGACTGCATGAGAGGCAGTAGGCTGTATCTTACTCAGGTCAATTTTCCAGTCAACTTGTAGTGAGCGAAGACGTATCCCAGTTGGCGGGTTTATTGATGGGTAAGCTCTATAAAGGTTTTCCCATTTAGGATAGAATACACCATTCCAAGTGGGGTGGTTTGGATGCCCTTTGAGTTTTGCGGCATAATTTAATAAAAGCATTTGTCTCCATGGCTGTAAGGGTGTTTCATGCGCTTCGGTATATAGGCCCTGAACCGGTGATGTGCGGTACGCTCCCAGTGCAAGACGAAGAGCGCTGTGGTGTACGGGATCAAGCCAACGTAAAGCGCTTGGTCTAGCAGAGCTATATACGACAGAACCATAATCCAGACGTGACCGTATTAGTGCACGGTAGAGATGTAGCAGCGTGTAACGGTCAGCTCCCCACGTTTGCCCGATAGAACTCTTAAAATGTTAAGCTTTTTAAGACAGTTAGTCCGGAGCGTTTTTATATAATCAAGGAAAGTGAGTTTTTGGTCGAATATCACACCCAGAAAGCGGACACTAGGGACCACTGGTATGACCTGATTTTCTAGTCTAAGTTCCGGAAGTTGGTGTAGGTTACGCTTTCTACAGAAGTGTATCCCAACTGTTTTTTGGTGTGAGAGACGAAAACCATTGTTTTGAGATCATTTAGCTATTTTGTTCATAGCACATTGCAACTGCCTTTCTATCATTCGAATGTTAGGCGAATGGCAGGCGATACTGAAGTCATCAGCGTACAGGGTAGTGGATATCGTTTGTGGTAGGTCGTGTGTTATTGAATTCATTATTATACTAAAGAGAGTAGCACTTAGCACTGACCCTTGTGGTACTCCTTCTTCCTGGATGAATTTTGAAGATAAGTGGTTGTGAACTCTAACTTGAAATGAGCGGCAATGCAGGAAGTTTCTGATAAACTGTGGTAGGTGTCCGCGAAATCCCAGATCATATAGGGTTCGCATAATACCATATCTCCAAGAAGTGTCAAAGGCTTTTTCGATGTCAAAGAAGACCACTGCAAGCTGTTCTTTTCGGACGAAGGCATCCCGAATGTTTATTTCTGTCTTGATCAAAAGGTCAAGAGTGGATCTACCTTCCCGGAAACCACATTACAGAGGATTTAGGAGATCATTTGAGCTAGAAACCAGGTTAGTCGGGCGCTAACCATTTTTTCCATGACCTTGCTCATACAGCTAGTGAGTGCAATAGGTCGATAATGTTGCGGATTTGTAGGGTCTTTGTCTGGTTTTTGGAAAAGCCAGAATGTACGCATGATGCCATTTGTCGGGGAACGTGTTTTCTTTGAATATTCTGTTATAGAGGAGTAACAGAGTCTTGAGAGCCGGTTCGGTGAGTTTTGCTATCATGATGTAGTGGATTCCATCTGGCCCTGCTGCACTGAGTTTAGTAGACGATAGAGCATGATGCAACTCTGACATTGTGAAAGGGAGATTGTACGCAGAAATTGATGCTGATTCAAAATTTATACGTTTTTTTTTCAGCTTGTGCTTTGTGTGCCTGAAAATATTGCGAGTATGATGTTGCGGCTGATATATTCATGAAAGCTTTACCCAGGGTGTTTGCGATATCCTCAGGTTTTGTGATATCTTGGCCATTGACAGTGAGCATGGGACAGTTGACACGTGGGTGTTTTGCCCACATCCGCTGTATTTTTGCCCACATTGTTTGAGTTTTTGTCGTGCTTGTAATTGTGGATGCGAAGCGTCTCCATGCTTCCCTTCTGCTAGTCTGACTGACTCGTTTTGCCCTTATTCTTGCCTGTTTAAAGCGGATGAGGTTTTCTGTTGTTGGGAACTTCCTGAAGACGTTCCATGCTTTGTTCTTCTGTTTTTTAGCTGCATTACATTCATCATTCCACCACACTTTTGATTTGGCAGATATTTTTGTGGATTGTTTTGGAATTGCTTTGTCTGCTGCCTGCAGTATTTGATTAGATATGTATTCTACTGCCAGGTTTATGGATGTTTGTTGGATCTGGTTTTCTTCTAGTATTGCTAGCTGCTTGTACACATCCCATTCAGCTTTTGAAAAGTTCCATTTGGGGATCCGATAAGAAAGGTGGGGAATGCTTGTGTTAATGCGACATATCACAGGATAATGATCGCTGCCCAGCGAATTGCTGTGAATAGTCCATCCAAATAGAGGATATGTGGTTGCTGTGCACAGAGAGACATCAATACTGATGTAGATCCTGTCGGAAGATGTGTATAGGTGTGAGCCCCATTATTGAGGGTTATCAGATTCTGTTGATCGAGTAATTTTTCAATGATTTGTCCACGCTTGTCCAGATTGTGGTTTCCCCACAGCGGATGGTGACTGTTGAGGTCTCCTAAGATACAGTAGGGTTTGGGAAGTTGTATTACTAATTCTTCTAAATCGGCATAGCTTATATTTTGGTTAGGTGGCAAGTATAGTGAGACTATGGTTAAATCAAAGTTAATATTGACTCGTGCAGCAACTGCCTCAAGGTTTGTTTTTAGCAGGAGTGGCTTTGAGGGTATCTGGGCGTTGATGATCAGTGCTACTCCTCCATGGGCAGGATTGTTCGAATTTTGTGCAACACGATCTTGACGATGTATTATGTATTTCCGAAGGGAAACATTTATATTTGGTGTCAGATTGGTTTCCTGTAAGCAAAAGGCAATAGGGTCATATTGTGAAAGAAGATCTTGGATGTCGGACAAGTTACTGCGATAGCCTCTGCAGTTCCACTGTAAGAAAGTAAGCATTATTTGGGTTTAGTGGAACCCTCGACTTCTTTTCGAGGGACAGAAGATTTGCCTCGGTCAAGTTTACCTTTCCCCTTCTTTGGGAAATAAGGTTTCCCTGTATCCATATCCTCATTGGAGAACAGTTCTAGAACCTGTTCGTCGTGATTCAAATTGTCTTCTGAGTCCATGTATTCTGTTTGGTTTGAGTCAGGAGTAGTAGATACTGTGGTATTCTGTTGAATGGCATCAGGTTGTACTGAGATTGGCGTATTTATGGCGTTGCTTTGTTTGTTTTTCGTTTGGGGCGTTGGTACTGGGGACAACAATGACCTTGCCCATTCAGCTAGTGATTTACTTGGTGGTATAGTTACTTCCGTTTGGGTAGAAATTGATATGTGTTTTGTGGTTATTTGTGCATAAGTGGGCTTATTAGTATTTGGAACCGGTAGGGATTTTTTGGCCTCTTGGTAGGTTACGTTATGTTCGGTTTTGTACCGCTGTATCTTTTTTTCACCCTGCCAAAGGGAACACTCTTTGGAATATGCTGGGTGTGCCTCTTTACAGTTCAGACAGATTGGTCTTGTGGCTGTGCAGTCAGTACTAATGTGTTCAATGGATCCACACGTGGCACAGGCAGCTACTCCTCTGCAGACTGTCTGTGAGTGCCCAAATTTCTGGCATTTATAGCAGCGTAATGGGTTCGGGATGTACGGTTTAACTCGGCAGTTAGGGTAGCCTGCTTTTATCACTGTTGGTGACTTGGGATTGTCAAAAGTAAGTATTATGTTCCGTGTAGGAACTAGTATGCCATCTTTCTTTGTCATAATTCGTCTGACATTAATGATTCCTTGGTCGTGTAATTCTTGTTTTAGTTCTTCGTCTGACACGTTCATGAGGTCCCATTCGGTGATGACACCTCTTGACGTGTTCAGGGAAATGTGGGGTGAAACGGTGATAGAAGTTCCACCAAAAGTTTTCAGTTTTTGTAGTTGCTCAGCCTGTCGAGCAGTGGCAACTTCAACTAGTAGGTCACCTGATCTTAGACGACGAACTGTCTTTGGAGTTCCTATTGTGCTTTCTAGGCATTTCTGCACCAGAAATGGAGAGAGCTTTCCAACTGGTTGTTCTTCAGTTGAATGAATAATCAAGAAGGTTGGAGTTCGGATTCTGCCTACGTCAGTCTTTTGACGTTTTGCTGCGACAGAACTAGACTCCTCTTGTTGTTGCCTTGTCAAGGTTTCTTCTATGCACCCAGTGTTTTTCTGGGTTTTACGGACTTCTTGCTCCATTTCGCCCTGGAAGGGAGATCTTTTCCCCTCCAAGTTACCGGCCCCGCCACGTGGAGGCAGGAGCAGTGCCACCTTTGTGACCAAGCGGTAGTGGGTTAGTAGTAATGCAAAATAAAAGAAAAAAAGAAAGAAGGCTACTTTTCCTCCTGTTCAAGTAAAGTGATTTCTTTACTGAAGCTTATTTAATTGATTGTTAGTGTAACGCTGTAAATAAAGAAGACGATTTTATTTATTCAAGAGAGCGCAAATTCACTGGCAAAGACACTTGATCACAAAATCGCTTGGCACCTGGGGCCATGTACTTATGCACCCGCGCGCCTGACCACTAGGCTACGGCGACCTTTTCGTTTTCCCCTCCCCACCCCAGGAAACCAGAGTTTCCTGGGGTGGGGAGGGGAAACCATGTTATCTATGTCTGAGACCAGCTAACTCAGCTAGGAAGTGAAAAAAGCCTGCAAAAGTTCCTCGCATCATTGAGGATTCAAACCGGGGACTTTTCCACCTGGTGTGAGAAGGACGATGCCACTGTGCTAACCACGCAGAGTTCAAATATGAGAGGTATGCAGATCAAATTGATTATGAAAGCATCATACCCAACCACCAGCTAATGGCAGAACAGTGAGGCTCCTCCATAGCCAGGTGGGCAGGAGTAGCAGTGCGTAGCACACGCTTCTTGATTAGACTGGGGTTCGAGCCCGTGACCACCAAATACGGAGAATGTGGAAAGGTCAGCAAAAGACCACCGCATATCCCACGAGCAATATGGCCTTAGTTGCTAATGCTAAAAAAACCAAATAACAGCAGAACAGTGACCTCAGACTCACCAAGCGAATTAAAGTTTAGGATTCAGGAGCAGAGAGAATCATTGCTAAAATTATTTTTATTCTATCAACAGCGAGGCCAACAGTTACACGGCCATAGACATACAAGGTGTGGCAATAATGTTCAATGAGTTTGAAAATAAAGTGTTCTGTTGAAGTTCAAACTTTCTTCAACAGATGGTCGTACAGTGATTGGTAAGTAGAGTGACAGATTAGCAATTAGCAATGGCACATGATGCAAGAAAGCAAGCTTATATAGCATCAGCCAAAAAAAAAAACCTCATTTCACCTATCCACTCGCTCCAAATGTTTGTCTAGTTCTGCCTTAAATCTATTTAAGCTATCAACTTCTACGACAGATGGAAGTTTGTTCCAGCAATCAACCACCTGCTAGCTAAAGGCAATCTTCTGCACATCTATCCTACAACTGTCTTTCCTCAATTTAAATTTATGCCCTCTCAGGCGATTATTCTGAGCAAGAGGAAGAATCCTGTCAGCATTGAGCATGCTCAAACCATTCAAGGCTTTATACACCTCTATCAGATCACCTCGCTGGTGTCTAGTCTCCAGACACTGCAATTTGCAAAACCAAAGCCTTTCTTTGTAAGAGCAATCCTTTGTTCCATTCACTAATCTTTTTGCCCATCTCTGTACTCGTTCCAGTAGCTCTACATCCTTCTTAAAATTAGGCCTCCAGACCTGTATATAGTACTCAAGGTGTGGCCTGACTATTGCCTTATACAAGGGGATAATCACCTCCTTATCCCTGCTAGAAGACAAGGCACCATGAGCTACTCTTGCAGACTATCTGCACTGCTCAGAAAACTTCATATCTGCCTGCACAATTACCCCCAGGTAATTTTAATTTCGACCACTATCAGTGTAGTAGTAGTACACTGATACACAGTTGATACGTAACACTGGGGTTACTGCTTCCCATATGCAATACTTTACATTTGTCAATGTTAAACTTCAGTTGCCATCTCTCAGCCCATCCGCTCAACTTTTCTAGATCCTGTTGCAGCAGCGTATTCTCATTAGTGTTATTAACAATCCTGCCGACCTTTGTATCATCTGCAAACTTGGACATTAAGCCTGATACCATCGTTAATAAATACAGAAAACAACAATGGACCCAACACTGAACCTTGGGGGACTCCACTAATAACATTAGTCCACGAAGAGTAGCGTCCGTTGATTTCCACCCTCTGTCTTCTCCCACTCAACCATCCCTTTATTCATAGCAGCAATTTGCCTCCAATGCCACATTGCTCCAATTTGTGCAGCAGTATCAAAAGCCTTTCTAAGATCCAAATATGTGATATCAAAATTCTTTGCATCCAGTTCCTTTATGACCACACCATAATATTTCATCAAATTTGTCAGACAAGACTTCCCACTCAACAAACCCATGCTGTGTCTGAACTATACTAAAGTCTTGTCTAGATGATCCTGCAGTGCCTCCATTAATTTCTAGGAACAAGTTAAACTAACAGATCTGTAATTACTTGTGTCATCCTTTGATCCTCATTTGTGAATTTGGGTCCCATTTGCACATCTCCAGTCCATGCGTAGCTCTCCTGAGTCCAAGGAAGCTCTCATAATTATGGCTAATGGTTTGCTTACTTCATTTGCTGCCTCTTTGTATAACTGGATAGATCCCATCCACCCCATGTGCCTTTCTTATGTTTATCTCCAACAATTTCTCCTTCACTTTGCTCTCAATTATTACAAAATCATCTAGCTCACTACCAGAGTTTAATTCACCTCTGGCATTCCTCTCCCTGAATAACTCCTCATGTGTGAATGTAAATGCAAAATACTCATTTAGTTTGTTAGCTACCTGAACAGGATCATCAACAGTTGAACCAATCTAATTCATCCCCATCCTCCTAGAGTTTACATAAGTAAAGAACTTTGGTTTTTTTCTTTGCATCATTTTCCAAAGATTTCTCGTAATGAGCCTTTGCATGCCCCACCCCCTTTGTGGCTTGGTTAGAGACCAGCTTATATCTATCATAGGCTTCCGTGTTGCCTGTTAATTTATTTGTATCCCATGCATTTTTCCTCTCTGCCACGTGACTGAATAGTTCATCTGACATCCATTTAGGCCTAAACCCTGAAGAATATTTCTTATTTATTATGAAAAGGCTAGTAACTTCCATGATTAATTCTTTGAATGCTTCCCATTTTGAATTTGCTGTTGGTAACATCATCAGTTGGTCCCACTGTATAGAATTTAAATACTGTCTCAGACCACCGTAGTCACCTTTACGAAAGCAAAAACCCTTCCCTTTACCCCTGATGGTAGTTACCTCTTTGAGTAAATCCCACTTCAGCACACTGTGATCACTGCCACCTAGTGGTTCCTTTATCTGCAGATTCTTAATGCATGAAGAATCACTACTGAATCGGATCCATGGTATTACTCCCTATAGTTTCCTCCCGAACATGCTGCTGTAGAAAACAATCATCCAATAAATCCACAAAAGCCTTGCTAGTGTGTAAGTGTGCAATCCACAAATTTCAGTCAATATCTGGGAAATTAAAAACCTCCATTATAAGACACTGATTTACTGGCCCGCTCTATTTCTCTGTACATTTGGTTATTATACTCATCAGAGTCATATACTCACTCATCGGACTGCAAGTAGAACCAGTTTCATCAGTAGCGTTAATGTTCTGTGTCATGATTCTGCAATGGACTAATATCAAAGTTGCTTTACACTGAGAACATCTGCAAAAGAAACATGAAGTGTTAAAACTTTATGGTGAAGAAACATTAAATCGTACCAGTACGTTTGAAAGGTACGAGCGGTTCAAAGACGACATGAGGATGTTTGCGATGACCCAAGAGGGCATCCATCAATCTCTCAAAATGACAAAATTGCAAAAGATCAACATTTGACTCTCAGAATTACGACTGTTGAACTGGATATGGAAGGTTTGTGCAAAATTTGTGCTGCACAGCCTCACGGATGAGCAGAACAAACGAACGGTGTCATTACATGAGGACTTCGTGCAGAATTGCCAAGACAAGTCTTAACGTCTTCAACTGTATTGTCACTCTAAATGAGTTGGGTGTTTCAGTATAACCCAGAGACAAAGCTTCAAAATCAGCACCAAGGTCTGGAAAGTTTCTTTTACAGAAGTCCAGGATCAATACAATGCAGTACCTTTATCGACAAACGGTGTGATTCACAAGGAATTTGTACCTAAAGGGGAAGAGTCAATGCTGCATTCTACGTTCAGGTGCTTGAAAGACAATTGAAGAACATTTCCCGGATGAGAGCGCAGTTTCAAGAGAAAGGCAGCTGGTTTTTGTTGCACAATAGTGTCGATGCCCACCCATTCTGCATTTCTTGTGAAGGCATTTCTGAAGAAACATGGCATTTTACAGATCAGCCATCCATCCTACTCTTCCAATGTAGCACTGGCATATTTCTTCCTTTTTCCCAAGGCGAAAACTGCCCTCAAAGGAAATATTTCAGGATGTTGAGGGCATAAAAAAGAACGCAAAAGTCGAATTGAATCTCTTTGAAAGCCGACTCTTTTCAGAAACGTTTAGAACAGTGATAAGTGCATTCAGTCAGCTGGTGATTACTTGGGATAAAAAAAAAAATCATTTTTGAGCTCCTTCACTTTGTGTTCTTTCTTTTTATTGCACCAGTCTATGAACTTTGTTACTACATGTCGTATTTGTGATAGCGTATTTACACTTCTCAAATGGTTAAATCATCATTAGGAGTTCAATCGTATATCCGAAACTCAGCTCAGTTTCCTCTTCCTGTCAAAAAAAAAAATATATATACCAAACCTTTGCTAGGAAATTTCTCAATGAGTCTTGGATTTTTGAGAAATTATTTCAGCTTGGCTATAACAGTTCATTACATTTCGAGTGGGTCACAGTCCCAAAAGTTTGTTAAGTCAATTGTTCTGAACACATTTTTCCATAGAAACAATATTGTACAAGTAGTGGTTTGAAAGTAAGAGTAGTGTGAAAAAAATTCTCGAATATATAAGTAAATTATAACAAGCAAATTTCAGAGCTCCTCCTTCAAATGGGCTCTGGCTAAAATAGCATACATTCGGAATGAAAAATGTGCCCTGGTATATACGGTTTTTTAATTTTCCAGAATTAAGGGTTCACAGGTAGAGATTTACTCTCGGAGCCATAAAAGTCCTTTATTAAGCCACTCAAAGCATTTTGAAGTCTGTTTGTTATTTGGTTTTTAGGAGCATTAGCAACTAAGGCCATATTGCTCCGGGAATATGCGGTGGTCATTCCCTGACCTTTCCGCATCTTCCGTATTTGGTGGTCACGGGCTCGAACCCCGGTCTAATCAAGGGCACTTTGAAGTCAATTATTTTACATTAGTTTCTAATAAATCAGTTGATAACTAGAGTTGGTGTTTAGAAAGTAACATGATGATCGATTGCTATTCCAAAACAACATTAATAACCCATTGATTAATAAATTTTTCTTACGTCTTACAATAACAATCAAACCTACTGGAATTGGGGTTATACGTAGAAGTTTAAAACGGAGGAGAATGACCCATTAATTAGGATAATCAAGTGCTTTTGATTATCCTAATTAACGGTCATCCCACAATGTTTCCTGGCCCCAGGGCCCATGTATTCTTGTTCCACTCCTCCCACCAGGAAATGGTTTTACGTTCTATTCGCCGTACATCGAATAAATTTAAATTACGATTTTCTTGAATCTGAATTGGGTTTAAGAAATTGTAATTGAAACAACATCCAAGAGCACCAAGTCTGCATCCATTTTGGTAGAGGTGGACTGAGGAGGTAGCAGTCGTACAGATAGAGATCCACCCATCCAAGAACTTTTTTTTTTTTTTTTTAATATTATATAATCGTTCTTCTATGCAAGTTTATTGTCCCTGAAATTTAGTATTGAGACTCACCTAAACTCCACCATTGGACAAGAAAAGTGCTCTATGCATTTTAGATATTTCACGATAAAACAGACCACGGATTCCCAATAATTTTCTTTTGGCACACTCTTTGAATGTACTGAGTTGATTAAACTAAAACTTCTCGCAATACTTGGTACGTAACACGTTTACAGCGAAATGTGAATTCCTGATGGAAACAGTTTATAGTTTGTTCGTCGGTTACATACCTAATTACGTAATAATATTAAAATTTAATTTAATATTTGTAGGGAAAATATGTTGAGCATTGCAGCTCTGTTTTATACAAATAAAACGTAATTAATAAAATATAATAAAAAAATTAAAACATTTGCATATCTTTATATTCCGTAATTTTGATTACTACTCTTCCTTATTAGTCCAAATTAATGGGTCTTTATTGTAATTAGAAATTTTTATACCTCGAAAAAATATATATATAAAAAAAGCTGGTTCCCTTAATACCATATAAAATTTCATTTCATTATAAATAAATAAATTTACATTTAAACTCGGTACAGTCATTCAATATCCACTTTTCCATTACTTTGCATGGTTCCTGAAATATGTTCGAACATCCAATAAAAAAAAGCAATTCTGCTCATAAACATACGATGAATAAGATGTTGGTTTGAACTTGGTGTTTCAACAATACAGAGATTAAACGTGCGGCACGGTTCAATGATTCAGACTCCTCTGATTTTGAAAATTCATGTATGCAGAAGAACAACATTCTAAAAATATGAAAAGTACTTACTTATCTGACTGTTGTTTGATGTCGTGATGTGGCTGATGGTGGTGTGCTGTGTGGTCAGTTCTGTTATGCCAGGTTGGGTCACCGTTGCAGGCTCTGTCGTATAAACTAATTGAGAAGTCGATGTTCGCTGCTTTGTGGTTGTAGTGGTGCTATCCATAGTAGTGGGGTTAGGTATAGTAGTAGTAGTTGTTGTTGTAGTGCTACTAGTTGTACTCGTAGTCGTAGTTGTTGTGGAGTCTGTGGTAGTGGTAGTTGTTGAAGGCACTACCTGTATGGTCGTGGATGGATCTTCAGTCGTGGTTTTTGCTAACGGGGTTGAAGAACCCAAGGATGAAGAAGTGGTATCTGGTGGAGTGAATTCATTGGACATGGTGGCACTAAGTTCAGTATCAGCATTGACCATAGATGAAGACTGGACGGACGAAGTTGATTGGTCATCTGGATTCTCCGTGGACACTTCGGAATCAACAGCAAATGACAGGGGACTTTCGGTGGGAGCTAAAGTGGTACTTTCCTGGTCAGATGAAGAGGCCGTCTCATCTGAAAACAAAAAAACAATTACATTTCTATTGAGTGTCATTTGAACTTATATCTGCAGATAAAATAAATAGTTTGAATGGAAAATTCATTTATGCCGAAATCAAAACTACGCTTATATTTAATAATGCAAATAAGATGTTTATATTCCCAGATGACCATTGCACGCCAATACTTGTTCTTTCACACCACGTGCAACAACTGGGTCACATTTTTTTAAAGTACGCGAGGATAAAAAAAAAGTTTATGTACAGAATAAACTCAATTAAAAAATATGCAACAGTGGGAAATATTCTTGTATTTTAAGTTGGAATATAGATCCGTACACCAATTTATGATAGCACCGCTCAAGGTTGCATCCAAATCATATAAAAACAAATTTTGTATCAGCAGAGAATAAAACTAAATACACAACGAAGTCCCATAGATTCATTCCCCTTTTGATAAATTGATCCTCTGTAGTAATTTACAAAATTCAAATGATGCTAACTTTAAAAGTTAAGTTTTGAGTGAAAATCGTGTTCTTAGGAGGGAAAACTTATTCCTCTTAATCCGACACCAATTGGAACCCAATACATACGAGCGGATTTCGGTAGTCATGTTACAGTAATTTATTTTTCTAGTCATTTATAGTCTGTATTATTTGTTTTAGTTTTACATGGTATATGCTTTGTAGTCATTTTTGTCCAAGTATATCTTGCATACACAGAGAAGTATCTTACAGTCAGTAAAAATAAAATTATTTCCCCGTACAAAATATATCAGATAATGACCAGCCTTCTTAATAGCCACAATCGTTTAGGCTACTTGATTTTTATTTAGTCGGCATGTTTAAGAGCAAGGTACTCCTCGAACTGCAACTTTGAAGATGCTATTATTTTAATAAATGATAACTTTAAAATAAGTCATGCCGAGAACCATCGATTTTTTTGTTTCTTTTTCGTCCTGCTCAAATACCAATGGATTTTCGTCCGTTGTATTAATGAATGATCCTAGCCTAGTGCCGTGATGGGCTTGCTGTATTTTCAGTAAATAAATATTTATTTATATAAAGTTGTTGTAGGGTTTGAGGAGCATCTGCGACTTAGACCATATTGCACTGTGTGTGTATTATGTCTGTATAAACGTGTCACGGGCTGAAAAACTCACAGAGACCTTCCTTCTCAGATCTGCTAACTATAACACCGATTGAAGACGCTTTGAAATATTCCTCCAGTCTACAAAATGACTCGAAGCCAGACATCACCACATGCGTGACAGGTGGCGAAACCACTATACTGTCGCGAAGGACTTACATATAAAGTGAAGTACAAAGGATGACTGGAAGAAATTTTCGACGCGAATAACTTCTCAAACCTACAAATCCTGAGAACGGATAAGTTTTTTGAAAAATTTTCGTTTTATTAACCTAATAAACATATTAAATCGTATTCAATAAATAAGTTTATAGTTCTAGTCAAGTTCATAAGTTTATTTTTAAATTTAGCTTTGTATCGATTATTTGGCGCGAATATTGTATTTAACCCCAGGGGCTCACATCTGGTGAGTATGGGCTTTGCACACCCAGGGTCCTGAGCTGGTATTATCATTCATTCACTCTCTCTCTCTCTCTCTCTCTCAGGGTAATTCAGAAAAAAAAAATTTGACTTTTGCAGCAAAAGCCTCAGGCTTCCTTGCACCATATGGCTAATAATAATAATCTCGTAACTTATACTGTAGTGCTTGGTAGGAGAATTCTATTGTTTTAATGGTGGAAAATAGGCATCTCGAAAGTTCGAATCACGTAGGTTGGCGTTAATTAGATAACACCGGTCAACAGCTAAAATGTTTCGGTAATAAAATTAGTCAATTTCGACTAATATTATGTACTAAATACGAATAAGACTGTTAAAATGGATTATTAGCTCTAGCTTTGATATTATTATACATGTCACTTCAGCGAGTTTTTGCTTGATTTTGGGAAAATTTGGACTTGATATGCAGTTTGTGTAGCAACACTGAATCCATTGGAGCTTAGTCATACTACTTCCTGTCTGGACTGGACGCGCAATCAGTCTGAGCCAGGCATCTGTCCGTGCAACACTTGTTTTCGACTGAGCAAAACTTAAATTTTAGCATGTCGCGTACGTGTCATAGTGCAGATAATTTTTGTTGTTTGTGACGAAGTGACATATATATCATAGTAGCGTACCATCCATCAGCACTGAGCTTGCCCAATGCTGATTGATTCTTCGTCTTGCTTAGACTATACACATAAGGGGGAATAAATTCAAATTAAGGAAGGATGGTTTTAGAATGGATGTGCAGTAGTTTGCCTTTAGCCAGTGGCTGGTTGATTTCTGCAATAAACTTCCATCTGTTGTTGTTGTGGAAAGCTTGAATAAATTGAAGAAGACGGATAAAACAAATTATGATATTAGGATCCCCTGTAAATGATTACATCTACCCATATTTTATTTTGTCTGTAAATGGGGTGTGTTCTCTGGTCGATGAAGAAGACGGATATAGGCAAAATGGGAAGTTTTTTCGGCTGACCCCGTATGAGCTTTCTTGCGTCATTTTCCACTACTAATACTAATTCAATGATTCTTAGCCAATCTTGTGGAAGGTTCATGCACAAATCTAATCTGCCTGCTAGTGATGGGTAAGCCTCGTCATTGGACTGTTTGTTTATGGGCTTTACGGCGCAAGGCATAATGCCTCTTACGCGCCATAATGCGCGAATCGGTCACTGGACTGATTCGACTAAGTTGAGTCATCGAGTCACTTTGAAAAAGTGAGCATTGTTTAGGAATATAACTGAATCAGTCACAGAAGGTCCAAAAAATTCAGTACACAGCCTGCACAAGCCAAATAAGTTACTTTTATGTAAATGACCGATTCCACGTAGTGAACTGATAAATGAAATAATTTGGAGAGGGAAGGATAGAGAAATACACAGAAAGAATAGCCTTCTGAATGTAGCTAATTCTTTGGACAAGCATTAATCCAGAAATTGATCTCAAATGTACGATTTATCTTGATTAGAGAAAGTTTGTGAAATTATATTCCCCAAGACAAAAGGGGCACTAATTAAATCAGAAGTTAAGAGTGAAATTCCTAAATCAATTTATAAAGTAAGAATTTGATTTATATAGGAGAAAGGGTGTTAACTAAACCTCTTAAGTATTTATTGATCATGTGTGAAGAAAGAAGAAACTATAGCTGTTTTCTGTAAGGATATTGATTGTGTTGTGTAGAAGGAAATAATCCTTCTAGTGTAAATCCAATGTATTAAATTGCATATATATCTGATGCTACATAGGCAAATTTGAATAATATTAGTATGTACTTGAGTTTTGATCACTTTATCATGTTGTATATATATATGTAAATAAAGTATGTTATGTTATAAATTAATGTGTGTTTTTGTCATTCTTGAACACTCAGCCTTTCCGAAGGGAATTATACGTAATTGAGAAGTTCCCTTGAATCTGGAATTCTCCTGTGAATCCAAAGTCAGATGTGTAAGTAGGGGTGTATATAATAGGGAACAAAACAAAGAATATTTAATATTAATATTAAATAATAAATTCAATAAAATCACAAAAAAAAAGTAAAGACTTTTCTTCATTTTCTAACCCCCACAATTCGAATAAAAATTATCGAACTATTTTGTTGTTTCTGAAACAGTAGAAGAAATCGACGATTAAAGCAGCATTTCTTAGAGCGTTCTTTCGTTCTTCAATTCGACTGAAACGTACGTAATAATTTGTTCGATTGCTTATAGTAACAACTGAATGATCGTTCGGTAATCCATTTCAACAGATTGCTCCCACTGCTGCTACTAGCCTCCACATGCATCTCTTAGCTATGGACTGTTCCTACAGTTCAGGGAGACCCTAGTGCAAGAATTAATTCTGGGACTACAAGGTCGGAACTAAGGGAGTTTCTTTTTGATTTTGGGTTCCTTTAAATCGGGAGAACAAGTGAATTGCAGTCCTGATCTCTGTCCACAAAGACTCGCCTTGCCTGGAACCTTGTTCTCAGCAGAATACAGTTAAGCGTTTCCTAACAGGATTGCCAAGAAAACAAAAGCGAGCCAATAGTTAGCAGATTTCAGATTGAAGAAGCATCCTGCCCCACTTCCACTGCATCCTCCACTGAAGAGGACTTCGAAAATTCCTGCATAACTGAACCTGCACCTCTCCAAAAGAGTGATAAGGCGCTCACATCTGGTGAGTATGGGCTTGGCACACCCAGATATCATCATTCTTATTTTTCTTGGTGATTCCCTTCTACTCTCTCTCTCTCTCTCTCTCTCTCTCTCTCTCTCTCTCTCTCAGGGTAACTCAGAATTCAGCCTTCCTTGCACCATGTAGCTAATAATAATAATAAAGTGGCGAAACCACTATACTAGCACGAAGGGCAATTCGGGCACTAATATGTCGAAAATCGATACCGTCGTAAAAGCAGTCAGTCACTGCTCTACTCAATGGCTCTTGTCCCTTACTAGATTATTGATGACTGGAGCCAACTAATTCAGCAAGAAGGATAGAATCGGTCACTAATGGGCGCAGAACGGTTAGAAAATCGGCCCAACGCTGGTGTTCCTCGGATTCAAGCTCGCTTGCATAGTTCCCCCTATGCGAACTGAAAAACTGAGACCCGAAGCGCTTATTGTAAATGATTTATTGCTTAAGGGTGAACATCTACATTTTGTTTTGTTAACCATTTAACATTATTATATCATTTATATTCGCTTTTCATATATTTTTTATTCTCTCATTTTAATTTATTTAGCTTGATATAACTGAAACATATCCTCATATCCTTACATTCACCATTGGCCAATTTTCCCTGTGGGTAAATTGGCCAATGGCCATGTACAGTCTGATACTTGCACGTTTAGTAGTCCAATAACCAATTATGTTGCAATAACGATATTCTCTCCCTCCCTCTTTCTTTCAATATGTTTATTGCAACTCCATTTTACCCACTTGGATATGCGATGCGGGTTACACGCGAGTGGGAGGAGAGCTCAATTATTCATAACTCGATATTTGTAAACCAGAGAAAATCTCTTCAGTATTCGTGTGCAAATCGCTTCTCACCAAGGTGGAGAAAAAAACCAATTTAATTATCCTGATTGCATTGTCCAGAAAGTGAGATCGCTGAATCACGTCCTCGCCACAGTGCTTGGTATGTTGTTGACATCGGAACTATTAATTATTGAGGAAGATTACCCAACTATTGCGAGTCCCTCCCCATATTTAGTGGCATGTTTAACAGTTCGTGGTTTGGCTGGAGTAATTTGTAATGAGTTATATCGCGAGATAAACAATAAAGGCGAGACAGAGAAGTGAAAAGAAACGTACTGGTGTACTTTAGTTTGTTCTATACCCGTAGTTGTGGAGAAATGCACTACACTTGCTTTGTGGGTCACGCGAAGCATGATGGGTAAGCAAGTCGAAGAAAGCACTCACTATCTGCTTCAACTAATGAGCTCATTGCATTAATGAGTTCACGCTCCGTGATGCGTAAAATGCACGTTTTCTCTGGTACAGGGCAACGACAGGATACTGATCACTGATTCAGATCGTCGCTCGTGGTATTGAAGTATACCAGACACCTGATTCCGTCTCAGTTATGGTAGGTGCATCTGTATGTCATGATGTACTATCTATCGACTTGAGGGCATTGGAAACAATGTTTCCAGTGGTCCCCATCGCGCTTCATTGAACTTCCAAACAGATAACGCTTTGATAGCATTCAGTGTAACGTATTAAGCGACAAATTTTAGTTTGAAAATTCATCGTTACATTCGACAAAATGAATAATTTTATCGGCACTGGAGCGCGTTGGTCATATGGAGTTGATTGAGGATGCACTCAGTTATTTTGGGAGTGGCATCGGAGCGTCCTTGTTCTAAAAGTTTTGAAAGTAGGGGGGTCGAGTGGGGCGGTGAAAGGATTCCATGTGCTGGTAAACAAGGTAAAGAAACTGCATAGGATTGGGCCTGTATAAATTAGGCGAGGACATGTAAATTATAGGGAAGTATATAAGGAGCAAAGAAAAGGAGTGTAAGAGAAGAAACGTAGTTGTGATATAGATGGTGGTGAGAAAGGGTTAAGTGAATGAGTGATTGGAGTGAGCAGAAAAGTTGTAGAATGAACGGTCCTGTGTAGCAAAGTGAGGTCCAATTAAGAAATATGCAAATGCTCAGATTCTATGTGACAAAGAAGGAATGGCCGAAGGTACTCCTGTCCTGTGAAGAAAAAGTTCGCTCCAGAACTATCCCCGAGAAGATGGTCAGCGAGGAAGACCCTTATGTAAGGAATTCTGATGCTATAGGAAGAGTGCTCAATGTAAGTCACTGAGCCTTTTAGAACAGACTGTACCGTTTTGTTAATAGTTCAGATAAAGTGTTAATTGGTGGAACGAAATAACTGTTAATGGCAGTAAATGCTTAAAAGGGTGATTCAGAAGAAATGTATATGTGTATAAATCAAATGTTCATAGGATATGAACAAGGAAATATTTTATTAGTAAAGTGATGTGCTGTAAGAGTACTTGATTTAGCAAGTAATAGAAACAGCCTAGAGGATGATTGAAGTGCATGAAAATAAACTGCAGCCATTATTAATCGACTGCAGGTTGGAAGCTTCCTCAACGATTCATGTTGAGGAAAATGGACCAATATCTGTCACGCTAGTCCAGTGCGAGTTGGCAGATCGACCGTATTTAGCAGTCATAGGTTTGAACCCCGGTCTACTCAAAGGGCGTATGCTGCTGCACTCCCGCGCTTGACCACTCGGCTACGGAGGCCGACAAGTGCATTAAAATGCTGTAGCATAAAAAGTAAGAGATGTATTTGTAAAAGGAGGAAAGGAACGTTCAGTATAAAGAAAAACTGTTTTAATGTAAGGTGAAATGCATAATTTAATTGTATGAATAACAGTCATGTGCATAATTATGAATAGTTTGTATAATAAATGTCTTTGTTTTACGGTGTTGTATGCCATTTGCTCATGAGAAACTTATACATTACATTAATAAAAAAAAAATACTAGGCGACTTCGTCCCCTGCCTGCTGCGCTCGCTTCATTTGATAAAGTAAAATAAAATACTTACAGAAACTTTCGACTCTGCGTGTCTCTTCCTCTGCTATGAATACATAAATACGTTACATATGGAAATCAAGAATGGTACCTCGTGATCATGTTAGATAAACATTACGCGTGACCACGCTTAAACAGAAGCTCGTTTTACCACAGTAAAACAAGCTTCTGTTACGTATTTTAGTATTTGTTGCGTAATACCACGTAACCCGCATCTCTCTTCTTCCATTGGCTGAATAAATATCACTAGTAGGAAAATTACTGTAATGTATAGATTAATGTAATGTTGTAAGAACAAAATTCTTACACTTATCCTAGCGAATGTTATGTTATAAATATTATAACATAACAAGAAAAAAGATGTATATAGTAAATAATATTATTTACATAGGATGATTTTCAGCTTAGATTGCGATCGCTCTGTACCATACAGTCAAGTAGGGGAGGATTAACGTAACAACGGGAGGTAGCAGGACCGTACACAAGACAATGGGAGCACTGGAACACTTGTACAAAGGGAGCACCGCAAGGCCAGTTCATGGTCGCATAAACAGAAAGTGAGCAGTTCTTTGGAAGGAAAGAACAAGGGAACCGACTCCCCCTTGTGGAGAGAAAGATTTTAAGAACTAAGAGGGTGAAGGAGACCCTGGATGCGACATACACCTGTGGTAATGGCTAGCCGCTAGATGAAAGAGACCGACTCCTTGAGCCCTTATTAATTTCAAGGAGCGGTAGAGAAAAAACAGAGTGGACTAATGGCGGTAAGTGAATCGGGAATGATCACAAGGAAATATCTAGAAATTTCCAGACGCCCTGTAGTTCATCGAAGTTGCTGGAAATTTTGTAAACAGGAAGTTACCCCAGGAGAGGGAAGGGCCAAGAAAAACGGAAGAAGTGGGAGAGAGCGAATGAGAATAATGAGATGATGGAGAACGAACGACGATTGGATAAAAATAGAATGAGCGGCTGAAACAAAAGGCAGATGCAAGAAAGGAGTGAGGGAGGTTTTTTGTGGGAGAGTTGTGAGTTTTGGCAGTTTGGAAGTTTAGAGAGTTCCCGTGGAGATGCCTGAGTGATGTGCGGCGGGAAGGAAATCCCGAGAAGTGCCGGGAGAATCGCCAGAAAGTAGCGGCCAGAGTAATGAGTTGTGGGAGATGCTGTTTAAGAGTTGTTGAAATAGGAAGGAGATAATCCTTGAAAGATGGAAACACCTATGCTGGAGCTGAGAAAAAAGGATCGAAAAGCCTCGGTATAGCAAGATAAGGAAGAGCTACATAGCCAGGCTTCTTAATAAAGCAGTAAGAAGAGTCCTGATAATCCTATTATGCTTCCCAGTTTCGTCGAACTGATCAGACGCCCAAAAAGCAGGCCGGAGCAACTTATTTAATAGCCGTATGGAAAGAAGAGCGAGTTCCTGAACGTAGGAGAATCCCTGTAGATGAACAGCAGTACTTTGCTGATGAAAAATTCCAGTTGGAACCTGATGATGCCCTATGCTGTTGATGATGAGTCGCCCCTGAACTGAGAAAAGGTAGTGTAAAGAGTGATTCCCTAAGTTAATATGTAAGTACGAGATAATAATTTTAAGCTAGATTTGAAGAGAAGGACTTTAGAAAAATGTTTATTTAGTTGATAGTAGATTTGAAGAGAAGGACTTTAGAAAAATGGTTATTTAGTTGATAGTAGATTTGGTATTGATTAGTATAGAAGGAAGAAAAGGGTTCATAGATGTATGTACTTCATCTCAAGGATAAGTTAAAGCAAGGAAGATTTAGATACATGTACTTGAGACTGGTATGTTCTAAGTTAAGATGTAAAGGTGTTCTATGTACTTGAAACGTTACAAGATATTAAGATTGAATTATTTTGGAAGGGATAAATTAATGAAAGATTATAGCGGGGATTTATAAATCTAGGACAATATCCATAGAGGTGTTAAGCCCACTGAGGTAATTCCAGTTGGGAAGTTTAACTGTTAGAAAGTAAAAATAATGTTATGAGATGTAACCTAAACCAGAAGGAGAAAAAGCAGAAAGACACGAAGAGACATATTATATCATTTGCTATTAATTTTACATCTTAACACACATATAATGCCAGTTATTAACATTATACCAATTGATGTTGTATGATACAATTCTTTAATGTATATACTGTGAAATAAACAAATTTGTATATGTTTATCATGTGTAGTATTGAGTCATTCTGAATACTCAGCCAGTCCAGAGGAGACATACACGAACTATTATTCCCCCAGAATCTGTGATCTTCTGTGCAGTATACAAGTCAGGTGTTAACGTGGAGGGGAGGTAAATTAAGGGGGAAACTTAATTGAGAAATACAAAGTTAAAAGAGGTGGGTCTGGAAGGTTAACGTGATGAATTATTAAAGAAATAAAAATAATAATAAAAAAAAAGAAGAAAATATTATCCCCCCAGAATCTATTCTCTACTAAATAACACCCCCCACAATGTAATATATTAAGTGGAAAAAGAATCCCTGAATTCCTTGAAAATTCTGGTAATTTTACGCAGTCGGGAGCTGTTGCACAAAATACTAGCAACAACTGCCATTTACTGCAAAGCTAAGGTACACGGATAGAATATAAATTGTTTGAATTGAAATAAGTATATAAAGAAGAAATAGTAAAAACAAAGGAAAGAAAACGCCCCTCCCACAGAGTGTTATTTGTCTGTAAAAGTAGGTGTTACACAGACCGATTTGCATGTTCTGTGGAGGTGAACAATCCGAAGTAACTTGGGTAGGAACCCCTTCCTCCCTCCCTCCCGCGATCACAGCCCGTAATGAAGAGGTAATTGGAGGTATTCCTCCAATCATTGACAGAATCAAATCCAGACCTCCCCAAACGAGTAGTAGATGACGATGTATCGTACCCACTAAGCTGCCACGGAGGACCACAAACGTTCATTCTTAATTTTATGGAAACAGACAGTGAACGTAACAACAAATGAGGCTACTTAAGTAACAAGGAGGAGCAAAGCCTATGGTTTAAAATTAAGATCTTCAAAGGTTTCAGGATAGATTAAATCCTTAATTCTCGTATTTCGCGTCTATATTTTGTTAGTGGATTAAGAACGGGTTTTTTTTGTTTGCCACGTTCCATTTATTTAAAAGGGGCAATCACCTTTGTTGAGCGAAAGTTAAGCATTTTGTTTCATTAGTTTCGCTTGACTTCCATGGATAACTTGTAGCCTACAGCTAAAAGTGCAATTGTTATATCAAAAATTAACTACTACGCACACCTCCCCACAGCATGTTTAGTATTTAATGTCCTTATCAATCTTGAAAAGTTGGTTTTTTGTAACCGTAATGATACTGAGCTCTCTTTCCGAATGTTCCCATTCCAGAGTACCCTTTCTAATAGCACTGCGAGTGAAGAAAAAACGGGACAAGTATCGCACGCATTACAATTATTATCTATGTGATGATTTTTAAGTACTTGAAGGTAATCTCTGGAAACCTGATTAAGTCGATTTCCTTTCTCAAAATTAACCCTAGAAAGCTGAAATTAGGGATAGGGGGGGAGAATAAATAGGTAATATCAGTTACCACCTAAAAAAATAAAATAAATACATAAATCAGTCTCCACTACCCACAGCTAGAGCAAACAATGCAGCCCAAAAAAAGCATAAAATCGAATTAAATACTGATGAAAAATTAATCAGTATGCAGTTGTGCTTTATACGCGTTTTTCGTGTTAACATTTATTCGACTGTTTATGCCGTTTGAAAAATAAAATTGTGACTGGAAAATCTATATTTATTTAAGCGACTGTTTTACTTAATTCGTTCTTTTGTATTAACAATATGGATCAACGAGAGTTAAATCACTCTTGTACTATTACTAACACATTATGGACAAATGCAAGTCAATAATTAGTTTTTTTTCCCACATTAAGTGTCTAGGACCCCTCGCCCATTATGGCACATTAACATGGAGCTGGTATTTGTAGTGTTTTGCTTAAACCAGTTCCTTAAGAAAATCGCACAATAAGAAACTGGCGTAAGTAAGGAATCGGATGGTGTATTGCTTGGGTTTGATACCGCAAAACTCCCAGTAGCGTGATGCTTCTGGAGAAGATACTTTAACACATCGGGGTGATAAATTTTCTATTTACACTCTGGAACAGTCCAATTGGATCTGGGGATTCAAGAGAGGCAATACAAGTTCATTAGCGGTTACGTCGGCTCGAGCCATGGTCAACTCAAAGGCGTGTGCTATTGTACCACTGAGTGTCCCAAATCGTGAAGGGTGGAAAGGGAATTATCGATCACTTAACCCACAAAGAAGGCAGAAAATAATTTAAAAATGTTCCCGATAATTATTTTCTCGGCAAAACAACAAGATCTCATAATTCTGTTTTCATTCACCAACCCGTATCACACATTCACTTTAGAACGCAATTGCTGATGTTCAAGGATTATTGTGGATTTTCTAAATATCGTATTCAAACGTTATATCTATTGACTTCTCCAGAGATATAAACTGTCCATCAAAAACACGGAAACCGCTGAAATAAAATGCTTGAATGTGGATCCAACATCCATCTGAAGTGGAAGAACCAAGTTCTCAGGAAACTTCATAAAGATTTCTTTTCTCTTGATTAGTCACACACACACACAAGCACTCCATCGTGAACGCAACAGCAAAGGGCTCTTTTCCCATTGTGTTCTTTTTATATAAGTCGAGGCTAATCAGATTCCAGAGCTCGAATTGCAACTTAACATACAGCTTAAACGCTGCAGACAAGATTTTATGAACCAAAGACTTCGGGATTAGGAACTCACAAAAAGTCCAATTCGTGGCGTTGCTTGTTTTCAAATAGTTTCTAGGAAACTCGAAACATGGAGTCAGTATATCATGTTTGTAATTGCATAAGTTATAAGGCTAGTGTGTCCTGCTGTCCTTCACGTAATCGACGAGATTCCCTGCTTGAACAAAATGCATAGCACATTTTGCTTTGTGCTGTGCAGACGGTAATTACACAAAGGGTAACTGCGAAAACTGTTTTCAACCTTTGTAGAAACAGTAGTTCCGGATTCCGTGACCAAGACCAATTATAAATGCTATAACCACCGTGAGTTGACAGGCTGCACCATGATTCGACAGAGATCGAGTGTTGTCTCAACGTTGTTCGTGACACAAAATGAAACGAGAGAACGCCTCAAACCAACTTTAGTGGCGACAAAACTTCAAGTTTATTCTATTCTTCAACAGAACAGGGTTAAAACAAACTCCTGAGCAAAATGATTTGCAATATTCAAATGAACAAATAAACATACAAATGTTATAAAAAAAAAAATTAAAATGTTTTCTTATAAATGACATTAAATCAAGTGGACAAAGTTTCAGCTTATTTATCGGATTCTGTGGAACGAGAAGATCAGACTAATTTTGGTGTTTGCGTAGCGTTTCATGGAGTTTAAAATTTTGACGATCCCTAATGAGGTTGGCCCACCTCCATCCTTCCAATTGCTCTCCTTTGCTGACAATCCTCCAGATGGTACTTACTTAGCATAGTACCGCCCTGTAAAAGGAAACCTGTCAGATAAGTTCTCTTTCCCAGCAGGACAGTACCGAAGCTCAAACAGTCTACCGAAGGTCATGGCAATCTATTTTAAGAAGAAAATAAAAACAATAACTTTCCGATAAATTTAATATAAGCCCTTAGCAATCAAATTTTAGTTAAATACAGCGTGTGTCCCCCTCCCCTAATTCTCATTGAGAGATATTAATACAAAAGTAACCCAAACATAAAATAAACACTCAGGAGTATCCCATAATATTAATACGCATAAGGCACGTTCAAATCCATAAAATTTTCAGGGCCATTGTCAAATGAGAGCTGTGGTATCAGATGCCATAAAACCCTTCTTGCTTATTGGCTACCTTTGAAACGGGATTCGTATCAGCTGTAGAAAGCTTCAAACGTCTTTAAGAAACCACTTCTTAAAATTATTTCACGCGTATTCCATAAAACGGAATGACGGACATTTTTCTTCCTTGCAGTCAGATACTTGTTTTCATCCTCTTCAAGAACTCACCCTAAAAATAAACCAGTTTTTACTTCTCTCTGTATGCGTGTCCTCTCCTCCAAAATGATGTACGAGTTTCCTCACTCCAATCAGCACAGCGTTCTGTAAATCCGAGGCTGCCCTACATTTTATGCGTGGAAGCTCACGACAGTAGTATGGTCGTGGCTTACTAACGTACTTTTAAGTGTTTACATTACAACATTGTAACCTTCCTGCATTGTGTGTAACCTTCAATCTGACTGTTCACATTGCAGACGGATTTCCGCTTGCTTGTTTTTTTACAGCGCCCGTTATTCCGGGACCAAAACTCCAGCCCTAAACTAACTAACGAGACAAAGGGCACACACAATTCGCACTTTCCATTGTCCCTTATTAAAAGGGACAGCCTGTAATAATATTTTAAAATAACGTAAGAATAAACAAATTATTTTGATCTGCTCAAATCAGGGTTGAATTGAAAGAAAGGGTTGAATATACGACCTGGATGGATCTGACAATTTTGCTGTGCCAATTCGTAAAGTTTCAGACCCCCCACATGGCACAGAACGTGCTAATATATTTTTTTTCCCGACCATGACTGATATATTTAATTGCTCTTATGGCCCAGTTATTCTAATCGTAATGCACCACTCGTGGTATCTGGTGCATACTGAAACTGATCAGAACTGCAATGCATGGCGAGCCGCTGTGCAAAAAAAGAATTGGTTAGGTGCACTCTGCTGACTGGAAACTATGACACCAACGATTACAGGAACGGCGACATCTATTAGTCAGGGAAAAGACCAGAATTTAGGCCAGTTCACGATAACAGTCTATCATGAATTTATTTCGATACTAAGAAACATCAGCAGTAACCGGAATAGTGTCCCGAACAAGAAGCTACCCAAGTGACGCCGATGGGAAAGGTGTTCTGTGCTAGTTGGTAACTGATCCACGAACTACAGAAGAAGAAAAAAACCATACGGGATGAAAAAAAATCATTCATTAATATCTTTTAAAACATTTCTTTGGCACAGGTCCCACACAGTGTAAGAGTGCGTGTTTCGAGAGCGATCCTCATGTTATTCAGGATGAAAAACCTGGAATAACTCACTGGGGTGAGCTAACCCCACTCCCTTCGCCTCAGATCGACTAACTGTAGCCTCGATTGGAGAGGCTGTAGTTGGCTAATCGCAGGCAGAGGGAGTAAACCCTCCCCCCCCCAAAAAAATCATTTCCGGTCCCAAAGCTATTCATGACCTTGTTTGTAAGCCATTTTTACAAAACTTCTTAACAAAAAAGACATTTGAAGGGAAAAGCCGCGAGTTGAATATTTAAGAATTACACCTTTCTGGCTAAAAACAAAGGACTATACGAAAGGTAGGGTAAAAACTAAACTACCTTCTTGGGGGTAAAAAGAGTAACTTATCTCACAATAGTTTGAATATGAGATACTTGAAGCAGAATTTCATCGTTATTTTGTGATCGATACTTGCATTTGAACCACTAGGCCACATCGGATGCAGATTCGTCCGTTGACGAATCCATCCGATGTGGATTCGTCCCAGAAGCCTGAATACTTAAATGTAGAATTTTCCACTTTAAAATCGCGAGCCAAGTTATCACGTATTACGGGACCGAGAATGTGAACTGTCATCTGTGGAGATGCGATCGTTCCTGATCTTCGAAGATTAAAATATAAAAAGGAAAAAAAAAAAAAGCTCATTTGTGCAGGGTACCTACTCACTTACACTTGACAGTGATTTCATAAAACTGTTGTTTGTTTACAAAATAACGAATCCAGCAGCTCATAAAGTAAATTTTAAAAACATAGGATGGTCACATATGATGTCATTCACCCGCAATTGAAGCACGGGTCATTGCACTGATTCATAATTAATATGCATTTCTGGGAACTACAGTATAAATATACTCAAATGGAAGGCATTTTAATAACAGAAAACTGTCTCGCTGACAATAACATTATCCTGCAGTCACTTGGTCATCAACGAGCGCCTTATCGCCGCTTGAAATTAACCTCTTTTCTTTCATCATTTCTTATCACATAAGAAATTATTCTAAGAATAGAAAAGATTAAGAGTGAAGTTCTCATAACAATTTTCTTCTCTTAAATACTGGAACCTTTAGAAAAATCCGGGGACCACTAGCGGTCCCAGGATTTTTGGAGACTCAGTAAGCTTTAATCAGCATGTAGCAGTTAAAAATAAATTCACTTTATTTTGATCATAAAGGAGAGAGGCTAAAGACCCTATAGGTCCCACCACTGCTATTACTGTATTCTAATTGAATTTAATTGTAAAATTTCATGTGATTCACTAACTCTATATAGAAAATTGTTTTACATATACAGAAATCAGCCAGTACTTAAATTTGGGGTAAAACAGACCCCTTAAAGTTAAATTAATTCTCCCTCTCCTGGGCATTGTAAGAGGAATATTTTTTATGAAAAAATGTACACAGAAAGGACAGAATTTATGGGATACCTCGTTCCTGGGCAACGCGACGCTGTCACCCCTCACGCTAGTGGACGAACCCACTGCTTGGCAGGTATATAGGCACAATGCATTCACGTAGACGGTAATTCGATGTCAGTATGGATAAACGTCGTGAGTTAACAGACTTTGAAAGAGGGATGATAGTGGGTGCCCGACGCATGAGTCACTCTGTCGCGGAGGTGGTACAGAAATTGCACTATCCCTTCGACAGTATCGAGAGTGTTCGGGAATACGCCATTTCCGGAATAACATCTCATCGTGAACAACGCTGTGTGTGTGTGTGTGTGTGTGTGTGTGTGTGGCCATGTGTTTTTGTAAAGGGCGACACCTAGAAGGTCTATTCAACTCCGCCACGTGTGTCTGTGAAGAGGAGAATCAATTGTAAAAGGGCCAGAAACGTGTTGGTGTAGGTTTGTGTGTATTATGCGTGTGTTCCGTTCTGGCCGCTTGGCTACCCAGAAGCATCAATCACCTGGACAGATGATTCTGGGTACTCGTCCACACCACGGGAAGGTGGGCCAGTCCCAGTTGTTTGTTTGTTATTTGGTTTTTAGGAGCATTAGCAACTAAGGACATATTGCTCCGGGATATGCGGTGGTCATTCCCTGACCTTTCCGCATCCTCCGTATTTGGTGGTGACGGGTTCGAACCCCGGTCTAATCAAGAAGAGTGTGCTACGCACTGCTGCTCCTTCCCACCTGGCTACGGAGGCGCCGCCAGTCCCAGTAAAGCAAGTACTGTCTCAAAAGAGACTCTGACCCACCTGGTATTGCAAGTAGATGGGCCAGATCCTCTGAGGGCCCATTCCAGAGGGCCAGACAAAATAGAGAAGAGGAAAAAAACCACCCGTGGTGCAGGTTATGAGAAAAAAAAAACACACTGGAGTGTGACTCCAAACAGAAAGCAAGAGGGTAAAAAAAAATTACACGAGAGAGAGAGAAAGAAAGGGAAAAATAAAATAAAAGAAAGAAAAAAATAAATAAAATAACATAGCTACACTTGAAGGGAAAAAAGATAAAATAAGGAAGGGGAGAGAGAGAGAGAGAGAGAGAGAGAGAGAGAGAGAGAGAGAGAGAGAGAGAGAGAGGCTTTTATCTAATCCACTTCAGGGCCTCAATGCCAGGGATATTAACCACTCTATATGATCTCCTCCTTCAAGCAAAGTTGTGAGGAGCAGATAAACGTTCAGGGGTTAAGAGTAACTGGTCTAATTGACTTTCAGATATTGGGATGGTGTTCACTAAACCTTGCCTTAAATCTTCATACAGAATACAATCAAAGAGTAGGTGCCTCCAGTTTTCCTTGGCTCTGCAGTAGCACGGGTCAGTCGTGCAGAGGATAGTTGGTGCAGTTTTTCATTAAGAGAGACATGTCCTGTAACCAAGAAGGAAGTCTCCATGGTGAGGGAAAGTCAGGATTGGACAGAAATAGAGGATGGAATCTTCTAGTAACCACCCCAACCTGGGATGTATCCCAACGGGTCTGCCAGATGTTCACTAACTTATTGTAGCATCTAGCTTTCTCAGCTTTTGGGTCGGTGTCAAGGAACTTAGTGGGGATGTTTTTTTTTTAATTCCAAATACTAGTCCTCTGTAGGCGGCATACAGATCCAGAGGAAGAGTTCCAGCTATCACCTGGATGGCTACTGTAGATACTGTTCTACAAACTCTAAGGGTTGCCAGTAGAGTTGTAAGGAACTCAATCTGTCTCTCATCTTGACCAAGCCAACTGGTGAAACCAGGTATAAATCGTTACATATGCAGGCGCGGCTGCATATGTAACGATCGGCAGGAAGACTGCTTTACAGTAGAGACGAAGCGTCCTCTTGGAAAGGCCCCAGTCATTCATGGATCTACGAATAATGGAGCCAGAAAGCTTCTTGACTTTTGATCTGAGATGGGTGAGGTGTGGCAGGAAGCCGAGTTTCTGGTTGATAACCACTCCGAGAATGGTAGCTTCAGTAACTGTGGGTAGCTGGATTCCAGAGATTTTAACCTGGGGTGGACGCCTGTGGTCTAGCTTGTGCTTAAAAGGTATCATTTTGGTCTTACTTGGATTAATCCGCAGTTTGTTCAAGGCTGCCCAGGAGGAGAGGTCGGATAGGACCAGATTGGTGTTATGTTCAATGGCACTTCTAGATTTTCCAGACACAACGATCGTAAGGTCATCGGCAAAGGCTACAACTTTGGTGTTCTCAAAGGAGCGGGAGAGCCAATCCTGTAGAACCATATTCTACACCACAGGCCCCAAAACCGACCCCTGGGGACATCCCCGAGAGACAGGCATGAAGACATGTTGATACTTGGATTTTAGGATAACAGTTCTTTCAGAGAAGTAGCTAAAGAAAATTTATATACACTGGTGTGCAAAACTTAAGGACCAACACTATTTCTAAAGGTTACAATCACAAAATCAAACGAAACAGCCTGTGCCGATTTGCATAACTGTGGCCGTTCAGTAGAAAGCTGGTGCACATGCAAAAATTTGAATCGTGATGAGAGAGCTCACATAAACAGATAAAAGCAGCAGTTATGTGCAAATTACTAAATGGTGAGCACGATTATTCTATTGGATTCATACAGTGCTACAGACAGCGAAATGGCCAGTTGACAACATCTGGATGACTTTACCCGGGGTCGAATAATTGGGAAGCTCGAGGAAGGTCGAAGTGCGAGGAGTGGCTGCACAGTTCGGTATCGCCTATAGCCTCGTCTCACGTGCGTGGTCAGTTTTCTGAAAGAACGACAGGTACAGCTGTTCGAAGGTCCAGTGGTGGGCGTCCACCACTAAAATAACGCCCAACGATGACCGCTATATACTCCTACAGGCCAAGAGGGGCCGACACCAGACAACGAGATCCATTGCAAATCAACTACACAGGACATCGCAGTTTACTGTGGCGACTCCACAAATGTGGACTGTTTGCCCGACGGCCAGTACGCTGTGTCCCTTTAACACCTGCCCATCGGAGACACCGTTTACAGTGGTGCATCGAACACAAGGACTGGACAGCAGTGCAATGTGGTAAGGTACTCTTTACTGATGAGAGTAGATTCAGTCTCAGCAGCGATTCTAGACGTCAGCTAATCTGGCGAGAGGTTGGCACATGAAATCACCCCGCAAATATCACTGAAAGGGATCGATATGGTGGTCTCGCCAATGCCTCGCCGTGTGACTGCTCTTATCCGGGCGAAAGGTGGGCCTACCCGTTATTAGGCAGGTATCCCATGATTTCTGTCCACTCAGTGTAATATTTATAGTTCAGTAAATATAAGTAATGAAAACAGGAATCTCTGGTAGTTGAACACCTTTTATAGCATTATAAATATGCATTCAAATTATTCGTTTGTCCCGCGCTAGGGGCAAATGAATAAAAGCCTGGAAGACGAGTGAACGGGCCTACGTTCAGAGGGTTGTTATTATTATTTTTCTTTTCTTGGGCGTAGTTCATTACGACGGTATATGTACTCTATAATATCACTGCCCTCTTTCGGCAGCAAGATTACTTAAAAACCACCAAAAATAACCAACTATAATTCTTTGTTTCTAAGAAAAATAAACAAGAATGTAAATTTTATTATTAAAATATAATCTGTTGTGATTAGCTTTTAAAGCAAACATCATGCTTCAAACAATGACCACCGCAATGCATGATGCCAACAGTATCGGCTGTTATGTAACGAATGGAATATAAATATTTTTAGAACTTTATATACAGATGGCTTTAATGCAACTGATGATTTGACAATTGTATTTAAATCAGCCATTCCTTTTTAAGCCTTTTTTGTACTCATAATCAGTAATTTTCGGTTAAAAACTTCATCGACCATATACATACAGGATTCCAGGATTTTCTAGCAGTGACCAGGGGAATCATTAAGCATGTCCATTAGCAGTAATAATACTAATACTTACTTTTAAAATCAGCTTTGTGAATATTCCCTTTTATTATCACATCTTCTGCTTTCTTCAGTTATTACAGCAGATTTTTATTATTAAAATCCGCTCTTTAATATCTAATTCAAACTGTTATGGTCGGTCAATTCAGTTTCTTATCGAGAATGGCATATAATTGAATTAGTGACTACCCCGGCATTTCTCGAACAATGACAGTTCGTTGTTGTGATGTCAAATCGGTTTATTATATTTCCCCGCAATGCACGACCAAGACCTTTTCATCTGCATGTTACTGCCATTGTTGTCAATCTTTAGCACGTGCTCATTGTTTGTGCCAGAGAATGAAATGGACAGTTTCCGACGCAATAACGAGGAAGAGTTCTACGCCATTACCCGTCACGTAGATCTATGACGGCTCGTGCATTTCGCGTCCTCGTTGTCATGGCAATGAAAGAATTAATCCGGTAGAGAGAGAGAGAACATCGGGAAAAGGCGGGCTGCGTTACGATAACGTTCATTGCACTCCACGATGGCAATGAACGTAACGAAATAAAAAAAAAATAAAATAATAAAAAAACCCTGCCGATAACAGATTGCACGCGTGCAAATGTCAGGCGACCCGTAGATGCGATAAGGTAGCCATTCTGTACGTGGGAGAAATGTGGAGGCACGTAACGGGAAGTCGGCGCAGTGCCTGTCCAATGTTGTTCGGGGTCAACACGTCGGACACGGGTTCAACCGGCGACAGAATTGGTGGCCGGAAAAGTTCGTTCAAGTGCGAGGGGCGCACTTCCTGTCTCTGCCCCTCCCATTAACCGGAAGAGGGATTGCAGCTCACCAACGTCCACTTATCTGCCAATTGCGATAGGAACGGCTATAAGTTTCCAGTTTAATTATTTGCAACTAATCGCGGGCAGCTAATTGTTGTCGTGTTTGCAGAAGAAAGACAAACGGAGGACGACGGGGGTAATTACACGTCTTATCGTTATGCGCTTCTTTCTCGTGCAATCTACGCAGAGATTCGAGTGCGCCCAACAACCCGAGCTCCACCAAAGGGCCTCGTACGAGTTCTTTCGCAGGCACGTGTGCCGGGTGAAACACGAACAACCAATTCGGTAGACCATCCTTACGGAAGAGTTAGTCCGGTTTCGATGCAAACTTACGACTGAAATGACGTCGCATTTCGGTACGATTGACAATTGCCCCCCCACCAAACTGACTTGTAATCCGTTTGATTGATTTTTTTCAATCCAGAAATGAGACGTCTTTTGGTTGCTTCCTCTCTCGCCCCTCTTTATACAAATAAATACATTTTCTGTTTATATTTCTGGATAGCCACACGTGGTCAGGTGTTTACCAGGCACCAGGGGTTCCCCCCCCCACCATCTCCGCGTTGTATACTCCGTTTATGTGTCACAGTACTCTGTGGAGGCTAGAGATTTAAAAGTGTCTGGGGAATGTCGTGTAATGTTATGTCCCGTTGTTCTTCTGACCATTTAGCCGTTGGGCCCTAGTGAGACCCATCGTTGCCCACACTTTGTCACGAGGAGGCAGGTCAGGCACCTAGCAGATTTTTTTTTGTAAGTACTCTGGCAGGCCCTGCTACCTAGTTTCCGAAGATTTCAATGGCAAGGGCCTATATATAAAGGGGGGAAAAATTGTGGTGAATTTACAGCCGAATTGGGGTATAGGTTTAAGTGAGAAGGGTTAAATTGTTAAGTTACTTTATGTTCAGTTTGAATGGCAGAGGCGAGACTGAAGGCTGAGGGAACAGAGAGAAGGGGACGACATGGAAGGCAATCCGTGAAGATCAGTGGAGATAGGCCATAACAAGGAGAAAAGGGGGGGGGAGACGGGAACCCGTCTCCTCTCCTCCTTCCAGGGGATGGGGATTTAAAGAAACCGAGTTAGGGCACCCGGTTTGGATAGCCAAACGGCAGAAGGTCAGGTTCAGGATGCGGTTCCCACCATCCCGGCTGAGAGGACTAGAAGGCCATTCCATATGTTGATATTTGTCGTCCTTCAGTTGTATTTCCATGTCTTCCATTTGCTAGTTTCGGTTTTGGTGGGGAATCTTGTACTACTACTCGGAGCATTGTGGTTAGTCATTTCCGGTCCATCAGACATGAGGCTGATTTGGAACGTATCCGTCATCAGTGTCGGGTCGCCATAGGCATCCTCCTCTTTGCCTTCTCTATTTAGTAGAGTCAAGTTTAGGTAAGTCACGTCCGGGCGTTCAGTCAGTAAGGATTTGTTGATAGGAGCACCATTCCTTTACTTAGGTACCTTGTTGCTCTTTTCTTGTTCGTTTGGTGCGGGTCTACGGTCTGCTTTGCTAATCTCCTGCGTTGCTATGCAGCGCGATCAATGTCCTCCTCCTCGTGAAAAGATCCTGCGCGAACTTACTGAATAAGTTCTTACTGATAGTAGAATATTTCTCTGGATGGTGTCAAGAATTCTTTTGTTAACGGCTGTAAATGCCTTGATAAACCATACCTGCGAGCCGTAGGTTATTGCCGGGATAAAAATTGCTTTGTAGTAGAGGGCCAGAGTTCTTTGTTTTAGCCCCCAGTCTTTTCTAGTGATTCTTGCAATCATGGCCGTGTATTTTCTGAGTTTCTCTTTCCGGTAGAGGAGACGTTGCTTGAAGGATAAGTTTGAGTGTAAAATGATTCCAAGATATTTAGTTGCGTGAAAACTTGATGGTTTCGCCCTCGATTTTAATCTGTGGGGGCCGACGAGTGTTTATTGTACCTTTTAATGGGATTGAGCCCGCCTTACCACATTCTTGATAATTTCTGGCTCCAGTATTAGTAATAGCCACGTGATGCAAGGAAGCCTATGGCTTATGCTGCACCAGCCAAGAAAAGAATAAATAAAATAAATAAATAAAATTAAAATAATAATAGGAAGAAAATTTTGTTTCTCATTTGCGCAGTTGCAGCTCGTCCATTGTAGACTGTGGTTCCATTCTCTGCGTAGTATATGCGTCGTTTGCCTGACAGATCGTCTGTTGATCAGGTGTCAGCATGCTCGGTGGTTCCCGTAGAATTGCATTCAGTTGTTGGTTGTTGAGTCCTCCCAAGTTGTTGTGCCTTGTGGAGTCTTGGTTGCCGTTTGAACCTCTCCCCTGGGGAGTTTGTTAGTAGTTATTTTATAAACCACTCCCCAGGGGTCTGTGTTCCTACAGTCATGGAGACTAGCCGTTCCCAGGGTGCCCTCTTGTTTTTCTTAATTCTGTCAGTGTAACTGTTCCTGGATTCCCTATAGCTGGCGTAGATTCTCCACCTCCGCGTGCGGCCAGGATCTAATAAATAATCTTTTATTAGATCCTGGTGAGCGATATCTAAGCACCCGCTGGAACTCTTTCCTTGGACTTCTCTTCTCAGCGCCTGGAGCTCCGGAGTTCACCAGAGTCGAGGGAATATAATAACATCGCCGTATTTAGCAGGCACGTGGGCCAGAACCACGGCCTACTGAAATGCGTGCAGTACTGCCTTCGTTCTTGACTGCTCTGCTACGGTGACCTTGCGTCGCATCTACTTTCCTGGGTACAGATAGTTTCAGCTTTTCATTCAGCTAGCAAAGAAAAAGAACAAGCGCCGTTTACCGAATTGTTTCATTCGCCAGACTAAGTCGCATTGCTCGCAGACATCGTATTAATGATGAATGCAGTGATCAAAAGACATCCCCTCTTTTTGCAGAGGGGATGTCTGCTGCACTAGAGCAGAAGCCACTCTTAACCTATCTGTTAATTGCAGGAATCCGTGTAAATCGACTTTGTTCACGCACTCTCAAAGAGTGCTTTTTGTTTTCTTGACACTTCGTGAGTGTGTGAGCTTTTCCTTTCACACACTAATTTGTTAATGCGGTGGCGCAGTTTATAATTATAAAGTTGTCATCGAAATAGAATGATGATTGATGACGTCAATCTCGACCTTCTGGAACATTGCAGTTGCTCGCACGTATAGTCACGTGTTTCAGTGGGAGGTATGTGTGGGGGAGGTGGATTCGTAGCTACAGCAAACAACAAATGAATGATAAAAGTCATGCAAGTCGTACGGTTTTTGAGTTGGTAAAACGTGCACGTTTTCCGAAGTTAAAACAACGTGACAACATTTTCATTATAATCCTACAGTAACAATCATATTGGAAGCAGAACGTTTTTAAAGAAAATCAACGTTAATTAAAATCTGTTTTGATATTACAGGTATGTACGAAGACATGGGAAGACGCCGTAATACAGTGATTACAACCAAAAGACTTATAAGCTAAAGCAACCAAGGCTATGACGCGTCAGTATAATCTGTCTGTAACTGTGCGTATTCTTCGGTCGGTTTGCGTAATAAAAACCACGCAACCCTCGCTTGAAACCGACTAACTTAACTTAGTTGTGAAAAACGCCAATAAATATTTCTGGAGTCACTAAAGGGATTCGAACTCAGGAACTTCCCACGCGGTGTGACAGGATGGTGATTATATCTAATGTTCTACCGTGAGGACTGACTGTCCATCACTACCGTTTTTCTCATTCCCGACTTACCCCAAACACAAACATTCCAAACTTCTCCCACTATCACCAACAACTCCTTTCACTTACTACTCAGGGCATCCCAGCAACTCCGAGACCCCAGTAAACAGTCATCGATGGTGGAACCAAGCGTGCCTCCGCGCAGATAGGGATCAGGAGGAGCTCGACCTTATGTCTGGCGCCCCGTGGCTGCTATACGCCTGTTGAGTCCGGCCAGCAACACAGCAAGTAACAGCTTGGGCTATACCCAGTACAGAGGACTCAGTGGCGAATGGGGGGAGCCCACAACAAAGATACTAGACATATCTGACAACTGTACATCGGATTTTTTTATTTATTAAAAACAATCGAATGTAGAGATGAGATAAATGCTTTAAGTGTGGAAGGATTTAGTGAAAAGTGTGGATAAAAAAGTTAATTCTCGTTTTCATTGCGAAATGCCTACCAGTCGGGTTGCATTTCTAAAACTGTTTCATCAGGTTCACGTTCTCTGGTGTTTCTTAACTCCCTCTCGACACCGTCCACGGATCTCCTGTCAGAACAACATGCTTTACAACGGCTTCCAATGTTTTAGCGTATGTCACAGAACACGTATAAAACCGCGAGGATTCTCATATTACTGTTCCGTGATATCTTAGTGGCAGGTAGACATTCCAAATATTCTTTCGGGCTTCGTTTCTCTCTACTCACCACGTAATTTCGCTTTATTTTACATCAACAGGTCACTATGAATACGCATCTGTTTTTCGGTAGCGAATGCCCTCAGAAGTTTATGATGGCCTCTTCCTAAAAACAAATGAGTCAGTGACCAAAGTCCGTATCTACTTCCGGATGTCCAACTATGCGCAGTCCACAATGGCTAGGTTTTTTCATTTTTTCCAAGGCTAGTCCGAAAGGATCCAGTTACTTTTGCGACGCACTGAGAATTAGTTTTTCTGAAATGCCACGCATTGTATTAAGCGTGATCGTGCATTTCTGCAATTTCGACAGCTGAACACGTTCGGTCCCAAGGTGCAACAATTCTCCCACGGTGTCTCAAATTCCCGATTTTTCCTCTTCATTTAATCGTCTTACGTTTCCATAGTGGAATGAAAATGTCCACTTATTCTCGCACATATCTGGCAACGCGCCAAGCGAGCTACCCTTCAAAATGGCAGCGTGGTTGCCTTTTGAGTCCTCTGATCGGCTTTATCTACTCGGTCAACAACGTCCCAAGGAGGAAGTAATTCGGATCATTTTTGAAACCAGGAAATGCCCGTCTTCAACATCCGTCACTGTCAAGTATGTCATTCGATGCGCCAATTTTGTCTTGAAACGTTTTGTTCCACATACTGTATGACTACCGTCTTCGAGGAGGGGCCGAAGTAAATATTTAGATTTCTTTATCGCGGCTATCGGACGTTCTATTATTACCGCGGGCTGACAGCAACTGGTCTTGGAATATCCTTCAAGAAATCGTTCGATCGCAAGTAGGTTACGAAGTAGACGAAGCCATAAAGGAAGGAGACCCGTGATTATTTTAAGGGGATTAATGGTTTTTGGAAGGGAAAGAATCGATCGTGGGAATCGCAGATGATTTTTCAGGTCTTACCGTGGGCGATGTGACATTTGTCCTACATCGAGCAGCTGTCTGTGGACAGTTGGGGGAGGGGAGCTGGCTACTGATTGCCGCCGCTCTGTCGTTATTAAATAATCCATAAAAGTATTCAATCGCGCACTGTTGAGTAAACTGCAATTATCTGTTAGGATTATAGGCCTATACTCAGCGTGTTAGGGAAGGTAATTTTGTATCTATTTTTTCTTTATGTTAAATAAAGTTTCACAGATGGAACGTGTATTTTTCCTGCCCGCCGTGACACAAGAAAAATATTACCGAAAACGTCTTAAGTTTTCAAGATAGAAAAAAAAAAAAAAAAAAAAAAAAAACTTACTTTTTATCAAGTTTTACATATTAAAAATATCCTTCACCGTTAATATACTTTGAGGTAAACTTGTATAAATCAATTATTCTGCAATGCCTTTGAATCCGCAACTTAAATAGCCGACCCATACAAATAACGAGCTCAAAGCAGAGGACTGACTCCTAACCGAAGAACCTCAAAATCGAGAAAGATATTTGTTGGCTTTCGTTTGGCCTTCAGTTGATCAGGAGAGTGAAATTTTATTTTTGTGGTGGAGCAAACTTTCTGCTAACGTCGTCTTTACTTATTTGCGAAGGGACGGCCAAAATAACTGGCAAAAAAAGTTCGACTATAATTCAAGATCAATTTAGCAAAGGGACCATAACCATCCCGCTCTTCTCCTGTGAATATTCCTAAAAAACCTGATTACGACGAAATCCGAACCCAGCTTCCCTTAACAGGCATTTCATACCCATTGATTTATTGCCCAATTCTTCATCTCGAGCACTGGCACAACTCTGAAACCAGTCCAAAGAAATACAAGCAGAACCAGGCTTAAATAATCAGGGCAGTTGCGCACACATTTTTAAAAGCTCTAAAAATAAGTTCGCGATCGGGTATCCTGGACCAACAGTAACTGCGTTCATCCAGAACCCTGCAGCTTTGAGGACCCAGAGTCACTCTGCCCTAAATCCGGCCATGCTTGTCCTCCCCTTCATATATTAGTGAACATCTTCATAGTTAGACTGTCGCTGGATAGACAGTCTCCATCCATATCTGTCAATCAACACTCTACAACGAAATCTTGCATAGTTTTTATTTTTGTTGCTCACCTATATAAAGCATTTGCGGACATTTCTATAAACTATTAATATTTGATTTTTCTTAAAATTGGAATGAAATAGTCAAATTAAGACACGATTAGCCATGCTGGATACCCGAAAATGCGGTTATATCCTTGTAATCTGTCATGTAAACTCTTGTGACCTTATGTGGCCATCCAGGAGTACAACCATTTAAATTTGAACAAAGAACTCGCCGAACCAGTGAGGTCTCGGTTCAAATTTGACAAATAGACTACAGCGTGACCGAAAATCGCACTAGTACCATCACGATACGGCAAATTACAACTCAAGTTTCGCCTGAAGTTCTATTATGGTGCTGGTAAAATCAAAGTCTCAGTATATACATAAAAAAGACAAAAGTACCTTGCATTATTCAGTTTATATAACTGTTTTCTGAATTTACCTAATGATAACGATTAAATGAATGTTTCCTCCTGAAATGCCCAGTATGGCACTAACATATATTTTAGAAACTCTGATTATATAAGAGAATGTCAGCGATATCAAATAAAGTGTTTTAACTGTTAGCCAACACCAGTATAAACACACACAAAAAGCTGCTTGCTCAAACACAAGATTACTTACCATTAATCACTGGTTTAACCATAAAACTCTACAAGATACCGGCGATCTCTGAGATCGTGAAATAAACGTTTCTTTGAGTACACTGTTGTCAATGGCAACGCGTTTCGTCAGTCCGGTAGTCTAAAAGCTTTTTGTCATTCATCTCTGGAATTTATCAAATATAGGAATCTGCTCAGAGTGAGGGTGGAGGGGTATAACGAGGAAGGTAATCATCTTCACAAATTTCAGTGTGATTTGCGAACTAAGGTCGGATTTAACTGCTAATAGATAAGAGGAGAAAAAGGCATTTTTTATGGAGAAATTCCATTCTCCAGTGCAGTTTGGGCGTTGAAGACATCTGAATGATCTATTTAACACAGTTTGACGTGGTCACAAAGAACTGTAGACCGGATCTGTGACACCAACAGGTCCATTAAGATCGGCCCTTGACAATTTGTCACGTCAGTTGGCCTGTTTCAAACTCCACAAGTGATTTTCTTACTCTTATCTATGCCAAGCAATTTAAGAAACTGGGAAAAAAGAAACAAAAAACCTTATCGATTACAGGACAATGTAGTCAATTACTTTTGTCAAAGAAGGCTCATATCAGTTCATTGAAAACATTCTATACAATAAAACGTCCCCGTATTAATAAAATTACGTACGATTTCATTTTTGGCATCATTTCAAATAGAGAGCAATTTAGTGAGGTAAAAGGCACTTTACCCAATGTTTCCTTATCCACTGTACTATCCCGTCGGGATAGAAGAAACCTTCAGAGCAGTAACATGGGTTAAGAGGACAGCTTAAAAGCTTCACTCCTGTAAAACAACGATATTTTTAAAGTGGGACATGCATGGATAACAAGCCTGAAAAAATAAAAGTTGGGAGTAAAAGGTTAAGGATCATCCCTTAGACAAAACTCCGCCGGGTTAGTCAGTCTTCTTAGCATAGGTGTGTGGATTTTATGCTCAAAACTGTGTTAATCATCCTCTAAATAATAAAACTTAGCGTGGAATACACGAAATTGACCACAATATGGACTTTTCAAGGCCTTATTTGCCTTGGTGGCACTTTTACCCCCAAAAAACTCCAACCCTATTAACTGTAGGGTTCCAGGCTCCGACCATTCCACTTAAAATCATATTTATCAGTTCTTCGTCATAAAAAAGATGCACTACTAGAACATTAGTATACCGGCAAAACTTTTAAGATTTCTCTAAATAAACTGTAGTTTACTTTTTATCCAAATTAAAATGATTAATTACTCTTTCTTGGTTAGCAGCCCGTTGTATCGTAGAATTTAATGACAATGAGCATCCCTACAATTCACCTAAGTAATAATCTTTGTTCTGTTCTTTCTTTATTGGACTATCGCCATATTTGTGGTTCCCAGTTAGTGCAACAAATATAGAGATGGAAGATAACTTCCGTTTCATATTAAATTTAGTGGCAAAATACTTGCTGCTAGTCCTTAGGATTATCAAAGGAAGTAGAGTTCCTACCTTGGGAAGTAACGAGCGAGATGAAAGTGACGAAAAGTCCAACCAGGTAAGAAATATCCATTTCGCACAGTTTTCGCTGTTCTTTTTTTTTTTCAAAATGGAATGAGTTGGTCGCAAAAGGTCTTAGAAACTCACATGGTACCACCAACCAAACTTAGTTCAGTCAGATAAGGGCAAGCAGCAACAAGTCAGATGGTTGCGGCGAAAACCCCCATTACAAGACACCCTCGGGTGGAGCATCCCACATCCAGTGGCCGAACAAACCGACTCAATGACACACAACGTTGAAAGAAACAAAATCCCTGCTGAACTTAACCGCAACTCATACATTACAGGCCAAGACATAACTAACGTTGAAACAGTTAGAAGATCTGACGTCTACCATTCGCAGGTGTCTGCCGGCGTTGCCATGACAACCGGAGAAGAACACACATGGCATGGACACGGACGCACACCTATATCAGAAAGTTATGGAGGATGACGCAGCCGTGGAATATGCGCAACACCTGTGTACAGCTGACGAATTCTTGTAATTAATGCCCGCAATTCGATCTAATGTTTGGAGGGGAAACGGCCATGCAGCGGATACGTGATTTGGGAATGTTATCCAGAAGTGGGTTTCGCGAGACTCTTACTCATAACCACTGTTAACGTTACGATATAAAACGAAAACTTCAGTTGGAGTTTAAGCTGCTATTCATACGGACGAATTTATTACATCACAGTTTAAAAGCCGACTATAAATTACTCCCTCTAATTACACAACTTTTGTTATGAATTCTAAAGAACCCAGTTAGTTCGCCAACAGCTATAATCCACATATAGCTTTGCAATGTTTTAAAGAAAAACTTCCAAATACGTGCTCTTGGTATTAACAAAGCAACAATATTGCGGTTTAATAGTAATTTCCTTTTCCACGCGTTGCCATGGTTTCATTAGACATGACGCCGACGTGGGCGTGTCAAAAATTAGCCCGCCTGTAACAAATACGAGATGGAAGTTATGATTAAACACAAAAGAATATTTAATCAATATAATTGGCTTTGATTTATACGAGAAAAATTTAAGGATTTTTGGACTTTTTTTTTTGTTTTTTTTTTTTTATGCAAACTGAGAGCAGAACTAAATGAATATACTTTTTATCTATTTTTTTTTTCTAATGAACACGGGCTTGCGAATATTTGCTAACTTGTGTGATTGAAGTTTTACTTTCGATGGAGATTCGATGAGTAGTGGCAGTCCAGTTTCTGTTTTCATCGCTATGAAATTGCAGTTGAGGGACGACTTAGTGGAATTTGAACCCCAAGAAATTGCTCTCTTCTACATACTTCGCAGTTAACCTGGTACGATGCCAATTTTACACGATGGCACGTGCTTGTTCCCCTGAAGTGCAATTCTTTTCCCCAATAATATTTCCCGTATAATAGAATCAAACTGTGACTTTATGCGGAATGATTGTATATTACTATGAATGTTTGAGTGGACCAGGAAGTGACAACTACACACATTGTCTGGTTTATTTTCTTTCGATTGCGGTTCTCATTTTCGCATTAATTCTCAAATAAGAAATGGTTTTGCTAATAGCAATAATCGATAAACCGATGTCAGCAATGTCGAGTCTTTTAGCTTCCTCACCACGAACTTCAAAGGAAGATTGAAGCAGAAATATCACCTGTCATCTGGTGACATTTCTCCAGCGGAAACGGAAGAGCCGTTCTTAAAAACGAAATAACATTATAAGTCAAACATAAGCCTTTCCATTCGTCTTCAAAAAGGTGAAGATCTGAAAAATAGATCAGCATGTGATAAAATTAACTACGACAATTGATCATTTCGGGAAATCGAGTCCGAAGGCCACATAAAGCTGACCGGGTGCCCGTTCTACGTTAGCGATTTGCATTAAATCAATTGCAGTTACCGGACTGAATCCAGACATGTCCTCATATTGAAGTCTTGGGAGTAGAAGGATTGCTACTGCCGTATTAAATCTAAATTACTTTGAGGGAAAGACTGCAAAAAGTTGATCCCGGATTAAAACAAAGAAACCGTGTTCTCCACCAGAACTCATTTATGACCTTTTGCCAGTTTCGTTTGCATATAATTTTGCAATCCTAACATCGCTGGTACCAGGGCTTACTACTTTCTGCCACGTAACCAGCAATACACACGTGCCGTATGATATCGCCCTCACGTGCAAGTAGCTAATATTTCTTTGCACTTTTTATGCGCTTAATTGGAAACGTCCTTCAGTAACAGCCAATCATCAGTCTGCTGTACTGATTTATTAATGAAGATGGACAGTTTTAGGTCATACAGACTAATTTTACCGTTCGTTTCTCGCTAGTGGAACACCTTCCTCGATTTTGGCGCACGAAGCACGCTTCCATTGCAGTAGAGTGGACCGCGAACACTACACGACTCCTGTATTTATCGAAATTACATTCATGCGCGATAGATTAAGCGATTAATCCAGAATACTTCCTCCTTCACAAGATCTTATCATAACCTGCTCAACTTTCTTGAAAGTTACTTCTGATTTCGTTGCTTATGAACCTTCGCCTTTATAAAATTCACAGAACCCTTAAATAATTCCTAATAATTATAGTTTTTCTATATCCAACGCACATGAGTACTCGGTATCCATGAATTTATAACTGGCTTTATTATTCCCTTCCTCTTTTCAGAATTTTCTAAAGGGGGTTGGGGGGAAAGGATAGTAAAGCAGTGTTCCGGGGAATCATCACGTACAGTGTCTTATGCAGGGCGACTCCAGAACTTTAGTTAAACTCCGCCGTGGTACACCGTGATAATACAGAACTCTGCAAAAGGCCAGAAAGGTGTGCAATGTTGTGTTTGTGCATTGTTTAAGCTGTTTCTGGACACGTAGTCATCAGGAAGGCGATCACCTGGAAAACCTGCCCAGTGTCCCTCTCACCTCAACAATCCCGTATGCCGGTCCTGAAACGGATAATATCCCTCACCCACTGGAGGTAGTGCAATACTGGTGCCAGCCATCCCGAAATAAAGTCTAAATCAATCAAGTAGGAATTGAGATTATGGTCCATGTCAGATCAGTCATTGCACGTGATTAGAAAGTATCAAATCAGAAAGCTATAATAATAGAATTAACAGGCAAATCTCAAAACTTTAGTTGATAATAGTGCTTTACAAATCACAATAATCGTTCGAAACATTGCATAAGTGCTTTTAGTCAAAGCTACAATTCCACTTGCAATTTATGAAGATTGTAGTTTATTGGTTGGTAAAGTAATCTTCCGTAATAAGAAGACATCATCAGCAAAGGCTAACGACGAATAACATTCATACTGCTTAAGAAGCCATTGACTGAAGATTAGGTTCCAGAAGAAGAGAATCATCATGCAGCATTCTCTTTAAAAGTAAAAAAAAAAAAAAAATCCGCATTTATACCATTAGGGGAGGGGTTATAGCCCATATCTGGGTCCGCCACTGTTTGCTTCCAGTGTTATTCGTCAGCATTTCTGCAACTGTCGGACACGGTTCATTCCGATGACAATTTATCACATTTATCGTCCTTGGAGAACGCTTTTACAAGCGCTGTGGGTCTAGATGATTGGCCAAGGGTAACTTCACGATCCAATACAGATACAGCATTGGCAGCACAATCTTCGCCTAGCAGACGATATTCCACACGCTTCAACACAGTGAAGATCCATCAAATAATGATTATATTCGTTCCTCTAATGACCACTGTAACCATTCCAACAGTTCTGATCACGCATTCCGCCTCCGCTCCACCCTGTAGAAAATAATAGGAATTTTATAAAAGTACTGTAATGGCACTTTTAGAAAATTCCTCTCACTTTTTTCCTGACCGCTGTAAAATAACAGCTCGCCTATGAAGTTGAATATCGACAGTGATGTTTTGAAATTTCATGACAGAGGGTGTGGTATGTTTCACTGTCGACCGTGTTGTTGGGATGCTGTTATCCCCACAGTAACAGCGCTCGAACTTAGGCTCTTTAGAAACGACTACGTTTATCCATGTAGTCAACTCAAAGTAATATATATATTTTTAATAGGATGGCATCACCCAATAGCATATATGAATACCATCGACAGCCAGACTAGAAAATATTAGTGTCAACTCGAAAGGGTAGAAATACAGGGAGACCTCGCTTTACGCTACCTGATTTTACGCTGTTTATTCTTGAACCAGTTTGAGAAACAGAAAATAGAGTGTGTACATACTTTATTGACATCGCGTGACGTAAAATCACTGCCTATAGGCGGTGGGATGTCGTTTAGTCAGCATGGGTTTGCCAAAGTGATAACCTGAGCTAGTTTTCAATGTTCATGAAACTGCTCTGAATTAGAAACGAACGCTATCACGCACTTTCACATCTCGAGAAGAGGTATGCGCCAGGAGTCAAAGCCAACAAAGATAGCCTCTATGCTAAGCGATAATGCTTTGAGAGATTTAAAACTAATTCGTTTTCTTATCTTTATAAGAAAACGGATTAGTATCTGAAGGAAAGAGTTTGGTAGCATTTTTATAAATTTGAAAAATATAGTCAGACCCCGCCTACAATTCCATATGGCTTTCTGCAGTACATCCTCGAAACTTCACATAAATTTGTTATTATTAAGGAATCCTTTATTGCGTGTTTCTCAGACAAACAAAAACTAAACTAAGGACAATATCTGTCCGTTAGTACCGAAACAAACATGGATGCAAATTCCCATTAGTAGAAGATACACCAATCATATAAAAATAAAAATTAGAAAATTATAAAGTGTCATCAGCGATAGCTAAGCAGTAAAATAAAAAAATTCTTTTTAAATTGAAGAAAAGTTAAAGAAACAGAAATGATCTCCTCGTCTGAGGTCCATCTACATCTTCGGGATCAATGCAATTACTTTGTCATTGGAAATCAATTAAAACACAAAAATGTACACGTACGAATTGACGTAATAAAAACGGTTCGAATTCAAACACAGGCAAAATCACTTGACTGAGGATCCCGTATTGACCGTATGAATGCCGCCGGTGACGAATCTGCATGAATGGGAGCCTCGGAGATATGCGACATTCCGTTACCAAATCTAGTTTCGGCAAGTGCTGTGGTATCGGCTGATATTTAAAACCATTTCGCTTCGATAGAGACGAAATCACTTTGTTCTTGACAGAGCCACGACAGCTGTTACAGGCCGATTTCACTTACATCCTCGTGTGCAAATGCTGTTTGAAGATCTCGAGCTGCTACAATCTTCCCATCGTTCTTGAACCCAAGCTGATCACATACGGAACAGGCTGAACCGAAATCATTATCCAGGAATGTACGTTTGAACTGCGTGTGCTTCGGTGTTTCTTAAAATCCTGTTGCTGCTCAAGCTGTGTATCACGTGTTGAACGATTTGATGGAGTACTTGTGGCAGTCGGTTTTGGCTTCTTCGGCTTCTTTGTTCAACTCCATCGCTCTCTGTAATTTCTTCCGCTGTCGAAATAGCTTAGATCTCTCCTTTGAGGTGAGTTTTAGGGGTCGCATTGCACGTAACGTGCTCTATACTCCTTACAACGCTTACTATTAGTCTTCGACAAGTTGAATTATAATTTTTTTCCGTTTTTTTATTTAATACGGTGGAGAATGACGAAAGAAATAGCATGACGCAATTAGTAGGGGTACTGATTGGGTCATGCGTCGCTCCTACCTGGTACGGAATGGTACAATGGTGGATGGGAAGAATCATTTCGTGTTGCATTTTCTTGGCGATTTTTGCCAATCCACGTGTACGCGTGCTATACGCCTCACTACAGTGTGGAAGAATATTTTCCACAGGCTAACAAAGGAAATGAATCAACTACACTGGGCATACACTGGTGGTCACCCTCCCAATTACTAACCGGGCCTAAACCTGCTTAACTTCGGTGATTGCACGAGAACCGGGACATTTAGTCTAGTGTGATAGTTGGCTGTTCACAGTGCTGAAATGCATTTACTTATGGCATAAGTCAAGAACATATTTCCGAAAAACCGATAAGCGCTTCAAGGTCACCAAAAAAGAAACGCGCTATCTATATTCCAAAATGCGCTAGTTCTTCACTAACGCATTTTGGAATACAGTACAGCGGGATTTCCCACCGGTTGTGCCAGATAAGCTGCCACCCGCATACAATAGCACTAAAACACTTCTCATTATGCCCTTGCGTTAAAAGAAAACAGTAGTTTATTGTAATGCTGGCCAGACTTATCAGTAACAGCGTACCGGACCGAAACAGAATTGGCAGGTTCTTTTGAATGCTTAACCTTCACCCGCCATGCCCATTTTTGTCCCCATTTCTTCAACGTCCTCCGTGATTCTTGGCGCTCCGTTATGTGCTCCCTCAGAGTTATCTAAAAACCAACCCTCTCACGTTTCGTGTTCCCATGACATTCTCTGATGGGAGGAGATCGGGTTGCCGTGACGTCATACGGAGGTCACGACAGAAACAATGCCCTTCGTCTTTTCACGAGTTCTGAATAGGTAATGAGAAAGAGTCAGACTCCATCCTATCTAGCCGGAAAATCAAAGAGTGATCACATGTCACCACACACGACATCGTTTCTATGGAGACATTGGAGCCCCTTATTGAAAATAAATAGGTCGCCGGAAAATCGCAGTCAAGACAAGCCACATTAAGAAAGGTTCGGGGTTTGTTTAGAAACTTTAAATGCGTCATTTGTTCCCTAGTGAACTTAAAGACAAGACTTTGGTTTCGCATTCCGTCTTCTGTCGAGCGATGAATGAATCCTTGGGAAGAGAAAGGAAGCAGAAGTTACACGCAAAGACAAAGTTGTGGACCTTATAATAGGCGTGATAATACTGTTAAGGTAGACATACGGCAGCAAAAGGCACGTTCTTTGGACTGTGGAAACAGCTCTCCATACAAATCGAGACTTTGTCTTCGAGAGATGGGCAAATAAATAACAATAGACACGCCATCACCTGTGGCAACTTTCTTCTTTAAAAACATTTCCACACACATTTAAACGCAATCGTTGCATTTTTATTGTCAAGGATCACTGCAATAACGCATATAATAATTGCAGATAAGCAAGCAATAAATATTTAAAGTTGGTTTCGTATCCGCGTGAAAAATTAAACGTATTTTGGGGCCATTGTTGTCTTGTTATTTAGTCAGAAGTGAGAACACATGCACGTAACACGTTCGCGTGACACTAATGTTTAAATCATTTCCGTGATCTCTAGAGTACAGAAAAAAGTAGTTAAATGCAAATAAAAGCATTGGAAGAAGGAAGAAGAAATTTAATTTTCGAAATGCTACATCAAGACTAATGACAAGGAAAAAAAAAAAGTTTTGAAGAGCGTAATTAAAAGAAGCTTACTGTGGAAAAAATTTTTACGCCAGGGCAAACAAAATCAATTGCAAAATATGTTGTTAGGATACTACTCAGGCTGGCTGCTGATTTAAAAACAGATTTTGGAATGAGGAAATTATATGAAGATTCTCTGACCAAACAATTACGCGTATACACCACTTTTTCAAAAGTAATCGGACATCGATGCTACTAAGTAACTAGAAGGCTTACATTTTAGGGCGAGATGTGGGGTTTCCCACCCTATATACAATTTCACGCTTGGAACTTTTAGTTTCTGTTCTGTAGCTTATTCATGTTTTTAGTCATTAAGAACGCGATACCAGCTTGTAGCTGTTTGAGAAGAACAGGGTTTGCCCAACTGGAAAGCAGTGTACCTCATCACAAACTATGGATAGTATTTCCAGTTAAAGAAGGTCATTTTAAGAAACAGGAGATAAAGAATGAATGAAAGACCAGAACCTTTAGGAAGTCCAGCATTACTGACAAGTTGTAAAACAGAGCCATCCTCCATAATATGTGGGCGGTCACAGTAATTCCAAACATGACTAAAAGGCTTATAAATATCAAGAGTTACTGCTTGAGTTTTTTTGTGGAATTTTTCCAAAGATATATCATGTCAATGGATCAATCCTGACCGAATCCATATCGGCAATTGTTAATAAGATGAACATTTTCAAAATAGCGTAAGAATTGGCTTGATATGGATGTTTCGATTTGATTGAGTCCAACTGCAATGGGGTCGATAACTGGAAAGGGGCTTTGCGGATGTTTAGCAAATTTCAATGCAGAAGAATAAGCATCAATGGAAAGAGAGTGTAAAAGGACGGCAGAATAGAGGAGTTAACTCCGGAGCACAGATTTTAAGAGGTGTGGAGAAATACCATAAGAAGATTTCTTAAATTTTTCAGTAATTTTCTAATGTCCTTGTGTAGGAAGACACGCAAGTAGTGAGTGGAATGGTATGGTGGAAAGAAATTCACCAAGATCATCGATGGAATTCTTCCTACTTTGCAATAATTTTCAATAAAGTTATATGGTTCCAATTCTTCACCGAAAAATAGTGCAATTATAAAGTAGTACTGGTGGGATTTAAAGGTGACATCAACTGTACAGTTGCATAAATGATTATCCCCTGGCAGTGTTGCAATAACCCTTATGTAGGTCACTGAACTACTTCGCCTAAATATATGTAAACAGGAATTGGCACACGGGTACATGATAAGGCTAAGCGTACCCAGAATGTTAATTTATACAAAATAAAAATAAATTCTGGATTAATAGTTTAAAAATAACAAGCAAACACCACATCATCGAAACTGTGAATGAATCATACGCCGAAGTAAAATAACACTGCATTCTTCATTAATGAAGTTATCGCATTGCCGGAAGTCGTGTAGCGCTGTTTACAAATAAGTTCTCACAGGTTCGAGTCCTACATCACAAATAGACAACCGTTATCTGACGAACTTTACGATAAGCAGTCGGTTGCCCACCTTGCTGCTTTCTTCTGATCAGTGGTTTCCAATTAAGGACGGCAAAACCTAAATACAGTATTCACGAATGACGAGGGTGGATAGGGTGAACGACCTGGCCGTTTATACCCAGAAAGCTCTTTCCAAGTATAAACAACCAACCAGCCGCCACACACAAATTCATCGCTTGGTTTACATCGCTCAGAAGTGTAAACACACCTTACGTCACTGACGTCTTAGTCCTAGCAGATGCCCGGAAACTATGTACCACCTGCAGTCTCCGGTAGGAAGTGGCGTGAATGGGCGTACCCGGGCGCCACATCTTCAAACAATCCGAAAACATTTTCTAAGAATCTTCTGTTGCGGAACAGAAGTCGCGAGACTTCTTTTAAAGTTCTACAACGCTGTTATGCGGAAAAGGTGTTCGTAACACGACGATCGTTTGGTCTCTTAAAGTCGCCATTTTGTGAAAGAAGAAGAGGCGTGTTCATTTGAATTACTGAGATTCTTTTTGCCCTACTAATTCGTCAGAATATTCCCGAAGCCAGAAGACGAGTACTGACAGTACGGATCTTGCGCACAAAAAAAAAAAAAAAAAAAAAATGTTCGCCTCATTCACAACCTGATTGGTTAAGGCGGGAAGAGCGAGCAGCGGAAAAAAAAGTTGTTGGACAGGTTAGGAGGCAAAGGGCAGTGAATGATGTTTACGTGATGAGCCGAGGGGAGTAACAATCGCGGGCGCTTTTGTTTTTGGACTCCCGTGACGAGACGACATAATAGTGAACTTCGACGCGAGTTGTGTCCATTTGTTGCCGACTGTGTGTTATCACGTGGATGTAACCTTGGCCAGGATTACGTGAGTGCCGTGAACGATGTGCGACAACAAGCTGTTATAAAATATCGTTGCCGAGAAGTGTCCGATTTGAAATCTCGAGTGCTGCTTCCTGGACCGCTCGCATCTTGGACGATGCGCGCATCATCTTAGGACCTTTGGCAACTTGCGGATGTTAGGACCCACTGAAACAAACCACGATGCGCGCAACGCTGTTCGGCATCGTTTTGTTTATGGTTAGCTCTGAAGTATCGGGTCAAAGAGATGTTTCTGGAACAGGTAAATGTTATTTTGTATTCATATGTAAAGTAGGCTTAACTAAGTAGCTGGTGTCATGACCACGATCTTCCATAGAGCGGAGAGGATCGAGGTGACAACTGGACATTGGAATAGGAGGCTCCTATATCGTGTACTATTTGGGACTTTTTGTTAACTTCTTGGTAAAAAATGGAGGGACTTAAGAACACATGTATAGTGCTTTCTAAGCAAGAAGCCACGAATCAGCCCTTACACAAGATGTCTCCATTACGCTTAAATTGGGGAAACGATGAATTAATCCACACACCCAACTTTACCGAATTCCCTAGGCTTACTTTCTGAGACTAAGAAAGTTGCAGTTCTCGGCTTACACTTCGTCAACCCATCCCGCCGAAGCATTTCGTGGTAATTTCCTTATGAGTAAATGGCTGGGTGGGCGTAGTTTGTTTCTTTCTTGTTCCTTCATTGGACAATTTAACATCTGTCAAAATAAAACAGAGTAATGGAAATTTTGGCAAGTTACGATTGCAAGCTGTTGTGCAATCTTTATGAGATAATGGTAGAAAATATTAGCATTTTAAATCGCACTCAAATCACGGGAAAGGTCAGGGAGTCCGATTACCTTCGTACACTTCTGAAAATTCCAAAAACGATTCACAGCTCGCAAATCATTGAACGAAAGGAATGCGAACTCTTATCAATAACCGAAACATTTCTCTTTACGTTATTTTATTTTTATTTATTTATTATTTTTCCGGAAGATGCATAAAAAGTCGGACTTCTTGCGTCAATTACACACGTTCTAATACTAAACCGTCACGTGACTATCCTAATATTGGATTTAAGAAATAAACGGAAGCGAAAGTACTGGTTGGGATAGATCTACAATATCCACTGCAATTACAGCAAGGAAATTTTGAATCTGCGCAGTCACACAACCCATCACAAACTCCGTACTCAAAAGTATGAGAACGTACAAGAAGCAAATAACGTAGATAAAGCGTAGCACATATCGTTAAGTCAAGTATTCCATCGAACGCCATGTTGCATAACATTATGTCAAACTAAGGTAACATCTGTTCGCATGGATTCATCTCTCGCTCTCTCTCTCTGGTTTAAGCTTAGCAGTGAAGCAAATCTTTTCCAAGTATGTCCCAGAAGTATCACGTTCCCTGACCAGCGAGGGAGATTATCCCGGACTCTGTGTCGACCACACCTTCGATGAAACGTGCAGAAAGAAGCTCATGCGTGTTCGTCTTCCTGCCATTGTCCACGGTCGCCTAACATGCGCGATAAGGGAGGATTCGCCGATACGTTTCTCTCGGCACAGGAAGTGAGGGCTGCTGCTCCTCCCCCCGTGCCCTTGGTCACACACTCGCAACAGCTCGAAACGTTACACGACCTGAATTCGGACGACATTCACGCTCTAACCCGCCTTTCTTTTCTTTTGCTGTTACTCCGCGGAAAGATGCGTCCGCCTTGTATCCTGTTAACCTCCGTAAGCAGAAAAGCGGGTTGGTTCTGTCCACAGGTTTCGATGGACTGGATTCCGTGACCCGCAAATATCCTCTGGTTTTGTTCGTGCGTGGTGGCGTGCCACTGATGCCTACTATTGATCACTCGAGGCAAGAAAGACTGGGGAGGGCGGAAGGGGTCATTTATTTCATCTTCCCGAAAGAAAAAAAAAAAGTTGAGATAATCTTACCGCTTCTGAGCAAGTCAAAAAAAGGATTGCAAGGTTAGGGCGTGACGAACATCTTTTCTTTCATATCTTATTCTTAACGAACAAGGTAGTTTGGGAAGCAAGAAAATGTTTCTACATCCGCGTAACATCTTTAATAGCCTCAGCACGCACGTGATTATTTGGCGAAGTCATCTGTAATCAGTGGCCCTTTAGTTTTCAACAGTCCAAGAAATCTCAGATGTATGTTAAGGATTATTATTCACATCACTTACAATGTCATCCAAGAAACAATTAACAGAAGCTCCTGATCTTACGATTTGTGTGTATAGTGCTGATTCGCAGAGTGGTCTGTATATTAGTGCTGAGGAAACATCATTAAGTAAAGAACCGAGATTTTTAACGATAAACTGAAATTCGCTGAAAGAGCAAAGAATTTCAGTGTACTTTAAGCTGAACAAACGTGCCAGTCTTTTTTGTCCAGCGTTCAGTCAACTGAAAACGGACCTTGTCGCAATCAGAGATCAAAGCGATGTCAGAATTGATTGCAACTCCTTAGAAAATCCTTTCAAACCCCTTCCCTCGTGTAGCATTAAGTCTCTAGAAATGATTGAAATTGTGTTTTATGGCCAGATAATCCTCGATGAGAACACAGAGATGTCCTTCTGGGTATTGGCCGTTTTCCCGTGTATGCAGTGGTTAGTACTGTAATCTCGAAAAAATTCCAGAGAACTTCCCAAAATCAGTTTGTTTCAAACCATTTCAGAAGTGAGTAGAAAAATGTCCAAGAAAACTTAAAAATGGCGACTCTGTACAACAATTAAGCCTAATTCGAACATACTAAGCGGGGAGGACGCATATTTGCGGTTCCTAATTACTGTGTTTTTTTTTTTTTTTTTTTTTTAATGCTGATCGTATGATTATACCCAAGCGTACGTATATCATTTAACGGAATTTCCCAGAAGGAAATTTCATTCAGCACGGTGTCCTTCAAGGATCTTCACTGGTGTTTTTACTCTTTAATACTTGCATTAATGATCGCTGATTGATTTCTCTAAAAGTGAGATGTTACTGTACGTAGACGACAAAATTCTTTACAGTCCCACCAAACTCATTAAGTGCGTATATACTAGTTTTTTTTTTTTTTTTTTGTCCTCCCCTTTTCCCATTATTATATGGGGTCAGCGTTTTATTTTATTTTTTGACATGCAATTTTTACGGCCGGATGCCCTTCCTGACGCCAACCCTCACCCTTTATTCGGGCTGGGGATGTGGTAGTTATTCCCTGACCTTCCGCATCCTTCGTATTTGGTGGTCACGAGTTCGAACCCCGTCTAATCAAGAAGCGTGTGCTAATATGCAGGGTGTTTTGAAAATGTTTAGGATGAAAAAAATTCATTTGGACATTGGTCCAGAATAAGCTGTCCTGAAATTACTTGCAAGGGTAACCAGTATTCTTGTTGTTTTCAACCCACGTGTTATTTCTTACTTTGACCATGAATAATTGATACTCTTAACGCTGAAATGGCGGACATTAATTTCACTAATGGACGAGCGAACAGAACATCAGTGAAGCTCAGCGTATAAACCATTAAACCTTCCCGCACTGACTATGTCCAGCCAGAGAAACTTTTTCAGCCATCCATTGGCGTCTTCGAGAGACAGGATTCTTCTCACCTTTGGTACTGTCCGAATACCTGCTTTAGAGTAACAGGTAGAGGACACGATTGAGTATTAGGTATTGCGCCTTTAACTATGTGGAAAATTCTTCGTGAATAAAAACTCCACCCTTATCAGGTATAGAGAGTGCAGGCCTCCTAACAAGATGGTTTTCATCCATAAGATCAGTTTTGTCAACGGTTTCTGCAACTTTGCTGGACCTTCTTTTCTCCATTGTGTACTTTTCGCGGATGAATCACCATTCACAAGAGAGGCCACAGCAATCACCAATGGATACAGGAAAATCCTCATGTTATCACCCGGTCACAACAGAATCAGCATCAAGAGAACATCAACCTAGTTTCATTGGTCCTGACTGGTCCATTTTCATAGGATCTATTCTATGATTAGAGGAATTTCTTGGAAGAGGAGAAACTATCCGCATTTCTGGAAGGAGTTCCACTGGAAACACGCCATAAAATTCGGTTCTTGCATGATGGAGCTCCGGCACATTTCAGCGTCACTGCTCGAGAATTTATCGATAATAACTATCCTGGCCGCCGGATTGTAGAGATGGACCAATTGTATGGTCTGCCGCTTTAAATCTATTGGATTTCTTCTTATGGAGACTAAGCCTTTGTTTTTACGTTATCCTAGTTCTTATTGCACAAGTTCTCCGAGAACGGATCATAGAGAGTTGTCAAACAATTCGGGACATTCCGGAAATTTTCGAACGTGTTTGACAAGCTATGAGAATATGCTCTGGGACGTGTATCGCTGCTCAGTGAGGCCATTTCGAACACTTGTTCTGATGTAAACAAAAAAGAAAGTTCTCATCAATCACTTACAGCCATAAAAAAAAAAAATTTTCAACTTGACAGCCGTCCATTTCTACATTCTACGAAACAAAAATCAGACAAACTGGGAAGGGAAACGTTTCCAGACCTATGGTCCATATGAACTTTTTTACGTCCCCACGCTTAGTAGAATACACTCCTCAAGTTAGACAAGGCCTTTCAAAAACACCTTACACTCTGCAAACCTGCATTATATTACCGAAGTACACACATCAGTCGTGACAAAGTGGGTGCTGAGATTATTTCAAATGAAAATCGCCTTTTAAGTTGGGCACATCAAAATACTGTATTAGTAACCGTAGCGTATTAACTTTTAAAGATCTTAGGGGAAGAGCGAGATATATATATTGTAAAATTATAACTCAACTCAGCAACGGAAGTGCGTTATTTGCCTTCCGTGTGGATGTTCTTCTGGCTCAAATTCTATTTCGTACGCATTGTTTATATAGTTTCGACAGTAGTGGGGGGGGGGGGGTATTTCAAGTAATTCGAACGTTGCCAAGTTATCTCTATATATATTAAGTCGCCGTAACCGAGTGGCTGGGGGGCGGGTGCACAAGTACAGGGGCTTTGAGTGACCGTGGTTCAAGCTCGCGTGACTGCTAAATACGGCGAAGTTTCTTGTATTCTCTTTAAAAGAGAATTTTTTTTTCCTCACTTTACTTTATTATTCAGTTTCATTTTTTCATTTTATTTAGAAAATAGAATAAATTCAATCTGGATTCAAAAAAGAATTTGCGTTTGACTTGAAAAGAATATCACGAACGAATTATGACTGTTTTGATCAATTTCATATTGGGACTTGAGCCATTATTTTTCTTTATCTCTCTCTCAGTTCCATTCTCCCAAAATACAATACAAAGTACTGTAATAATAGGACCAATGGACAGCAGCCGTTAGGGTTCGATAATTGGCTCAAGCGGCACTGCTCTCGCCTATTATAATTCAGACAACTACCTATAATAGGGCAAACTGGCGAGTTGATTGCTTCCATTCTATTGGATCTCTGTAATTAACGGCACGCATTGTAAGGTTTTTTTTTTTTTTTTTACGAGCGTCATTTGCCCTTCATTTCTAACCACCGAGTAATTGCTCGTAAAATCCAACCAACCTGACTGTATCGCCATCAAATTCCGAAGTTTAAATCCAAAGCAACTTTGAGTCACGCTATCTTTTCCGAAGTCCACTTCGTAAAATTGGTGTAGTTACACCTAATTTGCATATTATCATAATTTAAAACATACTGACATCTCTTCACCGAAAACTTAACGACGCTTTCGGTTTTAGTTTAAAGAAAAGTAATAAATAAAATAACTTTCGTCAGGTATACACTATACTCAGTTTTGGCTGAACGTGAAAAAGAGTAGTTTCGTTCCAAATGTTCTGTTTATACTCCTACAACAGGTTAGATGAGTTTAAGACTAATCAATTTGACAACGAATACAACGATTAACAATATTCCACAATTCCTTGTGGCTCGGAACACTATCAAGTCAAATGTGCGCACTACCCCACTCTTGCATTCACCACTCGGCTACCTCAGACAAAGCTATGAACATTCAGAACATCACACTTAAGTTAAACGGGACTTTGTTTTTCACTTTCTTCATCTTCGGAATGGGCCCATACGATCAGAAAGTTGACCGCTACAGTTTGGAACCTCCTTCCTCCCAGTATTCTAATGTTTTGTTGATTCAGTTGTTTGTCAAGTGGGATTTAAATGGAATATCTTTATGAAGATTCTGAATGCATCTTGCACGAATTTATTCTTTGTATGGAAATTACAGCTCCTCCACAGACTGGGCTTTTAGATTCGATAAAGGCAAGCGATGTTGGAGAAAGATTGAAATTGGTCAACAACTGCTTAGAAGACACCTGACAAGACGATGAACAATCCTTTAAAAACCATTTTACTGTACTTATGAAGTTTGGAAATAAATAGGAAACATGGATAGAACCACAATTTATTTCAGCATCGCATTCTGGACATATCCTCACACGCATTCCATTTAAGACCGATTATTCGAACATTAATCGCTATTTCTCCATTTAAACTGTATAATAAAAAAAAGGTTCAGATATCCACCGGCTCCGAGCTGTCTGGAGCCAATGGTCATAATGAGGCATAAACGTATTGTCAGTAAATAGCGTGCATTCTGTGATCAGATTTCCTGCTTACTGGATGAAAAACCATGCATCAGTAGCCCAGGACCGAATAACTCCTGGATTGTGTTTAAAAATAAAAAGTCCATAAAAATATCTTCTCGTCTGGATGGAAATCGAAGTCAGACCTTATTGCATATTGTGCGGAAACCCACTGATCGTAAACGCTGCATCAGCAGAGAGTGCGTTGACTCTTAAGGGTACTTAAATACTCGTCAAAAGCTTCCATTCCTAGCCCCATACAATAGTGGTAATGCGATGAAACTGTTCAGCAAATATGGACCCTATTGTGATGACAGGCTTTAAATAGATTTACGTGATAATCAATAGAGCCGAGCTGATTCCGAGAACTATTTAAATAAGCTTTTAAGGGTAAAAGTCAACAGCCAAAGAACATTTCGCGACAATTACTATGGTTACGAAAACAATCTTACTCGTTTGAAATATGAACATATTTTCAGTGCCAGAAAAAGCACGTGATTTATCTAATTATGAGCGTTAAAAATACTAGAGAAAACAGGAAAAATCACAGCATAATTCGATCATTATAGTCTGCTTCCTTTGACGAAAATTGGGGTGGAAGAGAGAGAGGGGAGTCTTCAAGAAACAGATGAAATTTAATCGATAATTACTATTGACTTTACAAAATATTTATACACAGAAAATGCATACAATTCTCGTTTATTTTGCATAATAAACGATAGTTCTCAATTACAATCCTTTAGGATAAGCGCACGATGCATTAAAACACGACGCAATCTAAAACAAGAGGGAGTTAAGCTTGTCTATTGGTGATCACAAATTTTGAATGGATGTTGGACTAGTTCAGGGGCGTTTGGACTATTTGAAAGACAGCAGGGAGAACTGTGTGATAGAGAGAGAGAGAGTTTGTACGAGACGCGTCATTAATCTTATAGACAACAACCACCCTCTTTGGGTGGTCGTTGGGAATAACAACCAACGTGCAGCCTAGGGGCCGAATCAGAAATCACCCAAGGCAAATCAAGAGGTTAAAGAAATCGCAGATTTTTTAAGAATAATAAGTTTAAAAAAAACATACAAAAACTATAAAGTTGGACTCTTAAAGGGACTCAATCAGTCATTCCTCCTCTCGCCTGGTTCGTCACATGCCATCTACTTTTTGCTACTGTGTAAAAGAATAAACACTTTAAATCATAAAAATAAATTTAAGATAGGTTAACGAACAGCTATCTGTCCTTACAGAAGTAAGGTCATGAGGAGATGACTATCATCGCCACCTACCAGCAATGAACTGATGCTAATTGGTGGAAAAACTGGAGTCGTAAATTCTGGCAGTAAAAGTGGAATAGTGTGTGTTTCTTATTTTTCAAATAAGTTCAATAATTATTAATTTGTAAAACTAGAATGGCTTGTCAATGTGCGTTGGTTGGACGACCCAGGTCTCATGGATAAGAGAGATTTTGGGTGCTACATGAGATGTGGGAACAACATTCAGGGATGGGGAGGGGGCATTGGCCTTAGTTGAGATTTTTGGAGAATTAGTATCTGTTTAGAAGAGGAGATTAAGGCCGAGATCGAAAGAAAACCTCATTTGCATGACCCATAATTTTAAAACCATTAATTTTTGTATCATATAAACTTTGTTGATCTAATTGTTTTTTTATAGTGACATAAAATAGCAGAGTCAATTTTTTAAGAAAAATATTAAATAATTTTAATGTATCAAAATTAATCTGACTGATGGATTCATATTCGAAAATTTTTCATTTTTTTCATGATGACTTCATCGTTAATTGCGGACTTATATTAAGTCCTAGCAACAGCTCCGAGATTCTATGAAGGGAACTTTGGGGCAATGGTGAACAGAGTCCGATTTCATCAGTTAAAAATCAGAGTTATTAGCGCTATATTCTACTTCATGAAATCTGCGTGCGCAGCTTACTATCACCTAATTATAGAAACCACGACTCTGCTCTACTACCTGCCAATTTGTTGCAGTGAACAATAGTAGGCCTTATTTATTCGAAATCGGTTTCATTTATAAAAAAGTCTAACCTCGAGCGTCATCATAAAGACTACAAATTTGCATGCAGAGAAAAAAACAGACGAATTTTCACGTGATAACATGCTGCAAACTGTGGATTTTATTTTACATGCGTCAGTACATTTAACACCAAAAACGATACCTGTTTAATTAAGAGTCAGAGTGCAGAAAATTATTCCAACTTGTCGACTCGGCCCTACAAAACATCGCATTCGATCCACCCATCACCGTATCCGTATCAGAACGCCATTGAAATTTTTACCGGGTATGAAGTTTTCTCTTAAAAATTCTGTCCACATTTCGTGATGTAATGAATTCAAATATAAACCAATCTTGAGGATTTTATTAACTAAAAAAACAATACTTTGAAGTCAGTGGTTATTTGTCGTGTGAACAGAATTATAATCCTGGGAACCCAATTGTCCCTTCGGACATCTTTCATTCGGGTACCTTCTCTAGAAATGTCTTGTTGGAAGGATTTTCCACATTTCTTAGTACCTTTTTCAGCTCAGTAAGGCCTTTGTGGTGGTCGATCTTCTTGAGAAGACGCCCAAAGCAACTTCCCGAGATCTATTAAGATAGACCTAATTGGTTGATTAAGTTGTTCTTTAGTTAGCAATGAAGATTTTTCCATCTGGAAACTGGGCATTGCAATGATACGTAAAAGTGAAACAGTTATTTTTCTGGAGACTTCTGAATTTCCTTCAGTTGTGGCCTGCGCTGTACTTCTACGAGTAGTCTTCATCCTTAAATATAATTTAATTAACCAAGAACTCTCTCTCTCTTTCGCTAGTACGAAGGGGTATTTAAAATTTCGTACCCCTACCTAGATAAAACAACAGTAGGAAGATGCCGTTTTTCATATAAGTTGTCTACATATTCAATACCTAACATGTGAAATTTCATTCCCATAGGTGATCGTACACCACAGGTGGAGCCCGGAATCTGAGGAAGGACGCTATGGTTGACAAAGTGGAGTATCGAGTAGTGATCAAGTTCCTGCATTTGCGGGGCAAGAAAGCTCAGGAAATTGAGGAAGAAATGAAAGCTGTGTATGGGCAGAATTGTCCATCCTATGACACTAAAAAAGTGGAAACGGGAGTTCAAGTGCGGTCGTACAAGTGTCTTTGACGATCCAAGAGAAGGAAGGCCATCCGCAGACAGTTGCAAAGGTTGAGCAGCTGGGGCTGAGTGACAGACGTGTGACAATTCATTTAATCACAAATGCAGTGGAAATTAGTTATGGGTCTGCCCACAGCATTTTAGATGACCATCTGCAAATGTCTAAGGTCTCCGCACGATGGGTTCCAAGATTGCTGATGCCTTTGCAGAAGCAATATCGAATGCAATGTTCTCACCAACTGTTGGATTTGCGCCACTGCAGCACCCACCCTATTCTCTTGACCTGGCACCGTCAGACTTCTTCCTGCTTCGAGAAATGAAGGAACCATTGCGTGGACGCCGCTTTGATTCGTCTCAAGAAGTCATCAATTAAGTGGAATCGTGGTTTCAGGCAAAAAGTGCGGACTTCTGTGATCGAGGCATTAAACAACTGATCCACAGATGGAAGAAATGTGTTACTATACATGGAGTACATAGAAAAGGATTAAAGTTCCTGTGCAGTTTCACCTTTCTACGGCTATTATTTCTAGGTAAGGGTACGAACTTTTTGATATCCCCCTCGTATTTTCTGTTTTCGAAATGTTCACAGCTCAATTAGGTGTTACTATGAGACAGCCGAACTGTCAGGGCTTATGAGCTGCGCCACTGTCAGATCACAGTCGTTTGTATTAGGTATTGTAACGACAATACCTAAGCCTGCTGATTCGCAAATCAAGTTTTTTGTGCATTTTTCAGTCTGAAGGGCTGTCCAATGTACAAAAGGTTATTAAAATTTGGAGGCCAAACTTATGTGACTGGTTTTTATTCAGCCTTATAGTTCATTACCTTAACTTTCATTTCATCTCAATTTCAGAAGTACGAGGAGCAGAGGAGGCAAAAGTGACAGCTGGCCATGAATCTAAGGTAGTCTCAATGCCATCTGAAGAAAATAAAGCTGTTGAAAGCAGTGACATATCCCAACTGCACGGCCCTGAAGGCACAACAGGGAACAATGCAACAGACCTTGGCACAAACTCTCCTTCAGCAGAGAACCATTCTTCTAAATCAACCCCTTTCGTGTCGTACAGGGATTATCCCGGTAAAAGTGGAGGTAAGTGAAGAATTATACAGACAATAACAGTTATTTTCATACTAATAATAAAAAAGAAAGTTTCTCTTTAAAAATAGTATTTTTTATATCATTGAGGTTCCACTAAATGTTTAAATTTTCTGATGCAATGTCTTCTCTCCCTTCCTGGAATATATTACGTAGTAGGTGAGGGGATATTAATTGCCACTGCAACAACTGCTCCTTTCCGGTCACTGAAAAAGATTTTGCACGGCACCCGAAGAGGGATGTCAAGGGGTTTCTTGGTCTATTTGGCATCAGAAAAGTGTTTTTCAAAATGGTTTCTTCATAAAACACTAAATAAACTTAATTTGCCACTTAATGTGTATCGCTTCTCTAATTAAGAATGCTAATGTTCCCAAAAAATGTCACAAAGACGTGAGCTCATGTAAAGTCACTGCCAAAAAAAAATTATTATCCGATTCAGCCAAGTGGTGATTTTATCTCAAATACTGCGCATGTCTGCTTTTGACAATCACATTGAATAGCGATTAAAGGTGAGATATGCACGTCATGATGATGATATTTAAACCATGAACGGTTAGGAAGATTGAGAAAAATATCATGACCCTAAGCCCTCTTTTAGGGGCTTTCCAAGTGTCCCTCGGTAAGTCTAATACATGTTACTCATGGATCCAATGCTTTTTATTGGTGAGGAAGGTTTTCTTTCCATTTCTATCCAATGCTTGAGACGGTTTGCATTTTGCAATCCCATGTGTAGCTTAGTAAAAAGCTAAAAAAATCTTTCGAAGATACATTAAGTTAACCTACTTCGAAAAAAAACTATTTGTTCTTAAGTGTTTTTAATTTTCGTTGTATAAAAAGTCGCGCCATATTTTCCAGCTAAATTGCTATCTGCAGTTTCTAAATGATGCTATTATTTGTTTGTCAACGTACAAGATTTGATATTTATTATACTCAATGAGGACTAATTATCTTTATACACAGATTTTTGAAACAGGACCACATGCCCTTATCTCGAAACCCTCTCAGACTTGAAGTCGCCGTAGCTTTTACAGTTGCACAGCCCCCTGGCAAAAGACTTACCATCTTCTTCTTTCTTTCTAATTCCAGCATGGACGAAGGAAAAGGTTCAGTAAACATAATAAATATTTTCAGTAGCACGGGTTACCAGAAATGACAATCTATACAGAACAAGTTAATTTAACATAAAACTTTTCGCGTGCTGGACAATTTTTGAATAGTAGTAGATGTGTCTCAAATGTCTATTCCATGTCAAGGATGGCACAGAAGCCATTGATTCAATAGTTCATCGATGTTGCAGTTCAAGACAGCTAACAGCAAAGTAATGATAACACGCGCACCAGGTCAAATATGCAACTGAACTGACAAATCGCGTAAGGTAAAAATCCATGTGACTGGAACAGGTTCCGACATGTTCTGGGTTTGTTTTTGTTTTTATCTTAATACAAACAATGCGAACCCAGAACATCTTGCCAACGGTACGTCGCGATTTACTGATTGTAAGTGTCCATGTTGAGAAATCAGGGTTCGTTTTTGTTTACTAGAACAGTGATTAATGGGAAGGTTGTGAATACCATATTGCCACTTGATTCTGTTTGTTAATTTTTCTCAGTAAATCTGATTTTGCTTATCCAAAACCTTTAAAAATATAGGCCTAATAGGCTGAAAGACTATTAGAAATGTCATCGGTATTTGGCAATTTTTTATTTTAATTTTATAATTAAAAAGGAATTTATTTAATTAAGTTTTGTAGAGCAACTTACTTTTTTTTTTTTCGCACTTCTCTTGCAGTGAGCTTCACAGTTTGAGAACAAACCAATGGTTTGGGACGTGGCTTACCTAAAGAAAATTTTAATACTGGTTAGAATCGCAATGCAACAACACAAAATCAAATTCTTTATTATTTTTTAAATTGTATAAGCTCAGAATACTTATATTTAAAAGCTAATAACAAACGTAGTCTATTTCGGATGACCTTTGGTAAGCTGAAGGTCATCTGTAGTCACCAGCACATCGTTCTTGTCTCTTGCTGTTGTCGTCTGCATGTTTCTGGCCCGAAACAAAGGAAGTTGCGTATAGTTACATTCACCATCAATTTAAAAGGGGAAAAAAGTAGTAGGGGGTAGGGTTTTGAGTAAAATGCTAAGTAGGGTGTCGAATTATTTTCATTACTTACATAGTGTGTCAGTGTCAAAAAGGTTTAGCAAGCACTACTTTAAAAGAACGTTTGAGAAGTAGTGCAATAAGTAAGTATTTAAGAAGTTTCATTTTTTAATAGTTGATAGCAGAGTGGGAGAGAGGGCCCTCGAAACTATTCGGGATCTCCCTTGAAAAAAAAAAAAAAAAAAAAAATGTGTATTCTAGCTTTCGTTCGACTGCGCCCTTAACTTCTCCCCACATACATTTTGAAATATACTGCACTTGTGTCTGACCGTTCACTCGGTAACGTGCAGTAGTATCCTAAGTCACACTCTGTTTTGAAACTCAACATTATTAAGACGTTTCCTTTCCCCTTTTACGTCTGAGCCGCGGGGTTTTTCGCGTCCATTGCACACCGCTTTTGTTTACAGACTCTGTGTGTCATTACACCGAGTCTGTAAACAAGCGACAGGTAGAGAAAGAATTATATTTTTTAGCCAGAGAATCCCAGGTTTTTCATCCATTTAGAGAAAATTCGAGAAAGAAAACGTAATTTTTAACAATTAACCCCATCCATTGACTCTGAGCAACTCTCTCTTGATACCTTTCTCTGATGCATCCAAATACTAGTTCTCGATTGGATTCAACATAGGATTTAAGTGATTAACACGTCCAAAAGTACATTTTCATTGTATGTGTTTGTAAATTGAATTTGTACAATGCTAAGTTCGAGAGAAGTAAAATTCAGTAATAAGTTTGTATATGAAGGCCACTTCCAGTATATGAAGAAGCTGGTGGTGATGGTTACAACCCGGGTGGGTGCTTTCGCGGTAATACAGTGAACATAACTACCGTTCTCCCGGTGGAATAGCCCTCATTTCGAATCCAGTCGATGGAATTTTTGTGGACTTCCTCCTCTACAATATTCGGTCTCAGCGAAGAGTTCCAGGATTTTTTCTCCAGGAATCCCAGGTTTTTTGTCCAATAAATAAACAATAAATCGAGACCAAATATACTGATGCCATCTGCAGGACTTTTCTCTCGATACCTTCATTGGCACTCTTCTTCTGAGTGGACCAAAAAGTAGATTATTAAATATATAAAATAATTGCCATCAATTGCTGTATGTGGATAGTACAGTATGGAGTTACTGTGATGAGTTGATCTCTCTCTCATACTATTCCCCCCCCCCCTCCCTCCACTCGCATGATCATTAGAGTGCGAACAAAGGCTAACTGGGCAGAGCCTCTGCCTGACAGTCAATTATGCGCATCATGCATTTTAGCAATGATCAGATCAACGATAAATATTAAGATTTATTCCGAAATGAGCGTGCATTTGTGTCTCTATTGATCAAACATTTTTTATTTTTAATCAAAAGCGCATAGCTCATTTGTATAGTTGGTTTTTAATTAAGGTACCCTAAGAATGAATTACTCAATTCATTTCAGGAAAAATCTTTCCCCTCCCCCCATCGAATATACGCAGGCGCAGACCTTACTTTAATATTAAATCTTATGGTTAGCAAAAAGGCAATCAAACTGGTTTTACTGTGTTGTTTGTTTTTTTTTTTTTTCTCTCTCTCTCTCGTCTCTAAACAATCGTTCTAGTTCAGAATACCACGAAGAGTGAATAAAGAAGGAGGGGAGGGAATCCCAATCCCAACAAACCACATAACCGCCATAACAGGCGCAACTTTTTGTTCGGAAACATGTCATTTAGCGAGGCGAAGGTTCAGTTCAAACGTCGATAGCAGAAAGTGTAATGGATTCCAAGATGCGCCTTCAACTTTGACAGCGGTGTAAAAACGAGGGCAGCGCCCTCGCTGTGTGTTCACTAAGCGTGGAGTTAGTAATGGGCAGGCGGGCACGTGTTTGTACTAGTTGCCAGCAGCAACGAATTAAATTAAATCGCACATTCCTGGCGAAAAAAAAAAAAAGAAAAAAAGAAAGAAGCAGAGAACGCTAGGAGTGTACCGTGAAGCGCCCTAGAATGAATATTAATAGCCGGTGAGGTACACAACGGGGTGGTGGTAAACTCGAGGGACTTCAGAGGTACAGTAAAACTGGATTGGTTTATTTTAAGAACACCAAAACGATGATACTCAAGAGGCTAATAAATATACGTTGTCTGCCACTCTTTGGGATCTTCCTCTACAATTCCCAAAACACTTATCGAGGGCGAAAAACATATTCAAACCACTTTCATTCGCAATTCGGTTAAAGAACTCCAACTACAAGAAGTATAACGCAGTATTTCAAAACGAAGCTTACTATAAGCGCGTGATATTACTTTCTTTAGCAGTTAAAGATCGCGTTTCTAAGGATGAGGAGAAGGAAAGATTTCAGAAAGAGTACACGAAGTTTGAGGGTAGCTATGCAGTAATTTCTGCTGCATTGTAAGTGGCCAAATAATTTACCAGAAAATTTAAAAGGTATTTTCTATTTGTTTCAGTGGGTTCATGGAAAGAAGTTGGCATATCAGGTACTGCAGACAGTTCCCGAAGTGGAAAAAAGATGGAGGCTGCCGCATCTGTATCAAGAGGAGCGACTCGCACACTAACCACTGCCCTTCTACCCCTGTGGATCCTCTCCCTGTACTGTCGATGACCGAATGCCAGCAGAGGGCTTCAACCAATGGACAATCAATAGTTAACAGTTTTGGACAATAATTCTGTATATTTCTGTGTAGTGGTGTGACTAATATTCATGTTATTATTTTTGTGTCATTCGTTAAGTGTCTTTAGTAGAAGCAAATGTACCCATAATGTAACATTTAATCGGACGAATGGAAGAGTAGTGTTAGATTGTTTTTATTTATTGTCGAATGATTTTTGACATAGTAATGTCCCCTTTTTATGTGGAGAAGACTTTTGTACCAATTTTTCGTGCGAGAAGAAAAAGATGCCGCATTCGAGTGGCATGGAAAGAATTATCGGTGAGAAGAATTCAGCAATTTAATGTCATAGAGCGAGCTGCAATCGAAATAACTAAATTAGTCAATCTGAACACCTCTTAAAATTCTTCCAGATGTACGCCAGTGATATGAGCCTTATTACTTATGACGGCAGATGTAGTTTTCTTAAATATAGTAGAAAAAGACAACAGGCGGCTCAAGGTTACTCACCAGGACTTCTCTATCATAGCGTTAGTACGGAGTGAGAAGCCACGTGATCCTGAGCCACCTGTTGTTTTTCTCTCTGCTTTAATAATGTGCACAGAGTAATAGCAGCTTCCTTTCGATCGCTTCAACTTGAACGAATGTTAATTAAGAGAACGTACAGTATGTCTAAGGGAAATTACATACTCTGGACGAGTAAACATATTTGAAATTAATCTACGTTTGGTTGTCATCAACTGAATTTCAAGGAAATGAATTGGAGAGGTAGAAAAATCGGTATGTGAAGGTCATTAGTAATGATTAAAAGGCGGAGAATTCTCTGAAGAAAATAAAGTATATTTTTACTCTATTTCATAAATATTTCTTTATTTATTAACAAGTATATTCAAATTAAATGACTGGGTAAATCGTAGCTGTGATAATCATGATTTATTCCATCTGGATGGAAACTGTTCATCTACTTTAAATACGTGTATTTGAAGCACAATAAATTATTTTTTGTCTTACACACGGTTCTGTTTGAACACTATTTGAGCCTTAACTAGTGAGGTGAAGAATGCAATACTACACCCTCATTTTTCTTTACCATCTAGCTCTCTCGCCAATCTAGCAGTATTCTTTTCGATTGTCCTACGACTGCATTACCTTGAAAATACTTCTTTCCCCTTTTCAAGCAACTATAAAGACTTCAACTTGCGATGCCTACTCTCCCACCGATGAGGTCCCAAAGAGTGCCAAAACGTGGCTTTCGACACTTTTTTGGAGATGAATTGTATACAATTTTAATATAAATATTTCTTTATTAGAACAGCGCTTTTTATTTAAAATTTGTAGTGAAGTTTTTCTCCAATACTGCTTTGTAGCTTTCTTGTAGCACGAAGCTGTGCCCCAAATTCGTTCATATTTTAAAGAAACGGTTAAAAAGTCAAAAAATAATAGTCGCTACCAAAAATAAACGTTTTAAATGTTGCTAAAAGATCTCGACTCATCAGTTAACGGATAATTGCATATCAGTTTTTGCCCGATAAAATGTAGAAAAAGCCTCGCATCGAAGTATCATTTCCAGAAGATGGTTAGTGTTAACAAAGGAATTGAGTCAGAACTTCAAATTCTTCTCTTCTAAAGCACTAAAAGTTTACGTTTCATGCAAAGCTAATCGGGAGTAGCGAAACAAGTTTGACCGATCCCATCCGGAACGCAAACAGGACAACCATTTTTGTCACGTTGACTTTTTTTTTTACCTCTAAGAAAAGCCGCGATTTTTCTCAACTCTGCTAAGTGACGCATTGCCCAAGTTCCCCGCAAATTACAAACTGGTTGACTCAAATGTCCCCCCCCCCTTCCCATTGGCCTAGAACTTGACCTCTGTTTGTCCTTTTTATGTCTACACGGAAGCGTTGGCGTGTTGTTAACTCTGGCGACTGTCAAAGGAAAGCGTCCTCCGAAAACAGAAAAGAACTATTTTTTATTTATTTATTTTTATTTTCGAACGGCCTGTACGCACCGATCATCAACTATGAACGCATGGCGCGAGTATTTGAAGCAAAACAAAACCGGTTTGAACTGCCGATGTCGGCCAAGTGTTTTCCTTCGTGAGAACAACTATTTGGCAGGTTTCGGCGTACGTATATTAATTCAGGCACGTGCAAGCATCGTCGAGAGCTGAAAATGGTGGGGGACTGGCGGCAGGGGGAAGGGGAGGGGGAGAATAAACCAAATATACGGCGGAAAAAGATATTCAGAGAACGAAGAGGGGCCGTCTCTTTCATCTTCCTTACGCACGTTGCAATCTCAATTAACGCGGGTTCTTTCGTCGCACGTGCTGAAGAGTAGATGCGTATTATGTGTTCGTGAGGCATCTGGCGGTTAGTGGTGTACTTAAAACTAATCGAGACATTCCTGCGAGGGCCGTACTGCACCCCGTTCGAGCTCACGACTAGAGAATATTCTCGTAGTCCCAATCTTGTAAAACTGGGAAGCTACATCGTCTTTGGGGGCCAAATAAGTGTTTTTAAATCGTTATTAAAATGTAAATAACTTTTTGATCCTTCAACACCGTTTCTCGATGATTTCGGCTACGTTTTTATCCTTTTCAAGGCCTCAGCGTACGACTGTTGCTTTGTTCTTCCCCCTCAAGTCATTTAGCGAAGTACTCAGCGACGTAGTATCGAAGTAAGGTAGTTCCGTTACTCCCACATCGCGCTACCTTGGACATCCTTATACGTGAACTGTGGTATGCCAATTGGCTCGATGCCAAAAAACTGCCCGTTCACCAATTATTTGTGGTACTGTATTCGAAAGCAGACATTGAGTAAATGGCCAGAAATTACTTTTTGGCTGCGATATTCTCTTTCTCCCCCCCCCCCATCCCTTTTCCCATTCACTATTTCCAGCTGACACGGGACACTGCACAAGGGCTACTCGAGGAAGAACACTACCGGGTCCAGCGGCTGTTACGTGACTTGGCACTTAACCGATACCAAATTACGCATTACCTGATGGGGGTGCCTTTATTTACGCTAACGGGCTCCCTAAGGACAAAGCCATTCGAAGATAATCGCTGTTTCTTCGCAACCAGTCCTTATAAAGAAGCCCACTTAACGTTGAAGGAAACCGCGTACGAAAACGGGCAATCTTCGTTTCTGTTGTTCGCTACCCCCCCTTTGAGAGTAAATCGGAAGAGCGCAACCGGAAGAAGCTTTTAGTCCCTTCGATGTGGACGCTCGAATGACTAAGCGCCGTTGTGAGGACAAGAAGTAGGTGACAAGTGCAGCGCGTGGTAGCATGCTCTTCCTACATCCTTCGTTAGCCACCCACTTCCAGAAAAGGAAAAAAAATTGAAAACAGAGCGTGGACACAAAACCCACTTACGGTACAGATCATTTGGTCACACTTCCTAAACATTGACCTGGTTTAGGGGGTCGTCACCGAAATATTTTCCCCTTCTCTGAATCGTATTTCCCCGAAAATCCAGTACCGAAATTATTAGGATGCGTTGCAACACGCCGCATTGTTTCAGTAGACACCCACACGAGATTAGGGAGCGGCCAAACATCCAGTTCTGGCTCTACTCCAGGCCCAAGCCTTTCCTCACAAAAGGCAATTGCGTCAAACATTGTTCATAATCCAGGACGGCCACACTGGGTCACAGCACAACAATACCTTGGAGGTATTACCACATGAGTTCGAACAGACTGGAGATGAAAGAGTTCAGCTCCGGGTCGAGGATATAAATACTTTTGTATATCCTCGACGCTTTGTAATTGTATTAACTAATACAACGTTGCGCAAGAATATGCCACACCCAGCAGGATACAATATAAATTAATTCTGTCTATTCATTAACCCGGTATCATTATTGATGATTGGTAAAAGGTCAATTCCCTTCCGAATTGAGATCGATGGAGTAAGAATAGAACAGGTAGATCACTTTAGGTATCTGGGACAGTTATTTTCACAGGGCATTATGACGAACTGAGATTCAATCCAGAATTGCAATGGCAAAACAATCTTTCAGTCAATCAAACAAATGTCGTTGATTTCAAAGATGTCACAGGAAATTGGGAAGAAGATAATGACATATCTGTATATGGATACAAAGAGATAAAAAGAGACGTGAGGCCTTCAAGATGTGGCGCTGGCACAGGATGGAAAAATTAAATGGACTGAAAAAGTGTCAAATGTGGATGTATTAAGACGTGATCAAGAACAAACGAAAATTCTAGGTAGAATAAGATAAACTAGACTCAAATGGGTGGGCCACGTGATTCGACATGGTGGTTTGCTTCTGGATACCATGGAGAGGAAACTCCCTAGGGGAAGACCAAAAAATACCTTCATTAGGACGTTGCTGGATGAAGCTGGACCCTGAAATTGAGGAATTAAAACGGCACAGGAGAGACAGCTCATCAGAGGAACTGACCAGTCGCAACACTGAATTACTGATTATGATAACTCAATAACCAGCTACGTTTCTGGATCGTAGCGTACATAAAGGGCGTATTCGAAGATTGGTCTGTTTGTAAGAGGAACACAGGCGGAAACGGAAGTTCCTGCTAAGTTAGGCCTTACAGAACCTTCACCAAGGAGTCCGAAAGGATTATTTGATTTCAGTCATAAAATAATGGACGTAGGGTACTACTCTACTCCTACCCCACGTCCTAAGGGTAGGAGTAGAGTACTCCAAGTACTGAGCTAGTCAGGAATCAATCGACAAAAAGACAATATCGCAGGAAGCTGTTTCTAATTCCGTGGCAACTCAGCGTATACTACTACCAAGAACTTTCCTGCCATTTACCGTTAAAGAATGGTGACGTTTTTCTGAGAAGTGTCCTAAGGTGTATTGTGGTGAACAGATGGTGGGTTCTCTGTGCACAGCGGCACGGACCGGAAGAGAGCGGCTCTGTTTGTATTCAAAGGAGTCTGTTTCATTACAGGTGCTGCCAGCCCGTTAGCTCTTATCATTAGTGTCAATGGCACCCTAAGTAGCTGATGTGTGGGACTGCGGCAATGTCCCGGAGTATTCACTGAGCGATAGGGAGTTTCGTATCACGACGCCTTCCCCAATTAGCTGCACCACCCCTGGTTGTAGGCAGCGCATTCATTTCTATTCGTGACCTCCCTACACCTTTCTATTATGTCGGTGTCATCACCCTCACGGGCCTTGTACACTTCGCCATGAAGTGGTTAGCCGTGAGAACGTGCCCTGGACGCTAAATGAGCTCCTTCGGGAGATACTCGGAGAAAGGCGAACACCCCTAGTTTGCACTTCAACTTCTGATAATAGTGGCAGCTGTTCGAGAGGTGAACTCGATGAGCACCTGAATTACTTCGGATGTCCTCCAAAGTTTACACTACAGTTGCTCACCTCCTCCGGGCAGAACAATGGACTCGTCCCTTTTAAAAGGAAGATTCAATCGAAGACTTAGTTTGTTGAGAAACACGAAGATCGAAATGAAGTCGGAAAAGCTAAAAAAAAAATGAACGCGCAGATGAATGAAAGCATTCTGAAAGGTGTGTCCACAAATGGGGGGAGGAATAAATTAGGGTGGAGCGAAAGGTGGCAGTTACTCCGGGCACATTTCACTCCTAAATGATTTAAGCTAGAATATTTCGATGTCAGACCCGAATATTTGCACAGACAGGCCTCTTCCAATTGCAATAATAAAAGTTTGATGTCAAAGTCAGGTTCGATGGTTGTTGTTCGATAAATGGATTTTTTGCTGAAGGGACTGAGGCCATGATGTGCCAGTAGTGTCTGAATAAGCAACAGGTGACAATTGTAACTTTACATTGAAGAAAAATGACAGAAAGCTGTTTGGCGCTGCATATTGATCTATAGAAGAGGTTTAATAAGTTTCATTGAGCCGCGTGTTGTTTCCTCCCTGCTATGATCATTTCATGAGAAACATTTTGCACTAGACACGTAGTAACAAGCGTACGATGGTGTAATTTTTTTTGCGTTTCCACATAGTTTAAATATCGCCTATTGAAATTTCACCACTGGACGATTCATGGTTTGTCACCAACGTGACATTTTTTAACTATAACCAACCTGTGTTATTACATTTTTATACGAAATATGGCTATACTTATTGTTTCTAAAATTAGAAAGAATTTTATAGTTTGAATCCTTCCCCACAGAGAGAGAGAGGACCAAGGCATTTCTGCGCCCTGGACAGAACGGCGCCCCTCTTACAAAGGATATGTATATTTCTTGCCTTATTGTTCTGTTTTTGGCGTCCGGAGCAAGGGCCCTACTAGCCTGTGCCTTAATCCGGCACTGCCCACAGTCAAACGCGTACTGGGTTAAACAGCGTGACTTGACACCAGTGTAATCGCTAGCTTCGCAAGAAAGCAGACGCTTGATAACGAACTCCAAAGTTGATCTCGAAACGTCATGACGGTTGGGAATGTAATTATTACAAACTTTTTTCTGCATTCTCCCAACATGAGTTCCGACAAACCTTAATGACGCTGTTTCTAACGATAAACAAGTCCCGTATGAACTAAAATACCCCTTCTTACGTGACCCTGAAAAATAATAGAGTCTGTATACAACACATGCTGAAAACAAGTATGGCGGTCTGAGTGGATTCGGAACCCGGAACGTAAATTCAATCGAACGCTGCATCCTAGGGGACTTCTTTGCGAACTCCCTTATTCCGTAGGCGTTCGGGACACGCATTTTTAAGGCTAACAGCTAGCGAGTGACAATGAAAAATAAAAGGGGGGGGGGCGACCGCAGAGTATTAAGACTAAGCCAGTTCTGACAACAATAGACAAAGCACGTGCAGCAGGTGATGTAACAATGGGAACCACACAAACTGCGCATGGAAACGTACACACGTCACAGCAAAGAGGAAGTCATTGACAACCCGAGTATCCCACGCTGCTTGTTGGAGCGCAACATGCTGTTGCTTCAGTGAATAAATTGTGGGAATTTGACAAGCTTCGGGGAGGATCTTTTGTCACGCGAGCTGGCGCAGCACACTTCTTAATTTGGTTTCCGCCTATTGACCGCTACGATTTTTTTTTTTTTTTTTTGATGGAAATCATCCGTTCACTTAAAATAATGCATGAAATCAAGGGGAAGTAACTTCATAAATACATCACAAGAGAAGTCAAATATTGAGAAATGTGGAATGGAATTTTATTTTCGAGATTTCTTCCTCGTTACTGGAGTCGCTTGCCTCAATAAGAATACAAGGTCAGGTGAGCCGAATTTCAACATATGGCTCAAGGGACAAAACTAAATATAACTCAAATAAAAAAAAACAAGACTAAGGCGCATTTAGGGCTAGAGCCTCAAGCTGCGAACAAATTTAGACTATGTATATAAAGTGCTTAGCATCATAATACACAGCCATTTCTGAATAAACAGAAAATATTTAAGGTGGCATCGTTTTAGGTTATATCTCATATTGTGAATACCTTCACAACGAGTTGCCATGATATTGCACTACTTCGAATAAGTAACGCTTCACCTAAGGAGAAGACTAGTGTTACTTATTCTCAGATAGGTACCTATCTCAGATAGGTATTCTCAGATAGGTATTATGACGCTAAGCACTTTATATACATAGTCTAAATTTGTTCGCAGCTTGAGGCTCTAGCCCTAAATGCGCCTTAGTCTAAATACATCATACACCATCAGACATCTCTCATATTGTGGAGTTATACTTCATAACTGTTTTTGCCATCATTGCATCACTTGGGTACCTACCCACTCACTGACGAAGGGCCAAATAGCCCTGAAACAGTGCTGCTGGGGGGAGCTTGATGATGTCCGGAGTTTCCGAGAATAGGTAACAACAGCCTTCTCCACTGGGGAAGCGTTGCCTATTCGAGGAGTTTATGAGTTTTTGAGTGGTGTGAGTTGAAGGAGTTACTGTCCCTTTCATTCTTCTACACTGTTTCTTTTCCTCTTCCACTCCTACTATAACTTTCCCTCTACCTTTTTTGCTTTTCTAAGTCTAATAGGGACAAGTGGATATTCGAGTAGATATTCACATACATACATAAATAGCCCTGAAACAGTGCTGTCTGGGTGGTGGTACCTATCTGAGAATAAGTAACACTAGTCTTCTCCTTAGGTGAAGCGTTACTTATTCGAAGTAGTGCAATATCATGGCAACTCGTTGTGAAGGCATTCACAATATGAGATATAACCTAAAACGATGCCACCTTAAAAATTTTCTGTTTATTCAGAAATGGCTGTGTATTATGACGCTAAGCACTTTATATACATAAAAAAAAACAATAAGAAAGTAGCTTGAATCGTGATTTTCGTAGACTTCTTCAATTAAAAAAAAAAACATATGTAAGCACGAAAGATGTTTTATGTGAAAACATCCTTGGCTTGGCAGAGGCTAGCGAAATCCAAGCCAATAGCCTAATTAGGAAGTATGATTGTAGCCATTTGTTGAATAGTATGACGTCACAATCATACTTCCTGCAGTAGAAAGTCCGATTGCAACAATACAAATATTTGTCCACAATTTCTTTTTTCGTCTCGCATTTTCGTTACATTCCATTGTCAGGTGCGGCTATAGATGTTTTTACATTAAAAAGACTTAAATATGTTTAAAGTCTGCTGGACTGATAGCCAAAATAAACTTCAAGACACCACTTGGCATGACTACATCTGATATTTGATTCTTGAAAATATTTTATAAATACATGTATAGCTAATAATTATTTATTTAATGAAATCAAAGAAGTTGATAAATTATTCTCTTTTGACTGTCTTACTAATCTACATTACTGCATTCAAATTAAACCCTCACTCCCCATTCTTTACACTTATGTCACGGTTTTTGTCTATCTGAGGTGTGTCCTGACACCTCCATGTTTGGAACCAAACAAGAGAAATCATTCAGGATACATCTCTGATAGACAAAAACCGTGACATTTCAGAGATGAAATTCGTCGAAATTATAGTTGCAAATAATCGGCACGTGACTGCCATTTTTATTGCAAACCTGTAAATTGTTGATGTATATTTTCCACACAAAGACAAGCATATTTCAAAGTTCTTTACTGTGCTACCATCTAGTGTAAAAATTCTTTGGATTAAAGATATCAGTACTGTACCCTGTTTCGGAAAACTAACTCCTTTAGAAGAAACACTTTATTCGATACCATAAAGCATGGAATATCTTTATATACATTTTGGACTAAATACTTCGTTCATCTTCAGTGTAAAACTTATTATCAAAAAGAGGATTTACAATAAAATATATTAGAATTACATCAGCGTTTCTCCAGTATGGTTAACCGCTTTGTCTCTTTCCACCCAATCTTCTCCATCTTTCGCAACAGTGTAGGTCGTCAGGTAACTAGGAACTAGTTGGAACAACACGGTTAGCGGCAAGGTGATGCCTCTAAAACTGGCTACCCACAGGTCATCGGAAACCTCATCTGTTACAGTAAAGTAAACGAGCAGTGGCTGGATTCGTTTATTCTACAAAACGAACAGTGGATACGTCGCAGATAACACGACACGCCTTGTTACCTTTACTGGAAGCTGGTTTTGAAACAAACTTGGAGGTATCCGTCTCGATATGCAAACGTCAAGGTTATTCTACTTAAGGGAGGAAAAAAAATTAGGGGCGTGTTCCATCGAATGACGTCAAGCACTGTTATTAAGAAAAACAGATGGCGTAGAATGGAATTCGACGTGTTTAAAATCTGTCCCCTAAAGCGGTTTTAATAAACCCGCTAATCTTCTTCTCCACACGCGCAGTTCACTGAATTCCACCAGGAAATGCAATCTATAAATCGTATTAGTTTGTTTCGTTTCATTTATTGTTGACAATTTAAGAAGTTCATGGACCACTGAGGACGAAACTTAAGGGTAACGTTACATAGGGCTTGCACGTGATCGGAATGAAAATGTTCAGTTCTGCTCATAAACGGAAATTTATCTGACGTTTCATGGCTCAGATTCGTAACAAACAAGAAACCAATGTCGGTTGTCTTTCGAAGTTGGGAACAATATAATCCTGAAAGACAACGCGAAACATACTTCATTTTTATCAATCATCCTCCTCCCCCCCTTACAAGAATTATTCCAGCACGAAAGCCGTTACACAAGACTCATCCAGTCAATCAGTGACACGTGAACTAAAGCTGGACCATTGATCTTCCTTCAGTAAGAGATCAAAAACCCATTTGCCACGTAGAACGATGTGCTTTATTCAGTACAATGCTAAATATGCGTAATAAGTATAATAATTCCAGCCTGACTGCCCTTTTTTTGTCAATTATATATCGCTACACGTGACTGATCAGCGGCCAGCCGAAATGGTAACGTGTGGACACTTTGCCTTTACACAAACCACGTTTGGGCACAACTTCAAAGAGCATTTTAACAATTTTTTTGCGATTGCTTTTTCAGTTTTAAAACAAGAGAAAGTTATGGACGATATATTTCCAAAGAAAAGTTATGGACGATATATTTACAAAGAAAAGTTATGGATGATATATTTCATATCCTTAAACATGTTTTATATTTTAAATTTGGGAATTAATAAAGAATTTCGAAGAGATTGCATAGCACACCACTGGTTAACAAAATACAGCCAGATATTTAAATGGTCGCTCTTAGCACCCTAGAAAAGTTAAAGTGAATTACCAGCAGTAGTAAATTAACCGACTTTTGATCTCCTTTAGATGGATAACGTGGTTATTTGTTGCACTGCAGAAAAAAAAAAAAAAAATTAAGGATTAACACATTTCAAATCGAAAATCAAAACTTATATCGAAAACAATTAAGTTTTTCTCACGTGTCAACGATTTCCTCGATATTTGGTTTGGTGTAAAATAGGGAACTTGCTTCTGTTTTTCCGATAACCTGAACGTAATGAAGTCTTCTTCAGTGCATTCTGGGAGTTTATTTCGATCGATGAAGTGGCTGATATGGACTTCTGATTTGAAATCCTACCCTACCTCCCTCTCTGAGGTGTTCATACAACCGTTTCTCAAGATTAGCAACCCTCATTACCGTCTAAGCAATTTAACTAATTATAACGTCCTCATCAAGACGTATTAACATTAGTCCCAAAAAGAAATTTATAAAATGAGACTTAACATCGAAGCAGATAAATTTAAAAGGTTCAGTTTTTCTGTTTGGGTTTAAAGACCAAGTAATAACGGTGTATTTTTAATGATGATAGGGTCTAAATTAAGCAATTCTTTAAAACTACCAGGTGCGATTTATTTATATTAAAATCCTTAATTTTATACGTAAATTAGTGATGGCTTTATTGAGTTCAGTTGCATTGGACTCAGTTCCTATTTCCGTGGCACACCCTTCAACTTTTTTAATTTTATTTGCGATGGTCAGGGGTTTCTAATCCAGAGATTCCTGAATTAGAAAACCAACTGTGCCTCTTCTTATGTTCAATTACTTCAACAAATATTACGCATTGAATTTAGGTACAATTCTTAAGCAACCAAATTTAATGGAGGTCTCGTGAATGACTTAAAAGTGAGGAGGGGGGGTTAAGGCGATTTTGTAAGTACAGCAACTGTTAACTTAAAATAAAAATACGAAGAATTAGAAATTTAAGTAATAAAAACACTGAAATTGCTTAACTTACCAGCAGTCCAATAAGACGGGAAAACTTTAATGCTGAAAACCGCAGCAGAACAAACACGTGCACTCACGGTATCCCCATTTTTCTGAGATAAGAAATAGCTGATTCACCGTACTCACACGCCTTTGGGGAAACTCAGTTTCCAACATTTTAATGATAACTTTAAGCTGTTCCTCAGCAAAAGAGCCGCTTTCGTTGATAGTTTATTCTTTGAAAATGATCGATTATATTTTTGTGATAAAAATTAAAACTTAAGCAGCCCTTTAAAACGTACAAAATGATGCGTGCGAGCTTGATGATTGTGTGGCTACAGAGTTCAGTCTTTCATCTATAAAATATGCCTTAAGTTTGCATTTTCTTCAATTGACAACTAAGAAAGTTCTGAATCGTAAGAGGCCCTACAAATGCCTTGACCGGTTTTGTAATCTGGCTGTGTCTCTAGGAACGATGAATTCAGGAAACAACTAGTGCTTCATGGCTTTAAAAAGGAAACATTACAAACTTTACACAATATCGTTAAATCTAAGACTAATTACAACTGTATAACGAAAACCAAACTTTCATTAGAGTGATTAAGAAGTTCATAAAAGTTTTCAACACTTACCGACTGAAAAGGTAACGCAAAAATACCTTGAATTCACTACTAAATTACCAATAAAAAAAGGTATGCTACCAGTCAGCTCGGCTGCTTCACCAAAACTGAAAATTACAACGGGATTCTCCACGCCCTCTGTCGGTTTTCATGTGTTATCTAGTATTAAAAAAGTATCCATACTACAATAAGGAATGACTACAGAATGGACAATCCTTTGATGATGGTACTAATGTACCACCATCAAAGGAAGGATTGTGCATCAGGTGGGTACCACCTGATAACCGCGCGTCCTCCCATCTCTTCAACATCCAACACCCCGGGGAAAAAACCCCGAAATGTTGGATTTTGAAGAGAAAATGTGTGTAGAGGTTTGTGCCCAGCAGGTGTACTAAGGTCGGTTTTCGGTTTGTGAGGGGAAACCGGAGTGCCCGGAGAAAACCTCACGGCTACGGCCTGAGACCGACTAACTCAAGATACTGAGTGGGATTCGCGACAATCAACAATTTCCAAGCACGAGACTTGAACCCGGGACCCACTCGGTACAGCCTGGCATTCTTGCCAACTCGGCTACCGCGCCCCGATGAAAACGTTTTCATAAATGATATTTATTTCTTGATGAAACAAAGATACTGCCCAACTGTTAATATTAGCTGACTTCGCAAATCAGTGTGTATTCATAATAGCAATAATTTTTGTCTAATAATGAAATTATTATAGTTCAAAATACAGTACTGTAATTTACCAGCAGAACACACATTTCACTAATATAAGCGATTTTTTTATGTTCAGTTCTAAAAATCTTTAAAATTTGCTTGTATCTACTAAAGATAATCGCTTGAAGTGCCATGAAATTTAATTACAGAGCGAAGGATTCCAAAAAGAGAGAGAAAGAGGAGAAACAAAAAAAAAAACAGGAATATATTCTGATAAATAGACTATCGGGCAACAAAAAATTAATTAATCTGCCAACAGATGGTGCCACTGTTTAATTAAGAAATTCAACGTCTGTATTAAAAAATAAAACATGATATTAAGCAAGACTGGACTGCAGATTCATGGAGAAAAGTCCACAGGATATCACCAAAGCCATCGGTAAATATACTCGAAGATCCTAATTTTTTTTTGACTGTAATAAGCATACAACGATATGCACTTTTTATTTTTAACAAATAAAATTTAGATATTTTTTCATAAATTTACCATTTTTCATATTTAGTTCCCCATCCCATCACTAGATGGCGGCATAAAATATCAGCTGAATGCGAGGTGGTGGAGTAAATTATTCGCCATCAACTGCAGATGTCTACCCCATGTTGAGATATTGCTCGCTTCAAACAGTATCTTGTGTTTTTGCGCAGTTGGCTAAACTTCTTTCGTACATTGTCATATGAGTCCCGAAACTCTGCAACGTCCACGCCATTGTGAATATTGTTCAATGAACAGCACGATGAATGAAGACAAATTGACTAACGAAAGTTGAGCCTTCAGATATAAATCGCGAGTGCTGTAAACATAGCTAGACAAATGGGACCAACGCGGTTAACGCGAATAAGCAGTGACATTAAAAGGATAGCTCAAACTCCCCCGTTGCGGTTCAGCTGGGTTTCACGCAATCATTGGAGATACTTTCAGTAGAAACCAGAAAGTTAAGGCGTATTCGTGTCAGACAGCTGTCGTCTGACTCCTAAACAAGAATTGTCATTTAACTTCGGAAGAAAGTTTCTAAAACTGACACGGTGGAAAGAATAAAAGTTTTAATCTTTCGCGACAACAGTTACTAATACAAATCCTGTGTCCAACACGACAGATTAGATGGCTTTACAGGAGTTCCTTTTAAGAAGTAGTTTAAACAACAACAACGAAAAAATTTAATAGTTAAAGGGCTAGAACGTACGTATATGCGGGGAAATCTGTTTTTTGTTTTTTCTATCGTGTTCTGATGGTGGATCCTAAAATCATAACCTTCCTCTGATGGCGCGATCTTCACTATAATTTTTGTGTTGTCCATTTTTTAACCCCGCCCCCTGAGTTCTTCTACTCATTCTGGAACCCACACTCACTTCTAAAAAACCATTTCTACCCCCGAACAGATCTACCTAATTTCTTCTTTGAACTGGAATATTTCCTCTTGTGACATTTCCATTCATGAAATCCAACACAGACGATCCTACAGATTACAGAGCAAGAAATACGCGAAAAACTAATAAATCTAAGTTTATGTTCCTTCCAGAATAGCATGGATTTCGAAAGTTCCATGCAGTTACCATCTTAGGTATGCTTCTTAATTAGTTGGACATTGGAGAATTCTTTATTAATCTTGATTGTGCAACTTCGTGAGAGAAAAATTTTAAAGGATAATTTTCTCGTATTTCTCTAGTCAGTGAACATCTTTTAGGTGTTCCCTGAGGATCTCCGCTGGGACCTTTCTCGGTTTCAATCTTTATAAATGACGTTGCTTATGCTGGAATGCAAGGAATAGTATGGTATGATGTACGATTTAATTGGAGAATTAGGGAATAAGAGGAAGCAACCAAGGCATCACCGTATGGCGACTGTAAATTTCCTGTGTTGTGGGATGAAAAGCCGAATTCAGGAAAAGGAAATGTGCGTCTCTTTCAGACATTAACCAATGGACCAACCGCTTGAAAAAAAAAAGACTTTAGGAGTTCCTGCTGTCACCAATGAGAATAAATCGTATGTATTACCGAAAAAATGCAATTTATGATAACTATCGTTTAACTCCTCAATTTCGTATAATATGTTTTCCTTTCTATGCTGTTTTATCATCAGTCACGATATACAGATCCTTTTCATCTCAATTGTTTCTTCCAGAATTACTTGCGTGTACGTGTAAATCATATTTGCCCAAACTTTATCTTGATTTATCAATGCCATTAGTTAAAATAATAAGTGACACGGAGAGCTAATCCATCCTACTTTGTAGAGCCAGCAGCACCCTCCCTGCCCAATTAAACGAGAGGTAGTCTGGGAAACGTTATGAAACAGTTATTTATTATGTAATTTTCTTGGTCATTGCGAATCTTGAAAACATAATAAAGCTCTCCGAAGAGCATCTAAACAAAATTCCGGGATGGAATCAGCCCCATTTCCCATGAGAAAGACGAGCATGTTATAACCGTATTCCTCAAAAGAACTGTTCTCAGGTTAGGCGAAAATTTCACATAAGTCCTTCAATTCCGTGTAACAAAGAATGGACTTATTGAATTAAGTCAAAAGTAGAAAAGATTTCAGAGGGTTTCACTGCGAAGTTTCAATTTTAAAATACTATTACAAGGAGTTCATAATGCCAGAGGTCCTGGTTTATTAGTTAATGTATTATGCTGGTGATGCATAACTCGCAGAGTCATGCATCAGAAGGACAGGCTTTTTCTTCCATCGTTATTTGAAGACTTTTTTTTCGCGCAGCGATGATTTCTAGTCCTAATGCATGTGCGTGTTTGTGTTAGATAACCAGAACTATTAAACAGGGTCAAAAAGGTCTAATTAAAAGTATATTCTAAAAGAAAACAAAATAAGAATTTATGTTTAGGACAGGAAGAACTGTAACTGTCATACTAATGAATATAGGTTCGGATATTAATTTAAAAAATAACAAATTTGGCAAACAGCTATAATAATGATGCAGTATCAGGCAATATAATTAATCAGAAAGTGTTCAAGAACTACTTTGAACACGGGAGATCAGAGTGTCCACGCGATATTAAACAGGTTTTGTGAGTACTTATTTTTAACTATTTTGGTGGTATACAGAATAGCCCAAAATGACTAATACAAAATCGAATTACGCTGAAGGAAATGATCAAAATTGTTTTCTGCACAAGTATGGTCTCGGCCAAAGACCAATTGAAGAATTTCGCTATCAGCATCCAAATAATCCACGACCATACAAGGTTCTGTCAGCATGATGCTTTCAAGATTCAAGGAGATCGGAAGGCTAGACAATCTAACATGGTTGTCCACTGTAGCTTATGGTTCGTGTAGCACCGATGCACTCTCCATGGTTGCATTAAATCGGCCACGATCACTGAGAAAGGTCACGCATGAAATTGGGCTTTGAAAGACGGTTCCTCGAGTAATGCTTTAAGAATTTCATCCCCACAGGATGCATTTTCAACGAGAGGTATAAAGGGATGATGCAGATCGACCACTTCCATTTCGTGAATGGTTTTAATTCAACGACAAACCGAGAAGGCACTGCCATGTTTTCTGATAAGGCATCTCACCCAAACCTACTTCGAGCGCCTGTAAATTACAAAAAAATTATATTTCGCCTTTGAATGCTAGTAATAGTGAAGCCTATTTTCCAAGGGCTAAAAATTTAAAGCATTACTCCAAGGTAATACCAATAATTGCCAATATCACCACCACGATGACTAATCTCCAATCATTCTGAATACATGAAGCCCTCGAAAATACCAAACCTTGATATGTTCATCTTACAAATCCCTCAAGGCTTGTAAAATTGCTCAAGCGAATAGGATTCAACTGAACTATATTATTCACTTATGTATAAAGGTGTTTCTTCTTCACTGGAGAGTGTCGAGATTTACAATGTTGATTTTATAAACAAAACATTATTTCTTGCACGAGAATTAAGCGCTTATTTCATGCAGAACATCTTAATTTTTTCCCTTCTAATATTACGCTGCATAATGCATATTGAAACATGAAGGACAGGATTAAAAACTATGCCGAAATTAGCTACATTAGCGAAGCAAATAGACATGCAAACCTGCTTCAAGAATGTAGCCATTTAACAGAGTCATGACGGAAATTTAAAATACTCCGAAAGAGGAGCTTTTTGCATCCCTGCATCATCAGTCACGCAGGCAGAATGAAAGAGGAGGTGGGTATTACAAGGCATTAAAAAAGACACCAACGCCACGGAATTTTAATTGAAGAAAAGAAAAACTACATTAGTTCTCAGAGGACTTAATAAAATAAAATAATAAATTTTCTATTTATACTCCGGAACGAGTATAAATAGAAAATTTATACTCTACACGAAAGAGGACTGGTTTTTGAGCTTATTTAAGGTATATCTTCTAGATATAAGACATATTATAGTTAAGTGTATATTTTACGACGCTCAATCGAAGTTTCACTTGTAAAATAATATTCCAAGGAGTTAACCATGCCAGACGTCCTGGTTTATTACTTAATGTAGTATGCTAGTGATGCATAACTCGCGGACAACAGTGATCGTGGCCTTTCCTTCGATCGTTCTTCCACTTAATACATACCAGTGAGGTCAATTTTGAATAAACCATATCCATATAATAATACTGATGTTGTTGTTGTTGTTATTGGAGTTTAGGAGCATCCGATACTTAGTCCATGTTGCTCCGTGTATATTGTCTATGAATTGAGTGTGTTTTGATGTCGAGTTTCGAGTTTCCGGGAGAAAAAACCATGATACCCTCGCCTGAAAACCACTAACTCTGCCACGTTGTGAAAAAGACCCACATAAATTCCTCATGTCATCGACTGGATTCGAACTCAGGTCCGCGAGGGATCATAATACGGATCAAATACTATTAAAAATGGACTTTTAAACTTTTTTTTAGGCTCAAGTTATATGTACTCGTATATTAATTACGGATGACACACGCTCGAGGGCCAGAGCATTTCGAGCGCCAAATACAGTACCTCGTACAGTAATACGCAGATGTAGTTAGTGTACAGTTCAATCATAACAAATTCGCATCTGGGAATGGGTGTCACATATAAAGATGACAAAAAAAAATGACATCGCAAGTCGCAGATAGCTTAAATTAGTATTAGTTTTATTTATTCTGTTTTAACCTTACTTATTTAATGAAAATTGCAACATAGCAGCAACATCTCATTACTGCAATGGAGAAATTAAAGAAGAGTCAAGATAGATTCTGGAAACATCTGATTAACGAATCCAGGTGTGGGGACACCAAATCGAACACTAAATGATTCTAGAACTGGTGCGAATTATACTGTGGACATTAATAGCAACCAAATTCAAAACAGCAGTCACTTTTTTGGGGGCAGGGACCTACTACAGTGGGTTTCGTATGGAAATGACGTAAGGCAAGAAACGTGTATTGACAACTGTATAAGTGTAACAGGAGAGATAGCAACGAATGCACAGCTTCGTTTCCCTGATTAGCAGGAAAGTGCACTGGCACGTTAACAGTAGTGATAAATGATGCAAACAAGCAAATTTATACAGCATCACCTCAGAAAAAACAAAACACTTTCCATATCAACTCACCCTTCCCTTCTAACATTTTGTTTAGTTCTTCCTTGAATTTATTCAAAATCGCCCAGCCGCTGGCTGAAGGCAAATTTCCGCACATCTATTCTGCAACCATCCTTCCTCAACTTGAATTTATGCCTCCTCGTGTGAGTAGTCTGAGCTAGAAAAATAATCCCATCAGCACTGAGTTTGATCAAGCCATTCAAATCCTTAAACAACTCAATCAAATCACCTTTCAGGTGCCTAGTCTCCAGACACTGAAATTTGCAGAATTGAAGCCTTTCCAGGTAAGATCGCCCTTTTATTTCCTTCACCAATCTCGTTGCTCTTCTCTGTACCCGTTCCAGCTGATCTACATCCTTCCTAAAATGAGGCTTCCAGAGCTATATTGAAGTACCCACGATGTGGCCTGACCATTGCATTATACAATGAAATAAAATTTCCTTATCCCTGCTAGCAAAGTTCCTGTATATCACTGACAAAACCTCATGGGCTGTCCTATCACCCTCACTGCACTGCTTAGATAATTTCATGTCTGACTGCACAATTACCCAGATCCTTTTCATTTACCACTACCTTGAGTGTAGTATCGCACAGTTGGTATGTTACTCTGGCGTTACCGCTACCCATATGCAGTACTTTTCATTTGTCAATGTTAAGCATCAATTGCCATTGCTCAGCACATCTGCCTAATTTGTCTAGATACTGTTGCAGTAGCTTTTACCCTGATTACTGTCGTTAACCACCCTGCCAACCTTTGTATCATCTGCAAACTTGGACATTAAGCCCGATATACCTTCATCAATATCATTAATAAATACAGAAAGCAACAATAGGCCCAGCACTGAACCTTTGGAGACTCCACTAATAACTTTCGTCCACGAAGAGCAGTGTCCATTAACAACCATGCTCTGCCTTCTCCTACTGAACAACTCCCTTATCCACAGCAGTAACTGCGCCACGATGCCCCAGAAATCCGCTCGACGCATTAATTTTTGATACAAATCTTACTGGTTGAAGGAAGGAGACGAAGAATAATTACTCAACCCATCATATCACTGATGACTCGCCGAGGAAAAGAAAATTGTTTCGTTTCCACTGCTGTCTCTGGTCGCATTTTGTGGCGCGCCTTTTCTATCAGCTTTGCTCTACATTTAGGCATTTGTTTCCCCCCGAGTAGGGAAATTGACCTGTTTTCTCTAAGCTGCTGCAACTCAAGGACTTTGTTGCTGAAGTCGGTCCTCGAGGATAGCACAGTGGTTATAATCACTGTCCTCCCACAGGGTGAAAAAGTTCTGAGTTAGCCTTATCTTAAACAGCCTTACCCTCAGACGGCAGTAGAACGTTTTTCATCTGAAAACTCCGGTTTTTCATCCAGCAAAGGAATAGAAGAATACACGCAATTATAGACACAGTACGCCGACGCTTCATAGGTTTAGTTGCTTTGGTACTTAACATGCACTTAACATAACCTGAAATTATGCACTTAATTACACTGCCATACAGATAAAAATGTCAACGTAGTCATGAAACTGAATACAAAACAGCCGTAAAAACCGATTAGATTAGAAAAGAAATATTTTGGCTTCCACAATGCACGCTTGAATAATCGCTAAAGAAAAAGAACGAAAAGTCGAAAATTAAAAGAATTGATGATTGTGCTGTTGAATTTTCATCGAAATGTTTTTCTCAATGTGCGTATATTTTTAAATAAATGTACCGAAAATAGCAATTGCCCGAGACCGACTAACTCGGCCACACTGTGAAAAAAAAAAAGTCCATAAAAATACCTCCGCTCTTACGCACTGCGGAAGGGTAGCAATCGTAACTGCTTTACTAGCTGCGAGAGCTCTTTATCTTCCCCACGAGATAAATAAATAAATATTCGTCATATCGACTTACAGGGCCCAAGAAAAACACGCAGTGGTGACTCAATTTACTTGCCTTGGACTATGGTACATCGTCACCTGGACTTCGCTGATGACTGATCAAATTTCGGCAGTGTCTCTATATCTTTCTCTTCAATTCGTGCATTCAATAAACTTTGACTGCCGTCTCTGGGCACATTTTGTGCTGCATTTTCTCTCTCAGATACGTCACACAATCGTCTATTTGTCAAGCAAGGTCTATGAGATCGAAACTCATTAATGGACACGGAATCTTATATCGAAATTTTAAATGAAATCAACACCTGACGAATCAGCAACCAGTAAGACAACAGTGACAATGAGACTGCAAACAATATTCCTTAGAGTAGATCTTCATTCGGAGTGACTTTGGAAGGACTTTGCATCTTCAGGGATAAGATACACAGTGCAGTAGCGATAACTAGAATCATTCACTTGCTTTTTATCGTCAAGTAGTTTGAATCAGCCCCTGAGAAATCGACAAAGAAACTTGAATTTCTGAATGAATTGTGAATAAATCTTTCCCAATACAGAAAGCTTGTTTTTCAATGAATGTGGAGTCCACTGGAACCAAAGAAACAAATGCAGAATTCTGGATGAGTAAAAATAAACAAATATTTCCCAATACACAGAAAACGTTAGCAGTCGTTACCACGAATTATGCGGGCGAAAGGTACATGGAATGAGAGAGAGGAGAGTAACAAACGAATGACCTTCAACCTATAGAATCTCTTTTCACTACAACAGGCTATAGTTTAAACCTCTGCGAAAAACTAGACTTCGTTAATTATCGATATCTTCCTTTGAAATGCGAAGTGGGTAAAGATTTAAGAAGGTAATATGGACATATCCCTCTTACATACCCATTACTGATGACTCCTTCCAGAACGAAATAACGAAGACGCACGATCATTATTTCTACTGAAAAAAAATTTGTACGATATGATCTAGGTCACTGAAACCAAACCCTACAATTTTCTTTTGTTTCGCCATATTGTTGCAGTAAATGGCGCTCCTTACAGGGAGAACTGCTTAAATAGATGGATGAACCCGAAGACAACTAACACCCTCCATTTCGTCCACTTATTATAGCTCGCGCTGCCAAGCCCCCTTTGTCCGTAATAAGCGGGCAAAGAACGCTTATCGGCAAATGCAATTAACTTCATCGGAGGGAGATCTAATGGAGTTCGATAGAGTCGAGACAATTTTAAACACGATTCACAGCACGCGCGTCTTCAATTAAGCGAACAGAAGAAAAGATTGCCATTAGCAACTGGCACTCACAATTACACAAACCGTCGATTCTTTTGTACAGATTATTGCAAAAGTTAGATAGTATACGAAACGGGAGTTACGTTGAGAGTTAATTTGTACGGTGTCACCTTGATGAAGTAGCATTTCCGGTCTGATCATCATCAAGTACTCTTTATACGCGACTTCTTTCCTTTTCAGAGCTCTCTCTCTCTCTCTCTCTCTCTCTCTCTCTCTCTCTCTCTCTCTCTCTCTGCTCTCCAACCGAGAAGGTATTTGGCTTTTTCATGAAAGAGTTAATTCTCTTTAATAAGTAGAGACTTTTTTTTTTACAATTTCTAGAAAATATTGAAAGAAAGACTTCGGTGAATTATATAATTTCCAAAAATAACATTAAATATTCGGAATTTCTTAGGTATTATTTCGCCTAAATGTTTGGAATTATTTAATTTTTACAGTCTAATTCAAGAATATTCCAGAAAGGTGCGTAAGAAGACTCCTCAATGTGGTAAAACATTGCAGAAGATTCCTGGACGTTGTAGATGATTCTAGAATATTCTAGAAAGTGGGAGTATTGTTTCAAAATTATTATAGAAGGTTGTAGATTATTCTAGAGTGCTTTGCAATGATATAAACTGAGGAGTAAAAGATGTAACTTATAAAATCGAACACCCGTCATAAGGAACTGAGTTGAAAAAAGAAGTGCTATTATAACTCTACATAAAGAAAGTTATTCCATGAGAAGTAAAGGAGACAAGATAAGACCATATTTCCAAATGCAATCGACGACTGCATCTGAAATCCAAGTTGAGTTCAATGGGAACAGAGGAAACTCCAGTCCCCACATCCACAGTAAAACTTCGTCTTAAACAAGCAGAATTTCATGGTCTTGTAGCGGTTCGAAAAACCCTTATTAAAACCGGATAATGGAAAGAAACGGGTGGGTGTTGGCTAAAAGCCATCAACATTGGACAACTGAAGAGTATAAAACGCACTGTGGATGGATGAATCAAAATTTGAAATGTTTTTGGATCCATTCATAGTTTATATGAGACGATCAACTGAAGGAAATATGGTACCACATTATTAGTGACTACAGTCAAGCACGATGGTGGTTCCATCATGGTCTGGGGTTGCTTCTGTTTTCTGGAGTGGGTGACATCGTCAGAATTGAAAAAAATTTAAGAAAAGAAAACTATGAAGACATTTTTGAACATAATGCAATATCCTCTGGACTTCGATTTTATGGAAGAACTTTTATATTACAACACGCTATAAGCTGTGAGGGGAACTAGCAACTAAATAACAGAAGGGAAGATTTAAAATTATGGTGTGGCCACTTCAATCGCCCGACTTAAACCCGATAGATCTTTTATGGGATCATCAAGGCCGTCAAGTTAATGAAGTCTGTCCATTTTCAAAAAAATTATGAGAAACCCTTGCAGATAGATCACTTGGAATAATGATAGTCAAGACACCGTTTTAAAAATTAATTACCAGAATGTGACGTCAGTGATAACATCTCTCGGAGCATATTTTGATGAAAAATCAGTGTACAGTATTTGTTAATATTAATCATTACAATATCATTTGCTATAAATATTTCTATAAATATTTATAGCAATCATTTGCTATAAATATTTCAGTGCTTAACAAAAAATCTTAAAACACTTTGTAGTGTGTTTTAAGATTTTTTAAAAGTTTTTTTTTATATTAAACCTTACATTGAAATAGCTAATAAAAAAAAAATTAATGGAAACTATTGTCATACGCTGCGATTCCAAACTTTTAGGCCGGAGTATATCTAATTTCGCATTTATTATCGATACCATAAATAGAGCGTAGAAAAACACGCTTAAAAATTATTATTCAAATGGATATTAAACACATTTAGAACACACGCATTGTTGCGCCATCCGGTATCACGCTATTATATAAAACTGAAAAAATATGTCGAAGTATTACCGACTAGGATTTATTTCAGGGTTTAATCGCTTATTGGTTTCTTGAATGCAATTTCGGATTTATTTTGCGCTTATTAAACTTAGAAATAACTTCGCCAAGTTTCACTTCTGCGTGCAATTTAGTTGGCGCACTAACAAACTTGGGAAAATCAACCACGCACGAGGAAAGCAATAAAACCATCTTTACAACCTCTTTCGAACGGTAAACATCTCCATTAATTTTCGGGCATATTCAGCGCGTGTTTCGTTCCAAATGCAGCAGCCGACAGTGGCGGCATCTGGTGGATTAATAACTAAGCTCCGAAGACTGACTCCGGCCTTGTCCCGCATACCGAAACATGTTTCCACGTGGGATTACTAGATACAACTGTCACCTGAAGGAGGGTGGATGGAAGCGATTTCAGTGTTTGTTTGTTTGTTTACAGCTGTAAGTAGGCACGACGATATATTACTTTGGCAGAGTCAGTTGTGACATCCGAACAGCGTGTGTTATCCGCAAACACCAGGTTTTCGTAATGTTTCTACTTTTATTAAATTTTACTTCGAGCGGTTGCCAGGCAACGGCCGTATTGTTTACCGGTCTCGAAGCGGCTTCAAGAATGCGCAATTTTCACAATGTCTAGAGGGTGGAAATTGTTTGAATAGTTTGAAACTATTTTTTTATTGGAGTGGACCTTAGATTGAATTATAACGACTTAGTCTGCCTTTATAACAATAAACGGGAAAGTGGATCTGTAAGATATATATAAAAAAAAAGTAACAAAAATTTGAATAAAGACTCTTCGCTGTAATGAGAGAATGTCATTAATGGAAGGTGTAAAGTTCAAAAGGATGCGTAGCGGAAAATGAGGGGGCGGTAGAATGCGAACAAACCAATACTTTAATAAAATGTGGGAGGACAACAAAAATAGAATTTATACTGAATACTGTTTGGCAAAAATGGACGCAATAAGGTTCTGATGCCATGAACATCAGAAAGCGGGGGAATCGATGGATCTGCAGACTTAATACCGACAGGAAATACGCTGTCCTTGTCTGCTTTGTGTTTGCCTGACACAGGGCAGACAAGGACAGCGCATCAGCAGACTATTGCTAGAGGTGGGCCTATTCATACGGCCGCTGCCTCGTCTGCCTCTGACGCCATCTCATCGTCGTCAGCGTCTGCAGTGATGCAGAGAGCTGGAGTGATATCTGACAGAACGAATTATTATAAATATAGGCAATTAGGGCGTAAAACTCCTAGAAAAATGAATTAAGTACATTGATGAAGTACAAATATTAAAAACAACCTATATGTTGATTGTTTTTTAATGCTTTTACTTCATTTTTATTTTTCAATTTTTTTTAAATATGTGTACTTCATATTTGTTTTCAAAGGCTACTTTCAGTTCTTATTAATGACAAAATAGGTATAAATAATAACTGAAAGTAGTCTTTGAAAACAAACTGCTTTTTAAAAACAGTAATCTTCGGTGATGTGTATGATAAGTGACAACAGCGCAATAATTAACGGAACCCCCGAGAAACTTTCACGAGGAAGAAAAAATATAATTTTGATTATAATATTTACATCCGACCTCCAATCAATAGTTAAAAATAAATAAAACTAAAATAAAACTTCCAATACTGGAGGTTTATTTTATTACACTATTGAACCTGCATCCCACACTGCTATAACAAACTACATTAGCTTGAATTCGATACTGTCACAATTGAAATCGATTCATAACCCCACGTCTCCCAAACGATATAAACATCCATCTTAAGTAAATAAACAAACAAAAACCCATCTTGAGTAAATTTAGAGCAAAGGCACGAGGTTTTCGAGAACTATATAAAATTGCCGTGCATGTAGCTAAAAGCCAACAAAGTTTCCTAAAAAAACACGCAAAATCATATTTTGAAACAAGTCATAACGAGTTGCTTCAGTCCTGCAGTTCAAATAAATGGCAGGCCTGGGTTGTGAAGCCACGCATTGATGGGAAATTCACTATAAACTCAAACCATAGACTATATTCTCCCAATTTATTTCAAAAATAGGAAAACAATCAAAAATGGAATGTAGCGGTGCTGCCCTCTATGGGTTGTTAATTTTTTATCTTCTTATGCTAGCGATTTCCACTGTGGTGTTATCTAAATCGTTTTACAACGCAAGGATGCATTTAAGTAGATTAAAAATGGGACAAAAGAAACCACCCTTCTACTGAGAAATTTAACAAGAATTAATGGAAAGCTAAGAAATTGCGGTACACCAGAAAAATCGAGCTACATGCCGCGGAGCGTTTATTCTTTAATAGCATATTGCCGTATCAGTTGCAACGGAACTTTTGAATTACGTTAAACTACCTCTCCGGTGTCAGTTAAGAAGTTTAAACAGACAAGACGTATAAAAATCTTACGAAAGAAGTTAATAAGTTTTTTTTTTCTTTAAATTATCCTAATATTCCAAAAGCAGGCCTTTGCGGTTCGAAAGTTACGATTCTTTTGAACCGCGAGTTTTACTTGGTAATCGCATTGGCTCATGAATGCCACCTGGTGCTAGAGATGCACGGTCAACTATGAAATTACTTGGCTCGACTCCAGACAACAGAGGCCAAGAGTAGCTACTAACAACAAGGCTGTAAGAAAAGAGAACGTAAAAAGAAGCCCAATTCCGACACGAGTAGAAAGACGAGCCCCTATAGTGGGGTAAGGTTCAAACTGTTTAATTGAGAACTATAATAAAAAAACCTATTTCAGCCTTCACGGGCGATGAAATGGTTACTAAAATACCGAAGCAAGTCACTCGTTGAGTACGATGGACTTCAAAAACACTCATAACGCTATTTTTACACAAAACATTAAAAAATAGCTTCCTAAGCAGAAAGTGTCCAATTTAAAACACTCGTGTTGGGATTAAAAATAATTCGTATTTAAAATTCAGCAAAAGTATAAATATAGATTAACTCAAGAAATCCATTACTGGAAGTAGTTTGGGGCACTACGAAAGGAGTCAAAAAACTAATAAAAACTAAAACAAAAACAGCGATTCTAAATTCACAATTTTAGAAGTTCAGAAGTATCAAACGGAAAAGATAATTAAACTCCTATAAAAACTTGTGTTAGTATAAAAGTGATTTCTGTTCGCTCTGGCATTTTGCCAATTCTTTCCATTTGGTCGAAAAAAATATTTCCTTGTTTATTACCGTAGTTTCTAATAAAAAAAAAACCGTTGCAGATTCTTCTGAGTTTATATCAGAATGCAGTATCGTTATGATATTGTCACGTTCATCACGTGACAATATTCTTAGCATGAATAGTGACTGAATCGGATTTCAATTAGCAATAAATCACCGCAAAAGATTACTCCAAAGATTTCAAAGGTGGAATGACTTTATTCATATGTGGTGATAGATGCTTAGTCTCGCATTACTTCGTTTATTTAATACGTATTAAAAAACGGTCTTATCCTAATCTTTTTAAATCTGGTTTTATTACCACATTGCATAAAAAGGTGATAGGAACGCACGGGCCTCTTTATTAAATTGTGGAGATTTGGGGTATGTACAAGGACGGTTCAAAGAGTAATGCACTTTAAACCGTAACATCTTTATTATCTGAGATACTGTAACCATACTTCACATACACAAAATGCAGTCTTTCCACTTTGTGAAAATATCACTCAATGCAAGAATCAAAACCACACTCGCTGCATTTTCTCCAGCGTTCTTTCCAGACAAGAGGCGCAATATGGCCTAAGTAGCTCTTGCGCCAGAAAAAACCACAACAACAACAACAACAACGATTCAGACAAGCGAATGCACTTTGGTGAAAATCAGGAAGCTGACATTAATACCGATGTTTAATGTCAAAAATGAGTCCATATCACTCTCAAACACCTTACCACGCAAATATGCCTTCAGTCTATCAAACAAAAAAAAAAAAAAAAAAATCTGATGGGGCGAGGTCAACGCTATAGAGTGGGTGAGGCATTATACTTCACCCCAGCTGGGCGATCTATAGCAGTGTCATCTGTGCTGTGTGCGGCTTTGCGTTATCCTGATGAAACTTGATGCCCTTCCGATTCAGTTCAGATCTTCTAGTTTCACAGATGTTTTTACAGGGACAAGCAGTGTCCTTCTTTGTTGAGGGTTGTTCCACTTTCTAAGAAATCGATAAAAAAAAAAAAAAATGATGCCATTTTAATCCCAGAAGTTGGCCAATAGGTTTTATCGATGATTTGGAAAGTTTTGGGTTTTTGTTTGCAAGTGATGTCGGGTTTGCCCATTTCATGGATTGTCGTTTGGTCTACGTATCATAATGGAAGAGCCATATTTCATTACATGGGGCGACATTTAGAACCACTAACACCAAACCTCTCCGGAAGATCCTCTCAGCCATCAACTCTCGTGTGAGCAGCTTAGGCACTCTTTGAGAACAGATTTTTCTGTACCCCAATCTGTTGATGATGATGGTCAAAACACTTCCCTTTGACATTTTCGTAGCGTTCATCACTTTCCTGGTGGCTATGCACCTGTCATTCGTTTTCACTGTTTATGACAGACGTTGGTCTTCCTGCTCTTGTTTTGTCCTTGATATCGAAATCACCTTCCCGAAACTAAAAGGAGCCGACTCTGGACATTACTTCGATCAACTATCAGGTCTTCAAGGACTGCCAGGAGTACTCGATGGATAGATGTGGCCGACTGACCACCCAGTTTAAACAAGAACTCCATCACGCACCGTTGCTTGCCGGAAACGGTGCACATATGGGGGAAACCACACGAAACACTGGAACCACCTTGTTCTGTACCGGCAAACTGCTGGACAGGTGCCTTCGTGGGTAGCACAATTGGCATAATCACCGTACTTCCCACACGGGTGGAAAATACCTGAGTTTGAATCTTATGAATGACGCGAGGAATGGGTCTTTTTCATAAGGTGGCTGAGTTAATTGGTCTGAAGCGAGGGTACCTGTATTTTTCTTCCAGAAACTAGGGTTTTTCGCTGAAAAACCCTATAAACCAGCAAATCGACCACAAAACACGCAAATACGGGGCAATATGGCCTAATTGGCTAAAACCCTACAACAACCAAGCTGGAGAAGTATAATGGTGCGCGCCATGTTTTCGTGGAAAATCCTTGGTCCCCCGATCTTGAAATATGTGTCTTGTTGTTAAGAAAATATTTTCGTAGAATACAATATTTTTATGTAATACATGATCCACTGGACTTGTTTTTACACCCTTAGTTACTCAACGACGGTACTTTGCATTAATTAAAGCAGTCATTTAGTGTTTGCGACCCACTAGGCTCGTCTCTTGGACCGCATTTTTTCATTATTTACAAGAACAATTTAACAACTTGTCTGAGAAATCTTAACATACCGGAGTAGTCATAACTTTATTATCAGCATCGATAAATGGGAAAAAATTTTGTTCTCAGACTGTCGAAAGAAAATCGATCGCTGTTGGCTTGAAATGTCTTGATCAAATATTTCGCAACAATAGGAGTGGGCCATATTAATTTGGATTTTGGTGGTTTCGGTCCCTGATGCACATATTTTAGAGGCTCTAAAATAAAGTTGCCGGACAATGTATCAACAGTAATTGCATTGCCGAGACTTCCGCGACTTTTGAGGAACTAGAACAAGGACGCCACTGTACCTTGGTAAATCTAGCGTTGATATTAGGTTTTACAGTTAACAAAAAGCAGCAAAAATTGATAAAATATATTATGGTTCACCTCGTGGGTAGCACAGTTGGTAGAATCGTCGTCCTCTCCAAGCTGGATGGAAAAGATCTGAGTTCGAGTCTCGTCACTAACGTGAGAAATTTTTATCAGTGTTGACTGCTGCTCATAAAAATCCAGGCTAAAATGGGATAAAAGGCATAAAAACTTTAATTTAAAGTCAGGCCACACTACAGCCTTTAATTTAAAGGCTGTGGTGTGGCCTGACGAATCCAAATTTCGCTAATAATAATGATGCCAAAGTTCGCAGGTGAAGCAATGAGGCATTTCATCCAAGACTCTGCGCAAGATGTCGTGCAAACTGCTAGTAGATCAGTGATGCTTTGGGGATCACTGACCCCAAAAGAACTGGGTCCCCTACTTGACGTACCAACCAGGATGATTCAGGCTAGCTATACAAGTATTCCGGATGATCTTCTTGTGCCTTTTGATAATATTTTTGACAGAGACATTCATGATTTCGATACTCCTGTGTTCCACGATGAAAAATATCCGATTCACAGGGTGTCTACTGTTTTGAATTGGCACGAAGGGAATGGTAGGTCATTTAAATTGGCCAGCCAATCTATCATATTTAAATCCTGTATTGAATATATGGGACTACCTTGACTTAAATGAAAACAGAGTAACAGAATCCACGAAGCCTGGATGAATTTCGGGCTCGATTGTTTACAGAATGGCTAAATATTTATATAAATTCTTTAAGATGTTTGGGAGTCTCTATCAAGGAGAATTCATGATGAGATTTCGTTTTTTTTTTTCCTCTTTTTGGTAAAAGCCCATCGCTTCTTGCACTATACGGCTGTTACTAATATTATTGTTAATAACTGCCATTGTCTGGTGCGCCCCATCTTATCCAATTACCAAAGTTAAGCCCAGTTAGTACGTGGAGGGTGACCATCTAGGAATACCAGCTGTAATTGGCTGTTTTATCTATAGAAGAAAATACACGCATTGGAGTTGATTACGGTTATGATCCACATGATTACTAACTGCGGTGATGCTCTGTATCTTGTAAACTCTGACCTATTGGGTTTATTCCCGAGTATAAATAGAAAATTTACTTCATTTTGTTTATATCCAAGCATTTTAACGAACCTGTCTATCTGCGATAGACAGGTTCATTAAAACAAGTAAAAACATAACAAAAAATAAAGAAAAATAATAACAGCAAGTACTGAAGAACACTCAGTGTCGATATTTTTACTTTGCTTTTAACTTAAGTTTGGGAATACGACTGCAGTTGCTCAACTTCGAGTTTGTTTTTCCTCTATAAAATACGAAGGTAAGCTGTTCAACAGACAACAAAGAAACAGAAGATAAGAAGTATCTCTTTCAGTGCACACTACAACGAAACAAGCACTTAAGATTAGATTAATCACGGATATCTGTCTGTACACATTTCAGGTTGCCTGGAGAAGAAAAGAAAGAGTAAGACGACACTGATAAAAGGAAATTGAACTCGCTGAGAGAGAGAGAGAAGTGTGTGTATTTCAAAGCAGAAAATAGTTTCCGAACGTTGAAAGCACAAGACGAGTCACAAAGGGTGTTTTTATATTGCCCTTCGCTTGTATTATGTACCGAAGGGAAGTCTTGTTAGACTGTATCCGCGGAAACAACTCTCATTTAGTAACTTTTTTCCACCCTCTCTCCTTTAAATCAATACCTCTTTAAATGTGTTGTGTGGGAATTTTCAGCACCTGGGACTTTGCTCAGGCACGTGCTCTTGTGCAAACAAAGGAAAATCAGGACACTCGAATTAAAGTGCGTTAAGTTCTTTTTGGGCTTAAAAAACAACTCTCCTATGTCTTACCAAATTTTCAAGTATTAATACTTGAAAAGGAAATATAAAATTTAAAAAAAAATAAAACAACGGTTGCATATTATAAGTGCTAGCATAGAAAAAAGAAAAGGTGTTCTTATAAATTCGCATTTAGTAAGTATCATAATTAAATAATTAAATAGTAAACAGAAAAGAATTATCTGCATTTAATTATTCAAATCTTTCTATAAATAACAAAAAAATTACGATTTACCCAAAGATTTTGTTTTTAAATAATATTTACGAATTTAATTGTTCCCAACTTGCAACTTGTGAAAGACATTCTACTGTTAATTCCGAGAAAGTTCAGAATAGATTTTCCCTTGAAGTACTTGTGACGCATTTATATATATATATATTTTTTTTTTTTTTTCGCTCTTCCAATAATGTTACCTTTTACAGCTTTAATCCCTCTGAGAAGATTTAATCGATATTCGTTTGAAGCACTAATTTCGATAGCGATAGCTTACAGAAAGATAAAAAAAAATTTGAACATTACAGACGGGCACAGATGGCGATCCTCGCAAATGTAAGTAGTTTTTCTATTACGGTGTTGATGACTGACACAGCCCGTCTTCTTCACAAAACCAACGAAAATTGGGAAGAAGCAGAACTTCGGTGCATGATCGAAAGATATCAAACTACTATTAGGAGGGTATAAAATCAATGGATAATGGGCTGGGGGATGTGCTCGCAGCTGTGCACGCGAGATATGAATGCGAAAAATGTATACGACGATACCCAGCGAGATGAGAGGTTGAAAGTGAGGAAGATAAGCGCGAACTTCGCATCTTTAAAATATCTGGGTCATTCTTCGACGTTTCGTTCTCGGATTCGGATGTTACTGGCTATGAAAACAAAACTGATATGTTTATTGGACCGATGAAAACGCGTTTACTGCTTCCTGCTTCTTTGCTAGCCAACAAGTAGACCGAACATTTGTTACGAACGTAATGAATCGTAACGTAGCAACACACATATCATTTAGGGCTTCCTCGTGCTCATAAGAAAAAAAGTGCTTTCGTAGTTCTTTCTGCTAAGGATGTGATGCGAAGTTTAGATTTTGTTTCTAGTTCCGCATCATTATCTTAACTGTTGCCATGTATGACTGTGCTGTTTAATATTCGAGATTCGCGGAGAGCACTTAGTAAAATACTCGTGATTTATTAGCGTTGAAGTATTTCGCTTAACATGAAACCTCATTAGAAATTCAAATTATTTCAAGTAGATTTTCATTTATCTCATTTCCATTTGTATTTCGGTGAACTCCCAGCTGATCAGAGATATTTTACAGCGGGGAAAAAAAAAGGAAAAAATTTCAGATAAAATCACATTATAATAAAATATTACACAATGAATTATTATTTTAAAAATGGCACAACCAGAGCTATTACACTGGTTTTTCCATAACTGACAAGTCTATTGGCTAATACACCTTCTACTCTTTTTCATAATCACTAAACAATGATGCGCGTTTTTTTTTTTTTTTAACTGCTTGTGTTTGCGCACTTTTTAGAACTGTTTTATTGCATTCACTTCGATATAAATTAAATAACCACTTTATTCAAACGAATGATTGTTTTGCGCTGCGGAGACAATGATCGCTTAAAGATGATCTTGTTAGCAAATAGAGGCGCGCAGGTACGAAAGAAATTGGATAATAACCTTCCGTCTATAACCCGATTAGCGTAGTCCAGGAGCTTCATAATTTCATTATTATCCAAAGCCAAGTGGATGAACTGACGAAGCGTGAGATCTTTGATGAATCTGAAGCAGTTTATAAACGTTATGATAGAAGCCAAATAAAAGAATGCAGCGCTCATTCTTCCCCACCGTTGGCCGTAATGAACGTAAAAGCAATTCTTATAGTAGTCTTTCTGTAAAACTACACGTATTTCAAGGGATAGCTGTCTATTCCTTTAAAATACGTACATGTTTTACAGACACAATATAGTGACGCATAATAACTTTGTTGTCTCCTCGCATGTTTAGGGTTACTAGATTGGTTGCTTACCACGATTCATAACCAATAAGTTAAGAGTGTAAGCTCACTGGTTATGAGTTGCTTGGTAAGCCAGAAGCCGTGCTTTGTTTTTACCATCGTATAGTGTTTTGAGAAATAATTACTACCTTTTACCAGCTGGTCTCCGCTGTATTTTTACCGTGACTAACTTCAAAATATCCCTAATGGTGTGTTGTTTACCAAAATCCCTCAACTATTAGCACTAATGGACCCGGTCACGGAAGAGCTGCTCTTGGTGTTTATTGATCGGCAAACATAAGGCATTTGGAGCCACCCTCTTTGCTCGAGCTGCCAGCAAAACACACGACAGTATTGGAAGTCCTACCTATAAGTGGTGGAATTATTTATGATGAGATGCAAGTCCTTTCCCTCCCTCATTAGCACCTGTCTGAGCATTTCGGTATCCTTCAGACTGTTGTCAGGAAAACTGAAATCCGCTGATGTTAGGCATTGTTCAGAGCATGAAACCTTAATGTGTCACAAACTTACGCCACTTCGCCAACAAAACAGTGCACTTGATACCTCGCTTACAAAATACAGTAGTGGTATTTCAGCCAGGGATTTCCATGGAATATAAAATGCACACATAGACATTTAAGTACTGTAAAAGGTTTGAAGGATATGATGCGCATGTTCTTTGCCTTCCTGGGTAGCACAATGGTCAGAAAAGGCGTAGGTTCGAATCCCGTCGATGACGCAGAGAATTTTTTAGACTCTTTTTTTTTACAATGTGGCTGATTTAGTCAGTCTCGGGCGAGGGTTGCATGGTTTTTCCCTAATAGAGATTCGGCTTTTTCATCCAGCAAACGAGCGAATCGATCACATATTACACGCAATATACAGACACAATGTACTGACGCCTCATAGACTTTAATTGCTTTGGAAATTAACAAAATCTCGTCACTAGGTTGCAAAGAATAGATATTTATTTCAACAATTTCCTTCATATTCATTTTCCGCACGTTTGTTTAGATGATATCATCCTTTAAAGATAGACTTACTTTACCGTAATTGTTGTTGTTGGGTTTTAGGAACATCGGCGACTAAGCCCATGTTGCTCCGTGTATATTCTGTAAATTGTGTGTGTTCTGAGTTCGATTTTCTGTTTGCTGGACGAAAAGCCCGAGTTTTCGGGAGAGAAAACCATGCTACTCTCGCCTGAGACCGACTAATTCAGTCACGTTGTGAAAAAAGCCCATAAAAATTCCTCAGTTCATCGACGGGATTCGAACTCAGGTATTTTCCACCCGGTGTGGGGAGGACAGCGATTCTACCAACTGTGCTACCACGCGGGCGACTTCACTCTCAAAGCTTAGACTCTAGTCCATTAGCTAACTATCGTTGGCAGCAAGTTAGCATGTTAGCTGGTAACGCTGAGGGTAGGGGAGACGATCCTCCTGAGATCCCAGCAATAAGCTTTTTGTTGCTTGATCTCATCGGTACGAGTTTTGCCAATTTTGAGTTTTATGTCTTTTCGATGAGTAAACACTAAGGTATACAATCAAATGTAAAGTATGATCTTTGAGATGGTAAATGGCTTATCAAGTGCCCTATGAAGCCAGCAAATTATCCAGCACTCCAAGCTAAGGAGTGCTTTCACATTATAAGCTGGTACAGATGACCATATTATGGAGGCATGTACATGACGACCGGAGCGACATATCGAAACGTGGATTGATGCTTTAGAAATTTTGATGCTTATGCTCTAGTTGTTATTTTAATGTAACGTTTGCATTATAAACTGAAAGAAGGCTTTTCCTATAGCTAGGTGGACGTTATCTAACTTCCTGTGCAATTTTTCTCTATTTTATCAGGTATTTCCTTTACATATTATAAAGTTTGTCTCATTAGGCTTAGCATTCTGCTGACCGTATGCTAATACGTTATGTCACGGGTTGTATCGTAAACACAGAGATTAGGCTTAGCGTGTTGGCTACTTGCTACTGCTTAAACTCTGATAGCAAATGCTTATTAACACCTGTTATTGAGTCTGTTGATATTAGTGGATCACTACCAGAAGGCTACAGCCCAATTCTCGGTTCCTGTTTATCATAGAGACTTGTTTCAACCATCATTTTGCTACTTTTTAGGAGAATACTAACGGCGACCCGATTTATCTGGAAAAAACGGTTTTCCGTTTTTCGAAAATCATGTCCACTGCAGACTATAATATCATTGATGAATGCCAGGAAATTACTCCTAAAACTATCCAAATTGTAGGCCTATGGGGTGATACTGAGGCCTCCAGGCCTACTCCAGCCTCCAAGAAGCGTAATAAGAAATCATTTCCGAAATCAGAAATGGAAACCAGATCCCAAAGTGAACGAAAGGAACTACAAGACCGACCTTCCCAGCAAGGAGAAAATTATGATGAAGAGACACCACTGGATCCCACTCTGCCTGAGGGTCCCGTTTTAGAGCAGGTTCTCTACCTGAGAACTGCACTAGAAACTTTAATGAAGACAATCAACAGCAGAGTCAGTACAGCTCTGCGCGCAGACAGTTTCCCAATGGACGAAGTCGGAAACCATTTTACTTACAACGCACCTGGAACGCGAGAAGGCAGTGGCTAAACTCGAAGCATATCTTGACGGTAGGGATAATCAAATGCAACAGCGCGCCCCTACTTATGCAGACGCGCTGAGGATTCCCAGAAATGCTGAACAAACAACTGAATCAGGAAACTCAACCAAAAGGAAAACTCTTCTACAAAAACCACATCTGGTAATTGTTAGACCTACTTCGACAGAAGATCATCACACAAGTGAGGAAGTAAAACATATAGTGGTCACAAATTTAGCAGAAGACCTGAAAATGGCAAAAATTAAATCAGTGCGTAAGACACGTAATATTGGTGTCATCATCGAAACTGAGACGAAAGAAGAAGCTAACAAAATCATTAGTAACCCCAAAATACAAACACTTGGCCTACAGGCTGCACCCCCGAAAAGAAAGGGGCCCAGCATAATAATTTATGACACCGAAAAGGACCTAACCCCAGCAACACTCCAGGATGAACTATACAGAATAAACCTCCCTCCAGCAAGACGACGTTGAACCAAATGACCTCGTTTTCCCGAAATTCCAAAAAAATGCCAGTGGGAAATTCTATCAACTGGGTAGTGGAGCTTTCCCCCGCAGCCTGGAGAACAATAAGTCAACAAAATAGAGTGAGTGTTCATAAATTGGGGCAGTCACCGCTTCAAGGAGCATGTAGCAGCTGTCCCCAAATGCTACAAGTGTTGTCGTTTTGGACACACGACACACACGTGTACCCAAGCTCAACCCACATGTGGACACTGTGCTGAGAGAGGCCACGACTTTAACTCGTGCACTAAAAAAGAAGACCCACCCACTTGCGCAAACTGCAAATCAATGAAAATGCAGGCAGATCATTCCATCCGGGACAATAAATGCCCTGTATACACAAATGCTAAGAGCACATGCCAACTAAGGCTCGATTATGGGGACTTACCTTAAACCATTTAATACTGCCACTGTAAAATTTGCACAAATTAATGCCCAACGAGCTAAAGCAGTTGCAGCGCAGTTGAGGAAAAAGGCAGATGAGGAGAACCTCGATATCCTCTTTCTTCAAGAGCCATACTCGCATAGTAAGGCAGTCAGAGGGTATACGTTGACTTATAAGATCGTTCAAGTGGATGGGGAGACCCCATGGGCGGCTATTCTAGTCAGAAACTCTGATCTCGCTGTCACCAAAATACCACGTTACTGCCTTCCCTGGGCAGCCTGTGCCCATATCATCACCCCTTTGGGGGAATTTTACGCAGTTTCTCTTTACTCTCGGCCGGGAGAGGATATTCTCCTGATTATTAGATACTTACAAAGCATCTCTCTGGAATTCCCAAATGCGAAAATCATCGTTGCCGCAGACGTAAACTGCAGGTCGCCAGCGTGGTTCAGTGAAACTCAAGATAGACGAGGCACAAAGAACGGACAAAGACTGGAAGAATATCTCTCGAACAGTTCTTTCTCAATTCTCAACCAACCAAATAACCTACCGACCTTCTCTAGTACAATGTGGGAAGCCACAATTGATATCACCCTGGCCACAAGATCCGTTGCACGACACCTTTCATCCTGGACAGTTAGAGAAAGCTGGACCACTTCGGACCACCGTGTAATAACTTTCCAACTGCACCGATCAGTAAGCCGACAACCAATTATAAGGCAAACTCTACATAGATTTGCAATTGCCAAAGCAAGCTGGCAGCAATTTAAGGATTCACTGATCATGGCCGCCCACTCTCTCAGCACAGTTGGACTGGACGCGGACCAGCACCAAAAGGCAATTGTAAGCCTAGTCACTGAAAGCTCAATTAACTCTATTAAAAGGAAGAAACCTTCTCTTGGAGCCGTACCTTGGTGGTGCCCAGAGCTCCAACAACTGCGACGGGAGGTTTACACCCGACGGAAAAATTTTCACCGTGCAAGACGGACATGGCCAGAAGTGGAAGTAGAGTATCTCAAGCAGCAGTACAGAACGGCAAGAAACGAATGCACAGCCCTGATTAAACAAAGGAAGAAGCGCTCCTGGGAGCATCTAGTCTCCACAGTTGGAAATTCTGCTCCATGGGGAGTGGTCTACAGAGTAATCACAAACGAACTCCCAAGGCGAGAAGTCATCCCAGCCACCAAGACGCCACAAGGCACGTATACAAAGACATGGTCTGAATCTATAAATAACATCTTTGACGGCCATGTTCCATCAACACATGCCACCAAGCACCCCAGACCAAATACTACTATGTGAGGAAAACAGCACATACACCACGGCCCAAGTGGAAGACAGCTTCACCAAAGAAGAACTGGACACCGCTGCAGCAAAAATAAAAAACAAGAAATCTCCAGGAGAAGATATGCTGGAGCCCGAGATCGTAAAGAAGGTTGTTGAAACCATCCCAAATTAGATCTTAAACCTCTTCAACCATTGCCTTGAAGCAGGCCATTTCCCAGCAGTATGGAGATCTGCCGGAGTCATACCGGCCCATCGCTCTTCTATCCATACTAAGCAAACTCCTAGAACATCTTCTAAGCAATAGAATAGAAATTCATTACTCCAAGGCTGGCCTACACTCTGAAAACCAATACGGCTTTAGAAGGGAATGCTCCACGGTGGACGCCTTAGAGAATATCGTCAAAGCAGCTACCACTACCAGCCATAAATACTTCCTTGTCATTTCAGTAGATTTTGCCGGGGCGTTTGACTCCCTCTGGTGGCCAAGCGTCCTCGGCAGACTCCGGAGAGCAAAACTACCAGCTAATTTGTACAATTGTATAAAAACCTATCTCTCATACAGAACAGTAACCGTCAGTGCTCCGTACTGTTCAGTCACACAACCAGTCTATAGAGGATACCCACGAGGCTCAGTATTTGGCCCACTTCTCTGGAACGTGGTGCTCGACAGCTTTCTAAATCTCGACCTTGGTGATGTGAGGTCACTGGCATACGCGGATGACCTGATCCTGATGCTAGCGGCGGACTCAAGAACTCAACTAGAGATCTCTGCAAACCGTGCTATAAATATCCTACAAGACTGGACCACCCAAAACCACTTAAAGATATCCCCAACACAGCCCTTATTAAGCTGATTAGGAAACCTGACAAGCCCCCCCAGGAACCGAGGTCTTATCGGCCTATAGCTTTATTGGCCAACCTTGGTAAGCTATTAGAACGTTTAATTGCCCTGCGACTAAACAACTTGTTATTGGAACGGGAATTAATTGCGCTAATCAATACGGATTCACTCCTGGAAGGTCCTGCGAGGACGCCCTTGTAGACTTCATTTCTTCTGTTGAACACTCCAGTTTCAAGTATACTCTTGCTATCTTTATTGACTTCAAGGGTGCTTTTGATTCCCTTTGGTGGGAAAGTGCCCTCGAACGTTTACGTCATGCCGAATGTTCCCAGCAACTTTATCTTCTAATTAAGAGCTATTTCTCTAACAGATTTATCACCGCCAGATCTAAGTACAGACAAATTTTGCGTCAGGTCTTTCGAGGGTGTCCTCAAGGCTCCATTTTGGGACCACTTTTCTGGAACTTTGTCCTGCAGGGTTGGATTACCCGAACTTTTCACAACGTGAAGATCATGGCATATGCGAATGATTTGACAGTCCTTGTTGGTGGAAATTCAAGGTCTTCTATTGAAATATCCGCTGAGAAAGTTCTATCTGATCTTCAACAATAGACAGTTGAAAATAAGTTAAAAATTAGTTCTACCAAGACAAAAATTATGATCCTTGGCTCTAAATTGGACGTTCGTCGACCACCAAGAGTTAAAATAAACAACAGACAAATACCTCTAATAACGGAAATTAAACTTTTGGGAATAACTATTGACAGCAAGTTAAACTTTCTCCCTCATTTATCCAATCTGCGAATTAAGATCAGAAATTTCACCGGCGCTCTTGTCAGAGTTTCTAGAAGTGAGTGGGGTCTTTCTAGAAGATGTTTAAGAATCTACTATAACTCTGTGTTTCTCCCTATGGTTACCTGTGCTGCTGGCGCTTGGTTCCATAGGGTGCGGACTGTACAATTTCAATCAAAATTGATGACAATCCAGCGTACAATGTTACTTTGTATTTTGAAGATTTGTCGAACAGTTTCAACACCTGCTTTACAGGTTTTAGCCGGGACGTTACCACTCGATCTCTACGTAATTTTCAGAGGCTTATGTTATCGCCTGAAACGTCAGATTCCCACTGAGATCCTTAGTATTTCTATTAACACTCAAGTCGATGTTAAAGCAGAACGACAAAGAATTTGGCAAGAGTTGATCAACTTGTGGCAGGGTAGGTGGGATGGCACAACACTGGGCAGTGTAACGCGTAAGTTTTTTCCTGAAGTTGACTCTCTTATGGATAAAAAATCTACAGTCTGGTTTAGCCTTGACTTGTTTACCTCCTATTTGATATCAGGACACGGATCATTAAATAAGAAATTGATTAAATTTCGCTTGTCTCCTACGGAACTCTGTCATTGTGGCGGTGTGGAAGATTGGCAGCACGTGTTGTACTCTTGTCCCTCATACAATGAATTTCGAGTAATTCTGCAGAATGCAATTCCCAACTTTTCATCAGGATTGGAACCTAATTTTGTATCAAATGCCACGAGTTACCGCGCTCTTCAGGATTTTGCTAAGGCAACCTTCAATAAAAGGCTCGCAATCCTTTCTGCAATGACTACACATGCGAATGTTTCGAATTCAGCTCAAGACTCTTCACCTTCACTGCAATGACGTGCATTTTCTCAACAAGATCTACAACTCTGGACTTGTGCTCTGTGTGTGTTGTGTTGTGTTTTTTTTTTTTTTTTTTTTTGAAACTCTACAAGTGTCCTACAACTACAACTCAGTTTGGTGATGAAAATTCCTGTGCTCCTTTGCTCGGATGGCTGTTAACTGACTGTGACTTTGTTACTAATGACTGCAGGACTTACTGGATTTAACCTCAACTGTTTATAAGGTTTGTGCCTGCTTCTGGGCTTGTGCAAAGTTTTGTCGGTTGAATGGTACTGTTATCCTTAATTATTTTCTTTGAACTTTTTTTTTTTTTTTATGTTAATATGCATAAGATTACTTTCATTGTTTACTTTGAAATTATGTGTTTACCTCAATCTATTGAGGTTTTCTTTTGTACAGTATTTAATCCTTGTATAGTTGTATAAGTTAACGAGGCGGAGATGAACTAACGTTCCAGGCGCCGCCCAAGACAAATAAATACAAATACATACATCCCCAACAAAAACCTGCTCCATCCTACTTAAAGGTTCTCTCAATATCAGAAGGCCTCCCCAGATAAAGATTCAGGAAACAACAATTAAGCTTTCCACCGAACTTAAATATCTTGGTATTCTGCTGGATAAAAATCTGTCATTCACACCCCATCTTACTTACCTCCGAAGCAAAATCAAAAAATACTCCGCACTAATAGCTAGAGTCACTCGTCGCGACTGGGGGCTTAAGAAGAGGACCCTAGCCCTCTTCTATAAGGCAGTCTTTTTACCAGCAATAACATACGCATCAGGAGTCTGGTTCCACAAGGCGGTAACAGCAGTAAACAAAAGGAAGCTAGAGACCATTCAACGTTCAGTCCTACTGACAATCTCGAGAGCCTGCTGTACTGTAAGCACCCACGCCCTCCAGGTCCTCTTGGGCGCTCTCCCCCTGGACCTGGAGATCATCCGCTGTGAGTTGCTTTATCAACTGTCCAAAGGCAGAGAAATCACCTGCCTAGACTACACAACTGATCCGGCAAACGATCTTAAACTCGAGAAAAAACGCCTTCTCACCCATCTACAGCAGGCCTGGCAAACCCGCTGGACGACTTCGACAAAAGGGGAAGTCACCCGAAGATTCATACCGGAGAATCAACTGGTGTTTCCCAAAAGCCCAAACTGGTTTTCACCGGGACTGCTGACATCTTACCTACTCACGGGACACGGCGCAATAAGAGCAAAACTCTCCAGTTTCGGTTTGAGTGACACCCTTCTCTGCCACTGTGGAGAGCCAGAGACGTGGGAGCACCTCATGCATTACTGCCAACTATACGAAGACCTCCGCTGCCTCTTAATAACCAGAATACCTTTCTTGCCAATAAACCAAGAACAATATCTCCTGGAGAGCGAGGACAATTATAAAGCCTTAACGCAGTTTGCGCAGGATCTTTTTACTAGAAGAAGAACATACCCACAACCTTAGCAGGAATTTTCCTACAAACCAACCACTCGCCATCCAGAATAAAGATCCTTAGATGTGTCAACCAAACAAAAACCTAACAGCTACAATCAGAAGAACAACTAATCATTAACTTAACCTGGATCTGACCACTGGCTTAAACTGGAGTCATTATCTGGACTTGACCACTCACACGGACGGGACAACATGTCCCAGGAATGGCATACGAAGACCTGACAAAGACATTGTGCAGTTTGCTGCCGAAACATCATTAGGCGATCTGAACCGGGTACCCTCACTTGGTTCACTTTCCTTCCCTTCCCTTGGCAGGGGGATGGCTACTCTGTACACCCCTGCCACCCCCTATCTTCACCTGGTGAGGCATGGGCCTGTCCCTCCGACTTTTGGGGTTATCTTCACTATTGACCCCATATTTCTGTCTTTCACCCCCCAGTCTTCAGTCTCCCTTCCCTCTCTAGCTATTTTGGGACTAGCGTTTAACCCTTGCCAAAACTAAACAAGCCCCACACTAAAAAAAAAGAAAAAAAAAGGAAAAGGAAAATGAACTCTACCCCGCATAACTTATATATCTTTCGGCCTGACCCAATTTCTAGCGTTTCTTTCCCCCCCCCCCGCTTTTTTTTTTTTTTTAGGTCCTAGCCACTGAAATCTCAGGAAATTAGGTGGCAGGACCTGCCAGAGTAAATGGTAAATCTCTAAAATACTGGTGTATCTGGTCTGCCTCCACGAGGTATAGTGTGGACAACGGTGGGTCTCATTTGAGACCCAACGGCTAAAGACCAGATGAACAACGGTACAAAACATTACACACCACAATATCCATACACTTTTAAACCTCTGGCCTCTACAGTGTTCTGTGTCACACCACAATGTATACTACGCGGAGATGGGGGAAACCCCTGGTGCCGTTAGACCCTAAACACACTATACACTATACTATATCGAAACGTGTAGTTTCGCTCAACATTTTTTGTTTTTCTCTCCAGGTTTTTTCTTTGAGCATTAGAAATGTTACGCGAAGGATAACATTTTTCTTCAGATGAACCCTGAATATTGATGGCGCTCCATTTTTTAATGGGTATGCCATTCACATCGATTATAATATTATTGTTTTTCTTTCTGTTGGAGAAAGTAATTTGGGATAAATTTTTCTGGATTCAGCTCTAAGCCTATAATTTTGAGGAAGTCCGCTAGCTTTACTATTTCACCGAAAGCGACCTGAGAGGTAAGAGAGTCCTTATCAGATCACAAGTGCAAATGAACATTTTTAGGTCATTTGTGTAAAAAAATAAATTCTCTTCTGTGACAAGAAGGGATCTAATGCTACTGCGAAGCATTAGATCCCTTCAGAGGGTAGGTAGATCCCTTCATTAGAGGGTAGGATTCCCCTCTGTGGAATCCCTTTGTTTACGGTGAAGTCTAGGGACGTGTTTCCCTATTTCATAATAATGAAACTCTGAAATGTTTCAGCAAAAAGAGTAACTGTCCAGTTACCCGAAAGTGGTTTTCTAGTATTTCGACCAGGGAGTTTATAGAAATTTTCTTTCACACCGCCCTAATCTAAAAAGACGATGTCAAGTTGATTCCTCTCCTGTAGAATTATCTGTATCCTATACATTGCTCTATTAGACAAGTGATCGTTGATTTGTGCTTCATGATTGAGCATAAATAAGGATGTCTGTGACCGAATCAGTGATCTGTAATGTACTTCAAAATAATATTCTTAAAAAAATTTGAATAAATCGCATTTCGGAAATATTGGTCTGAAATCCGTCGCTGAGTTGCTGTTGTTGTTGGGTTTTAGGAGCATCAACGACTAAGGCCATGTTGCTCCGTGTATATTGTCTGTAAATTGTATGGTCTGCGGTTGATTTGCTTATTTGGACGAAAAATCCGAATTTCCTGGAGGAAAAAAGCATGCAATCCCCGACTAACTCAGCCACGTTGAAAAAAGACCCATAAAAATTACTCGCGCCATCGATGGGATTCGGACTCAGGTCTTTGCCACCCGGTGTGGGGAGGACGATGATTATACTAATTGTGCCACCCACGAGAGCTTGTCGTTGAGTCTGCTATGGTATGTTTTTGTAAAAAGGTTTGACATTTATGGGTCGCAGAAGTACCTGTACACGGACCTCTGACTTCTACAAACGGGAAGGAGATTTTGGAATAATGACGTTCGAAATATTTAAAGGCCCTATCAAATTACATGACTTAGGCAAATTATTTTATTTGCTTAAGCTTAAGTTGACATGATCCCGATGACTACGTCCACGGAGGATAATTTTTGCAACACCACCACAAAGTCTACTTTTAGTTCATAACTTCTTTCAGCTTTCTGTAGATGTGATTAAAGTAATGCAGAAACACCGAATGGTCAAGGCCACTTATAGGACCAACACTACCATACCTTTAAGGAAACTATCTCAGCCATTATAATCGATAGTATATAATACAAGACTTTTGAAAGTTCTCCCCCACAAGTAAGAACGGTGCCAGTTCTCGCAGTTTCAAGGGTAAATGAAAAACAGTGTTTTAGGAACAAACATCAGTGCGTTAATTCTGAGTCGGTTGCCTGTCTGACATCACCAGCTGCTTTTCTGCTCCTCATCACAAGCTAAAAAAGAGCGATGAAAATTAAGTAGACATCAAACAGATTTCCTAATAACTGCATGGCGATATTATCAAAGCAATATTTCTTTATAAGTACCTATTTAGTACATAGTTAGTGTACATACTAAAGATCTTAATTTTTGAGGAGTATTTTTTTACCATGCAAAGGATATATTTCTTTAGACAGCACAAGACTTCCCCCACATCGAGTGCAGGCTGTTTTGATAGCCCCGGTTATTTCTGGCCCATTTCTCCACCTTTCTCTGAAGACGCTGGACGTCTAGACGTAAATGTTCCATCGAGCTCCCTTCAACCCCAGGTGCTTATTCATCTCTTCCATCCCATTTAACCGTCCTTCCTCAGGTTCGTTCTCCTGTCGCACATCTGGCCAAGAGACCCATGTTAGCGTGATAAAATCGATCAACTGCGCCATTCCTTTTATCCGGCCACCCTAAATGCGGACTTCTATAATGCCTGCTCTGCGAAGCTCTAGTGGAAGGATAAACTATGGGGATATATGGGGAAGGAAGGATAATGAATCGTTACATCCATCCTTATATCGTGGTTTTGAGCGTACATGTACAAAAGTTCCCACAACAGTATTTCTGCACAGTAGTAGAAGTCAAAGTGCTGGTGAATCATTATGGACAAATTCTTCCTGGCCAACTGGAGTTAGCAATAAACTGTCTTGTTTATGGGTCATTTGTGAAAAACAAGGTACGAATTCAAGAGAAATAACATTACTGTTATAGTTGAAATGTCTCGCTCTGAAAAATAGGTTTTTCATCCAGCAAAAGAGTAACCCGACCATAAAATACGCTCAGTTTATGCGCACAGTATACTGACATCTCATAGTCTTAGTTGCTTTAGCTGAAAACAGTTAAAAACTGTCTAAACCGTTTTGTGGGATTTAAAACAGGGGAAGAACCATGCTTATTCTGAACCCTAGCTAGTTGAAACATTGTAGACTGATATCGCTTTACCTGTCAGATTTAAGGACAACTTGAAGACTGTGAGAGATATTCTCCTTTCCATTAACCGCGTGGCTGATGATGATGCCAGCGAGGGCAATCATTTTCCAATCAATCTTTTCCAAGCCCATTCATTTACAGCTTTCTTTTATTTACTTCGACATTTGCAGTATTAGTCAGAGAAGTTTCCGAACCGGACTGTTCTGTTCGAACATCTGATGTGAGCAATAAATCGAATTAAAGCTTTATTTCATTCGGTTTATGGCGCCATCTTTCATTTATAACGTTGACATTAATCAATTAGCAGAATTTCCACCAGACTAATTTAATTAATGATGCTTTCTGTTGTATAACTCTGACATTAATTAATATCGCAAAATTTCCCAGTTCAAGCTTCTGCTTCATTTACATACGCGAAATATAATGTTTAGTTTATTCGGAGAGAATATTTACTATACCTTGACACAATTCGGTTAATTCGTTTATAACATTAACATTAATAAAATTGCAAATTTCCAAGCAGATTCATTTAAATTTTTCTTTCACTTACTTGCGTAATTTGGTAAAGCGACATTTATGACACCATCTTTTGTTTATAACACGATGACGTTTAATTAATACTGGAATCAATAGAGCCGCCAATCAGAAATGACAAATTTTATTAACTCCCAGAAGGAATTTAGATTTCCAAGTTTCATACGTATCCCAGAAGATAGGGGGCTGACACACACACATACGCACTTTCTGTTATTATTATAGCGACATCACTTCGGTACAAATATTGAATTATCTCGAGGGATCCGCGATTGAAAAGTTAATGATGATATCAACTGATTACCATCGGCTAGATAACTGTCTGAAAAACCCAACTGTCGTTGACTTAATGGCACCCTGTAACAGATACACGGGTCTGATAATTATCACAAATTCTACTGGTGGAGATTACCTTCACAATCACTTTATGATGATGATCCTCCTCTGGTTGCGAAACACAATTTCACTCTTCTCCTCAGCAACAGGCAAGAAACTTGGTTAAAAGAGTTGTTGCAAAAGGGTGTGGCTGAATTCGTTTCCGTCATGGTCTAAGGAGGAGACAGATATCATTACGGTGGTGACGGTGCATTTCTTACAGGGCTCTTACGTTTACAGCTCTTTGGGGACTGATTTACGAAAGAAGAGAAAAGGCCATTAGGAAGTTCACTTTAAATATCCTCTGGGGTTTGACAACTCGTAAGTTAAAACATGCATTTCTTTTTCTAAGGGATCCAGTTACCGGAAAGAAGCCTTGGGATGTCTCAGAGATACACTGCACTTAAGAGACACTTGGCTTCATTGGGTGCATTCCGAGCAAGTGACATGTCGCGCTAAAGGGAGGAAATCGAGAACACTTATGTGGATGACGTCACGTGTGAGATTAAAGTGCTTTTGAGGTTCTAGACCAGACTGTCCCAGTTATTGAATAGTAGATGAGGGAGGATTTCATTTTATAAAATTTTCGCGATAAAAAAGGTTTGTCATGCTTCTCAATATCACGAAACGATTTTTTCACAGGGAGTGACCATAATATTTTTCATTGCTAGTGCACAATAAGCTTATGACCGTCACAATTCTCAAATTTCTCATTCTGTTGAGATGTTCTATGTTTCTGTTCTTTCCTATGCAAAAAACTGTAATATTCAAAGCGATATACGTAGGGTATTTGGGGAAATTCCACGAATTACTTGTGGTTGGCGTCTGGGAAGGAATTCGGTGGTAATACGAAGCTTCAGACATCCTTCACGGACCCCAAAAGAAAGGCCGGAAACGAAGTGTCGGAAAGTGGAAGAAGATAGATGGATGGCAGATATTGAAAAAGCGATTCCGTATTATTTGTCAGGATTTTATAAGAAATCTTTTTCTGCTCTATAGGGGGGGGGGGGGGTTCTGGCACAGAAGAAATCTGATCCGTTTCGGATAAAGTTACACGCAAAACCCGAACTGTTCGAACTTGGACAGTCAGATTTCAGATTGAATGTCCCGTTTTCGATTCAGTATCATCCATTTTGTAGATTAAGAAGCATTTATAATTTACGTAACTCAAGGGGGTGGAGGGGAGGGGAGTGTCAGAGGATGAATGAATGTTACAATTTATTCTTTTTCTAAAAAAAAAATAAATAATGTGAGTTTAATTGAAGTATTTCGGTACGTAATAATTGGGATGGGATTAAAGCAGTTGTTAAGTAATTTATCATTTACTCCCTAGATTACATTTCTACGTACTTATTTATTATCTTATTATTCTGCTCGAAGCAATCATTTTTAACTGACGAATCACTTTTAACTGAAACTTGTGTTGTGAAATCTGCAATCTGTAATTTTATCTTTTAAAATATGGAGTAATTTAATTGGTGGCACTTAAATCTGCAAACAATTAAATTAGCATTTTATATTACGTTATCACAAACAAAACTGAAGTTTAAAACCCCCGTTTATATTCTTTCTCGGTTCTGCTATCCAAGAAAGGAAACTACACTAGTTTTGTAAATGGCCATCATTTTATACGAAGAACGTTTTCCTTGCCATTGGCCTCGCATCGTACGAACTTTTCTTCGACTCGCCAATTTTCTCTTCGTCTGTAGAGAAGTAATTCGGGACTGTCATTGCACCAATAAAGCGCTGTTATTTCTCTTCCATCGCCGCGAAGCCAGCAAATTGCGTCAATATCTTTTCCCAGGGAAGGAATTTGCCTTATAAATAGAAACCTAAGACATTCCCTGCACCTTTTAATCAAATGTCCCTTCGTTTCTTTCTTCTTCTTTTTTTTATTATAAAGATGGAAGACGCAGAAATGCCATACAAAAGATTATAGAAATCCCCAAGGACACCTTCGTTGTTTAGAGATGGGATCGGAAAATATGGAAGTGGCATCAAATGAATTCACTTCTTTGTTTTTGACAACGCCCTTTGGAATATATTTGAATTGTGAAATACTTTTACTGCCACTTTGTTAACAAAAGTTACAAGGATCACTCCGATGTTCTTACGATATCGATTGTTAAGCCAGTATGTGCTTAAAGAAGTGTTTTTCATTCCAACAACTGTTTTTGTAATGGTGAATTACATTATTTTACCATAAAAAACTCCCCACTAGAAAATGCGCATGCGTCAATAGAGCGTAAAATTCCAATTTATTCAAAAAATAGAACCGAGAACAATTTCCACTTTCTATGGTAATAGTCTTCCATTCTTGGGAATAACTGTTGTTATTAAAAAGAAATAATTTAGGCTGATAACACAAAAAAAAAAAAAAAAAAATTGATGCTTTTAATCTAGCATAAATGTTTTGCTTTTGCTTAAACGACTGCTTGTATTTCCCGTGAGAACCTTCTGAACCTGCGCTGATGCAAATTGAGAGTTTGCTGGAAAGGACAAAAAGCAGAAAAAAAAAAAAAAAACAAGGCCTAACCTGAGAAAAATATGGAAAAAAATAACTGCTGTTTTAATACCATTGAGATCGTCTGCCAATTTATGGCACTAGAATTATTTTCATTAAGGAGAAAAGAAAGAAAATGAAACAAAAATAAATTATAGGCCGCAAGATGTTAGACAATAATGATCTTATACTTTGTTTAATTTAAAATTACCACATAAAAAAACAGAACACGGAGACCAACTAAAGAATATACACGCTATCTTTTCAAAAAATTGCATAAACCCAGCGAATATTTTATATATATAATTGTTGGTGTTGAAAAACGGTAAAGGGGGAAGCACACCCGTTTTCGTTTTGGGATACAAGATTGGAAATATCTGATGTAGTTTCGTAGTAGTGTGAGGAATAATAGATTGTAGATGTTGATAACCATATCACACAATTTTCTGGCTTAATACTAATTACTTATAAATAATGTGAGTTTAATTGAAGTATTTCGGTACGTAATAATTGGGATGGGATCAAAGCTGTTGTTAAGTAATTTATCATTTACTCCCTAGATTACATTTCTACGTATTTATTTATTATCTTATTATTTATTATCTTATCTGCGATTAACATTTGGTGTTAAATTGTTTTAGGAAAAAGGTTTGTTCTTAAGCGAATGTATCGCTGCTTCCCTTATTCAACTTTTTATATAAAAAAATTGCATTCTTTAAATTAGTCATGTATAATGAATGGTAAGTTTACTTCCTTAATTTTAACAGTCGTGAAATGCAAATTTATTTAGATACCTCTTTCTTTTTTTTTAATAAGATGTATACTTATAATCGTCATCATCATCCATCAGATGTTGATGAAAATGTTCATCAGATGATCTCCTGTATCCGAATACGGCAAATTTAAAATATTACTTTAAATAAATAATAATACAAATCTTATGAAGGAATCAACTATACTCAATCGATCTCAGGCAGCCAAAGACAGCATGATATTTAATGATTCAAACTTAAGGTGATTGGTTCTATGACTGTGAATGGTTCATCGGACTTCGTATTTATCATTAGCACCGGAAAGTTAGATACGTGGTTTCAGGAAATCACTTTTGCTAGAGATACGTTCAAAGGAGACGATAAACAATGTTGATGGTATCCTCATTGAAACAGAAAACACAACCCGAATATTTTACATAAATTAATGATTATCATTTAATAATTTCTGGGGTTATTATGAACTCGTTTAATCAAACTAATTATTTTCTAACTGTTAACCAAATTACAGTACATATATCAGAACAATCCGCAAAATCATTTGCGTATAAATTTTGCATTTTGACATAATCGAACAGAACAGAATAATCATCAGTGGAAGCAGAAGTAGTAAGGTTTTCGTCATTTATTTCGGGTTTTTAAGTTCGAACAACATGCAGATCGGCTAGTGAACACACACAAATACGTTTTAAAAAATTATACAGTGGTAATTAAGTTCAGGTTCCAGATGAGCATCTATAGTATAACTGCAAGATCAGTGGTCCTTCGAACAATGAACGAAGTTAAGATGATGTTTCTCTATTGGATTTCCTTGTTCAAATACAAAACTGGAAACAGTGCACAGAACTCAGTATCATTCAGTATTTCCTAGCTTCGTTACTACAAATATTTAGGATGAACAGTAACTTAATTGTGTCGGTTTACAGAGATATTCACTCTCTTAGTAAGCGGGCGCCTCTGAGACTTTATCATCAATCTGCATTCTCTCAAAGACAGCAGAATTCCAAGCCTTATTTGTTAGGCCCGGTGAAAGTAATTATTGTTGCATCCGGCAGGTAACCTAATAGCCTTCGCTTGATAAACAGATTTAACCATCAACGACCTGCGATTTGTCATCGTTTCTGTCCATTCCAGGCAGTGGCAATAATTTTTATGCTGCAGAGGAAGATTAATCTCCATCAGAAATCTAATCCCGTTATCATCCGGTGTGTATTCCGCGTGTTACGGCTCCTCGGGGTCGTTTTGATTGGAAGTGCTAAATTCGAGTTGTGCTCTCTTGCTCCTTATACAGAATGCTTTTATTCCTGCCCCCATCCAGCCCTTAAGTTAACAAATGATCTTATTCTCCAAAGACAAGGGATGAGAGCCGTCCAGTAAGTGGAAAGCATTCCAATTTCTCTTATTAATCGAGAGGATAGCAGCGACCATTTGCATGTGCTCCTAGGTGTAGCGGAGATAACTGGTGTTCTCATTACGATGATGTAGTCAGAGGATGGAGCATTATTATAGAATTCCCGCAGGTTTAATCTATCCAGTCCTTATCCATGGACTGTTTTGCTTTGGGTGAGACTAGTGAACTAAGAAGGAATGTTACATCACAAATGTTGCCACCGAAAGGACAACAGTATTTATTTTCTATACTTAAGATGCATTTCAGGAGAGGCCGAAGAATTTGGTTTCGTTTAGAAAAAATAGGAATTTTTATCGGCGAAAGCCGGTGCTGCGAGTGCTGTAGTGCTAAGACGTTATTGTAATGGCGGCCAAAGGGTTTTTCTTAGTGTTAAGTAAACTAAATTTCCTACTTAAACCTTTTCAGGAAGTTCTACGAATTAAAATTCGAGTTTCAGTAGACTTTGTGAACTCATAGTTGTCAATTCAACCGCATTAACTTCAAAATAATCGAAATTGGAGTCTGGTCAGCGACAAACACTTTAAATAAAGCAGAAATATATTTATCCACTGGAGCAGTGCATTTTATTTAGAGTAGTGCAATGGCAAGGCAACTCGTGGCGAAGGTGTTTTTATAATATGATAACAGTGCGCTAAGTAGCAAACTTAAGCTTTCTCAACGAAAAGCGCAGTGTAAAGCGAAAATGATAGGCGAACATAACATACACTGCTTTACCATTAAAATCCGGACACCCCTCCATTGATAACTGATCATATCCTACCACCACCCTGTTCATTCATCTGAGCAACCAATATTCCAGACTGAGGTACTTTTTTAGGTGGGAGGCAGGAACAGATGACCAAATTTCAGATGCGTAGAGAGGGATAGGGGTAATGCACCTGAGAATGTACCGACAAAGCAGCGCTGGCTGATGCACAACAACGAGCTCCTGACGCACTGCCCAAAGTGCCGCGTACGTCTTCTGTCTCATCCTGACAAAGTGAGGCAGGAAGGTAAGTCCAAGGTCTGTTTGGGAAGTTACCCTTTGCACCCTTTCCCCGCCAACGAAGATTTGAACATCGTTTTTAACTCTTTTTTTTTTTTGGTTATCGGTAGTTGAACAGATTTGGAAGGGTTCAGATGTAACCCAATTATGGCTAGATAGTTTTCCAGTTTCATTATCTGTGTAGAGGCCTGTTGGTTAATATCTGGGATCTGATCAGGATGGTTTGAACTCACGTAGAACTTCAGATCATTGGCATAAGAGACAAAGTTAGAATTACATGTTAGGAAAGGTTCCAAAAGTGCTGCGAAGAGAATTGTTGAAAGCACACTCCCTTGCGGGATGCCTCTTGTGACATCGAAAGTTAGCTGGAAATCGTTGACAGTAACAGAGAGATGTCTGGAAAGTAGGATGGACTTCAGGATTTGTAGCAAGGTATCTGCTAGACCGAAGTAGTGCTTCAGAATAGTAAAGGGAGCTGGTAGGTATATTCTGTCGTATGCAGGAAGATGATGTCAATCTGGGATTTGTTATTTATGGTCTGTTGGATTCTGAAGAGGGTATCTAGAAGATTTGTAGTTGTTTGAGATTTAGGTTTCCTAATATTTGGAATGGGCTTACCATGGTAAGATCTCTAAATTGATGGAACTCTTCCAGATTGTAAGATTCGTCTGAAAATGTGGAGTAGGGGGTCAACAATGTACGTGCTGCATATTTTTACTATGAATAATGGGGAACCGTCTGATCCTACAGTAGCTTTGTTAGGTAATTTGTTGATGACATCAATCAGGATCTCCCTAGATATTTCTATATCATTCATCTGTGCCCTAGGTAACCAGTCCTCCTGTGAGGAAGGGGAATCTGGATCTGTAACATTTGCCTGCAGGAGGTTGCACTGTACCCATTCCTGGACAAGTTTTTGATCAACGATATGATGGTTTGTCTGGTGTGATAGAATCCTTCTACCCCTCTTCAACCTATCAAGAACAGCTTGGTTTAGGAAGTAAGCTCTTTCTTTCTTAAATATAGTGAGGTCTGAGGAAAGTTGAGATTTCTGCCATTTCCGGTAGGCCTTCTGCTTCCTGATGAAGGCCAACTTGGTTTCCTTATTAAAACACCGATTCGACTTGCTACAAATCCTAACTTTCTTGGATACACCATGGAGTGTAATTAACTTAAATTGTTTCGACAAGGCCATAGTGGCATCCTCTGTCGACTCAGAATAGAGGTATCCCCAGTCAAATCCGCTCAAGCACTGTAAAATGATGTCCGGCTTGAGATATTTAGTAGAGAAGACAACCCCATTCAGTTCAGCAGCATACTCATCAGGTAACTCGGGGGAATTGCCATGCATGGATACTGGCATGCAATTGGCAAGGGGTCCGATTGAAATTGGAAATTGCTACGCAGGAGCTTGATGTCTGGAAGGTTATGGAATATTAGGTTGAGTGCTTGGCCTCCTCTAGTAGCCGGCGCTAAGAACCGTGTAAGGCCAAAGGTCCGAAAAGTGACCTCAAGGCCCACAAGAGCATCTTCGTGCTTAGGCGTCGGCAAGTTGAAATCACCCACAACTACAGTTGGAGTTCTAGGTACTAAATTTGTTGCCAACTAGGTGAGCAGCTCAGATCTAGAGTCCTCATTGTGATCTGGGAGGGATGTAAACCAGGCAGCACTGAATTTGAATAAGAGGACTCCTCAGCGTTGTACAGATTGCATCAAAGTTGTTTGGGTGCTATATAAGCAACCGGTCTATACCTGCCATTTCGAAGCATTGAAGATCCCTAGGTCGACAATTCATGATGTGATCTGCAAATGGAAGTTGACTAGTGTTGAAAACGTCACGAAACTACCTGGAAAACTTCGGAAGATGACGGAACGTGACAGGAGAACCCTGCGAAGAAGCGACCGCTCGCAACTCAAGTCGACGTCTCAGCACACACAAGCCATCAGTGAGACGATTGGCATACACGACATCATCATTACAGTGCGCAGGATGATATGGGTTACCGCGGTCGTGCAAGCATCCAAAAAGCTGCTGATCACTGCGACTAACGCCAGTCGTCGTCTAGCTTGGTGTAAGGCCACCTTTCATGAATCATAGACCAATGGAAAGCCGTACTTTGGAGTGACGAGTCAAGATACATGTCTGACATCCACCATACCCAGTCGTGCCTGAGTGTGGTGGATGTCCGGAGTTGCTACCTGCCGGACTGTATCGTCCTGACAATGAAGTTTGTCGGGGGCAGCGTAATGGTTGCTGTTTTTTATTGTTTGGCCTGGGAACATTGGTCGTTTTAGACAAAACCATGAGTGCTGAGGTCTATCTAGACGTCCTGGACAATAATGCATCGCCCACGTTGGGGAAGGCCCATACCTGTATCAGAAGGAAAACGCTCAACATCATACAGTTCTCGTTTTGACGGACTGGTTTCAGGATATGAGAGTCGAAAAGTCAAACTGGCCAGCCAAGAACCACGACCTGAATCCTACAGAGAACCTCTGGGATGAATTTGATCGTCTGATCCGTGTGAAGAGATATCGCCCAAAAAACAGAGCTGAACCGATCGCCGCATCGAAGGCTAAATGGCAGAAAATACTGGAGAGCATTCACAAAAATCTGATAGCGAGTTTTTCACGGAGACTAGAGGCTGTCATAAAGGCTAAAGGTTTCAGAACACGTTATTAGCATTACTAGTTCCTGCAGATAAGCAGGTGTCCGGATATTAATGGTAGGCAGTGTACTTCTCCATTGGAAATAATGGAAAAGTAGAGGGTTGCACAGTGGATCGGAGTTGTAAAACAATGTTTATTTGCTTACTCAATGTGCTGTTTTTGAAAGGTATATATTGGCAAATCCAAATGATAAAATGACGCACTCACTCCGTGTGAGTATGGTGGGTTCACCGATCTCAGGCGGATGAAATCGGTGAGGTAGAGTTCTCCCCAGTGACCTATTCCGGTTTTTCATTCCGAATAACATGCAAATTGGTCTGTGATGCTAATATCCTAAAATAACATAACATTAAAAGTAATTTATCCAAAGAAAACGTGGTAATAAAATATTTAATCAAACAGATGGGGCACAAGTCTAGGGATGCACGAGTACACGCACACCAGGGACGCATATCAGGCGGGAACTAATAGAATTCCTTCGGTATACTCTTATCTTTTTCTGTTGTTTGTTTGTTTCAGCTCCAAGATCTGGCTGTCAAGTTTACGAATCCTATTGCCTTTTTCACGTTGCTGATCGGCAGTTATTCTATTTGGGAAATGCGTTCACAGCTTTAACGTATTGGTTTGCGACCAGAAATAACAGTCCAGCTTGCTCCGTATAATTTGTCCAGCGGAAATCAATGAGTGTAACTTAGGAGAGTGAGCAAACTGGGAAGTTGGGGAAACGTCCTTCGCCATATGAAATAAAATGTACTTGCGTTATTGCATACGGACGCACGCAGATTAGTATTATTTAGTAGAGACATCGATTTCTACGTTGACAAGCGCAGTACTGCTCTTCCAGCCCATCCTCAGACAAAAAAAAATATGTCATTACACATTCCTAATGACATCACGGTGGACTCTTGTGAAATGTACCCCATCCGTGGGAAAGAACAGATATAGATGTGGAGAACGCATCTTGGGAAATATTTTTGTTTTTTAAGGTTTATATTGCGTATCAGCCAGAGAGAAACTATCCTATAATATCATTAACTACCGCTAAGGACCGCTGCTAGAAACGTGCTTCCATCATACGAATATTACGGTGGGATGAAGATGGATTGAAACTTTCAAATTTCATGACCAGACCTCACGCTGCCCTTGTGATTATGTTATCGAACTAGAGACGTAAAAGAAAGAAAAAAAAAAAAAAAACTGAAGCAATACGATAATAAATAGGGACGAGCTAGTTAGGAAATGTCTCATGGGCAGAGAACAGGATATTTGTAGGAAAACATTGCCTGCGCAACATTTGATTGAGTTATTTGTAAAATTAATGGCCAGGAAAATAAAGAATTATGCGCCAAGTTTTCAACTTTTATAGTGTGACCGAATTAATTCAAAATTAAAGTTCTTTTCATTTTTCCTATTGTCGGATAATTTTCATTACCGAGATTTGATAATTCTTAACAATGTCGCGTTATTAATCTGTCAAAAACGAAAGACTGATAAGGAAACGGAAATTATAAACTGGAACAACGAATCGCCGTTGTCATGGAGACCTCAGTCATACGTCAGCAAATGATGGCAGTAAATTAAACAGTACGCTCGAGCATTAATTTTCAGAAACGATAATTAAGGAGAATTTATTCGTTCAAGGGAAAAAAAAGGCTATTAATATTTAAAAGGAGTTGAACGAGTTCCTTGGAAAGGTGATTAATATTCTTATTGTCGTGAATATCATTAAGATCAAATCTAGAACTTAGACCTCATTCATTTTAAATCCGGTTCGGTGCGGATCTTTGCTACGTGCGTTCTTATCGTTTGGTCTACGAAGTGTATACAGTATAAATACAAGGCTTTCACCCTTCCATTTTTTAAATAATATCTTTCACTTTAAGAAAAAAAAATTAAGATTTTGAAGAATATCTTATTTCCTCTTTTATGGTCCATTTTTTCTCCCTTTCTGAATTCTTCCATCTATTGTAAGCGGGGATATTCTCTTTTTCGAATCCCTAATATCTTAAAGTTGTACGTCATAAGAACCCGATCCTCATGAATAGAGTAATTTATTAAACTTAAAGGAGCTTTTTTTATTTCTGAATTATTTTTCCGATAAGCTGTGTAAGAAAAAGTGTACTTTGGGATTATTTTGATTGATGAATTTCTGATCACCTAACTGAGCATTTCCTAAACTGCGAAGTGCTTTCCTTTTGGGGGCGGAAAGCACTTATTTAGGGACTTATGAATTCAAGAATAAAGCAACCACATATTTATTGCGAACTTAAAAAAAAAGTATAAAAAACACATGCTCTAGTGAATTAAATTTTATGAAATTGCTTTGAAAGAATGAACATAAAAGCAGTGGTCATAAATATAGGTAAATACAAAGACACCCTTTGTATCTCCCCATCTAGAGGACTTAAAAACAAAAGTTCTGAAAACGCAGACATAACTTAAGCCTTACTTCAGGAGACTTTTTGTACGGGCTGCTGATGGTCTAAGTCTCTGATAATTACATATCTTCTCCTTACCAGAGCTGAAGTAACCTCTGTCACCGTTTTTTTTTTTCAAGAAAAAAAGAAAATGTTAGCTTAAAGCAAATTAAAAAAACTAAACTAAAAAAAAAAAGGACTTGTGTAGCTGTAGATACTCTTCTATTACGAATAAAATGTGCAATCTTCGCGTTTTATTTTTATTGAATTGAGTCCTATGTGAGAGAAAAGAGCACTTCAATAAATAGTTTATAGTCCTCGATGTTGCAATCTCCTCCCATTTCGCACATGTTACTAGAGTACGGTTGTACACAGCCACTATCGATTCAACTGCAATTTTCAACCCCGAAAAGCACGCTTACCTTTTAATGTTTGTTACCACTCCAAAATTATGCAATCATTAAATATTTTACAAGGTACAGGAAAGATGGAGAATCGGAACGCATCTGGACTTCGGCATAATGGACTATGAGTGCGAAGGAAGCAGAGTTGTAACACATTCTGCAGTTTCGATTCTCTGTTTGCTGTATATATATTGGTAAGTTTGACCGACCTCTCAAGTGAGTTTCTGCAGTTAACGTCTGGCACTATTAAATGGCAGGTTTTAGTTTGTTGAAAAGATACGCAGGCCGGACAGTTTCAGACCATTAAAATCTAAACAAACACAATCAGTTTAGCATTGATGATTATAGTCTTCCTGTCAGCAAGATCTAGTGCACTCAATAGATTCCAGCCACTGACATAGGTGAAATTCTGGATCGATTCTATGGACACTATAAAAGCAACATTTTCAAATTTAGAGATTAGGTGGCTCCCTCTCTCGGCTAAAGTTAAATTCTCATTTTGGTTATTTTCTAAAGGCAGTTCTTTATTGGTTACAGGTTTGTAGGAAGAGCCTTAAACTCTCCCCTCCTTCAAGGAGAATGCAATTCTGATTAAGTTTCTATTCCAAGATGATTAAGTTACTTCATTCAGAATTTTAATCTTAAAACAGACATGGTTCAAACGTTAATTATTTTATTACAATAATTTAAATAGTTTTACGAACAGTACTGATACAGTAAACAGTTCTTTATTAATTTTATAATTAATGAACACTCTTATTTAATTACGTATTAATTTTATTAAGTCGTAATTGATTATCTTGAAAGATTCTTATTTTTATGCCTTAGGATAAATGCAGGAGATGTTGCACATTTTAAAGAAATTTAATATATATTTAAGAAAAACAGTATTCATTATTTTAATCAAGAACTTATCTATTTTATTATAAAAAATAATAAAGAATAAGAAGCTGTATATTAACAGTCAAAAATCAAGAGAAAACAAACGTACAGTATTTGGACATCTTTCTCCTCGCCCAGTGGAAAACAACTTTCTTTCATTATTTTTTTAAAGGTTTCTGTTGATGTGAATATGTACTTGTATTCTTTATTTTCTAAACTCCTTTAACCGAAAGTGGCCGTCTCGCAATATAAACAGAAAAATCTATGTCTTTGGGATGAGAGTAAAGAAGCTTTTAAGGGAACAATTTTTTATTTTATTTTATTTAATTAATTTATTATTAAGTTATTTATTTTTGTGGCTGATGCTTTATGAGGTTGATGAGATAGGAAAATTAAAGCTGCAGAAATGTCTAGAGGTAAGGATCCAGAAAGAAATGTTCAGTTCTTTCTGGATCCTTACCTCCTCTAGACATTTCTAATTTACCGTGGACTCTCTTCAATCGCATGGGTATTCCTGCCGAATTCTCTATGACCGTTAGCAACGTCGCTGGCTGATTCCCAAAAAAGGTTTAATCACAAATTCATTTATCTCTGATGTGGCATTTGTTAATAAAATAGCTCGTAAATGGTTCTCTGTCAGTATGATTTCTAGCGTTTTTTTAACTGGACATGGATCATTCAATTTTAAGCTTGCCTACTTCCATCTCTCCACCTCTGAATTTTGTTTTTATCGTTTTGTTGAGGTTCTACTCATGTTCTATTTTTCTGTCCCTTGTAGGATGAATTTAGTTTACAGTTATTCTTGGTCACTGGTCACGTTTCTCCGGATCAGGAATCTGTTTTTATTTCTTCTCCTGCCTTCTAGACAGTTTTGAATTTTTAGGTTCAATATTGAACTCTATTTGGTCAATATGTTTTCGAGGTCGGCCACGGTACATGCATAGTCGTGACCCACCTCCTCGTGGTGTAGACAGGTACCGGACAGGCTTTCCAGGTAATCGCCTTCCTTGTGGCAAATTGGCCACACACACGCACACGCTGCACAAACATAAGATTACGCATATTTCTTACCTTTTACAGTTCTGAATTCATCACTGTGTACCAAGGCGGAGTTTAACTTGCGTTCGGGTGCCACCCTACATAAAATACTATAAAAGCGGACGTGTGTACATCTAAAACACGTCGTATAAATTTCAGTCTTCCTTTCAATGAAACAAACATCTAATAATAAACTAAAACTAAATAATTTTAATAAAATACAATGCTAATTGATCTGAATGCAAATACAAATTGAAACACTAAGATCTCAAATTTTGAGATCTTAGTGTTTCAATTGTGTTTTAAGATCTTAAAAGATCTCAAAATTGAAATGCTTCTCTTTGTACACATTTAGTCTGTATGCTAATTAGGACGAAAATAATTATTATTTCAAATAACAAAAGCGGTATTCATTAATAATAGGTCAAGAATATGTCACAATGTTTAAACATAACACTTCTTAAAAATACGCCAAAATGTGTGTTCCTCTATTTAAAGGTACAATATTTTCGTTCATTGCAGTTTTAATCAGTGTCATTTGTTCAACTAGAAGGATGATTAATAGGGTTTAATATTACCTGCCATTATTTACCTCGTGATGCTTTTCCGGAAAAAAAAAAAAAAAAAGAGTTTGAATCTCAAATTCATTTCCCAACGTATAATTAAGGCACTAATTAATATACATTGGGTTACAAGCGTGTGGCACCTGAAATAAATTGGCGTTCACAAAGTGGATGCCGGCAATTAATTTTTACGCTATCGCAATGTTCCTGACTTTTTTTTTTTAATTCAACTGGTTTTTGTAAGAGTTGTGAAGGTTGTAAAGGCAAGATGAGTAAGAGCTATGGTAGAAAAATGGGGGTTGACTTGTTTTTAATTTTCATAATTTAGCAGTAATTAACGCAGTTGATTATCACAATAGACAGAAGAAGGAGCACCCGATTCTCAGAAACACTGAAAGAGACAGGGCATTTATTATGAAAAAACTAAATTTTTCAAGATTCTGCCCAGCGTTGCCAGGTTTACAGTTCAATACACTTTATCCAAAGGAAAATTTCATCAAATTTTATTTGAGCGCTCAATAGGTGGCTTACACAAAGAGCAGCCCATGAAATATTTATTCGATTTCAATATTAATCATGTATTTTACAGGATTATATATATTTTAACAATATATGTTTATATAATTTCCAAACGTTACAATAAAGATACTTCTTATTTATTGAGAAACCCATTGGTCAATGATGTGTACCGAGATAATTATGGTAACAGAGTACATAATATCATCGGATGTGAAGCGAGATATTTGTAGACAGGTGACGAAAGCAGTTTCAATTTGACAGCATTGATTAGTGCATAATTAAGTTAATCTTTCACTATCTCATGCGATCTCTATTTTATTGATTTTCTAACTATTTTTAGGGATTTTTCAAAAGGAATTTCATTTTATATGTCATTAAAGTCTTTTCCTTCCATTTTTTTTTGATTCGCACTACTGAAACACTGTTGGTAAACTTTATTTTTTGATAAAGTTTTGTATTTCAACTTTTTATATACGCTCCCAAAGTCCATTTAGCCGCTGCAGGGTATTGAGCAGATGCGGATATCCGCATTAAGATGTCTATATGGAAGATGGATTTTTGCTGTTCATGCGGATAGCGGATAAAAATGCCGGTTATGAATGAATAAAACTAAATTGATTTTTCGTCGATCTGTCTGGTGGAATACAGAAGCTAATTGGTCTGGCGTTTCGAAAGAATTCTCCGATAGGAAGTCAAAGAGGCTTCTAGTTTAAGACATTAACTTTTTTTAAGAAGGCAAAATCCATCCAGATGTATGGAATAGATCGACTTCTTTTAGTTAATGAAGATTCGGTTAACCAAGAATACATTACATTCAGTTAAGCTCAGGGCACGCACGCTAGGGAATCTCCCTGAAACTCTTAAGCAAACAGAGCTCACCCTGCTTCTTCAAATAGGTTATGGATTTATCTCTAAAACAGACCGACCCATTACTGCATTTTATTTATTTTTTCGTCGTTTATACTAAACACAGAGGCAATTAAGGCTATTAGGAGTCAATATATCGTGTCTCTGAACCGCAGCATGTTTCACGGGTACTGGGATGAAAAACCTCCATTAAAAAAAAACAATAATAGTTATTTGCAAAGATCCATATACGGCCCCCTCTACAGGGGCCCGTATATGGATTTTTTTTTAAAGACTGAAAATTTGGAAATGCGCCCTGTTCTTTGAATTTGTGTTACTAAGGGTGGAAGACGTTTTTTCACTCATAACGTTTAACCGCGCTCTTGAAATAAAAATAATCATTATCAAAATATTATCAGGCATTAATAATTCAGGCCATAAAGGATTAAAAAGCAAAAAGTACTCTTGAAAAGTTACCCCATTACTTTTCCGATCATGTCCTGGTAACAGTAGCGGATGGCTTTTTACATGAGAAATGGGTTCTGATTATTCATGGAAATTCAGCAACGACGCGTGCTTCAACTGCAACAATCTACAATCAGTGATGTAGTGCAAGATATGGGGACTCAGAGGATGCACCACACTATAGAGAAGACAACTACGAGAACGAGGGCACATCGTGTTCCAAGTTAATCAGTGTCCATTAAGTTAATGCAGTAAACACTTGTCGGCCGTGAACCTGTTCGGCACACACTGTCAAGAACAGCGAACTGAAACGATCGCTGCACGGATCTCTGTTCGTATATTTACTTCGTTAAAGTTTCGTTCCGTACCGCCAATCCTGTGTTCTGTGTATCCTAGCGATACAAAACGAAGCAAATGCATGGCTTGAGTTCCTTTGGAACTCAAGCCATGCATTTAAAAGATACACAGGAGTCGCGGTATCGTTAAGAGTTAAAAAATCCTAATTTCGCCCCCAAGACCAATTAACTCACCTGTTTCATTTATAAACGAATATACTATGTTGAAGCATGCGTTGTTTTCCATATTTCAGCGAATAAATAAAGAATCGTCTTCGTTTACGCTCCTTAAGTTAGTTTTCACATGATAATCATCAAACCTCAGGCCAGCAAAGCCAGCCTACCTAAATTTAAAAATCGAATTTTAAATAATTTTGATTTTTTTTTTGCCATTGAAGACTCTTACGTTAATTTCGAATAGTGTTTTCATACGTATTTAGCCCAAAAATAATAAAATAAATTCAGTCATATCGAAACAGAATTCAGGTATCAACAAAATAATCGAATTTATTCACAGGAAATGAAATTTCATCCACATAAACGGCTGACTTTGAAAATGCTGTACTGCTCCTCAAATACTACTGCAATCACAGTGGTATTTGAGGAGCAGTAACTTAACTGAGCATATTTTATTCGATATCCAATGATGTCACGTATTCTGGTACCCTGCACCACAAGTTGACTACTGGATTGCGCGATAAATGGTTAACCCTGTATAAACCCTGCAAAAAGCGACATATATACACTGTGTTGCCACTTTATTAGGTACACCTACCTAGTAGCATGCTGAGTCTCCTTTAGCCTTCAAAACAGCCTGAATTCGTCTAGGCATGGATTGAACAAGATGATGAAAACGTGCAGGAATCGAGTACCATGCAGACATGAGTGTGTCACGCAGTTCCTTGAGATTCGACGGAGGAGTAGGCCTCCAGCGAACAGCCATTTCCAGCTCATCTCATAGATGTTCAATAGGATTGAGCTCCAGGGACTGAGCGGGCCACTGCAGCAAAGAAAAGTCATTGTCATGTTCCTGGAACCATTCCATGGTGATTCGGGCTTTGTGCATCGACGCATTATCCTGTTGGAAGTAACCATCTGACTTGGGATAAACTGTCAACATGAACGGATGCACTTGGTCGGCAACGATGTTTAGGTACAATGTGACATTCAGACGTGAATCTATGGGTATCAATGGACCCAACGTGTACCAAGAATATATTCCCCACACCATAACACTGCCCCCACCACCTTGCACAGTAGTCGTCAGACATGACGAGTCCATGGATTCATGTTGTTTTCGCCACATTCTGAGCCTTCCATCAACATGATGCACCAGGAACTTCGACTCGTCCGACCAAGCAACTGTTTTCAAATCCTCGACAGTCCAGTGCTGGTGTTGCTGTGCCCACAGGAGGCGTGCTCTCTTGTTCTTCATTGATAACAAAGGTACGCGATGTGGCGGTCGGCTGTTGTAGCCCATTCGCGACAAAGTGCGACTAGTGGTCCGTTGCGATATTTTGTGCTGCGCACCAACGTTGTATTCTGACGTGATGTGCGACATTGTGGCTCGTCTGTTTGCTTTCACAATAATAGCCATCCTCCTCTGTCCTCTCTCATCAACAAGCGATTTTCTTCCACAGGAGTGCAGTTGAGAGGATGTTTTATGTTCGTTGCACTATTCTTGATACACCCTTGAAACTGTGGTGCATGAAAAGTTCAGGAGAACTGCCGTTTCAGAGATGCTTTGTCCAGCATTTCTTGCACCTATTACCATTCCACGTTCGAAGTCCGTTAGATCACTCCTTTTCCCCATTCTTGCTACAGTTTGTACGCTTAAAAAATACTAGGAAGGTTGTTCTGCTGCATTTATATCCACAACTGTGGTCATGTGGCGTGCAACGTTGTGGGACAAACCGTGTGCACAGCAGGGGTGTACCTAATAAAGTGGCAGCACAGTATATATATATATATATATATATATATATATATGAAGTTATGTTAAATAATATAAGAAATAGAAAAAGAGAAAGAGTGGCAGAACAGATTAATGCCATCAAATTTATGATTGTACATTACATCTGTCTGCATATAACATTTTTTTAGTTAATTATAATACCAACAATTTAAATTGGAGAATTAAGAATATAGGTATTAGGGGTGAAAACTAAACTCATTAGTTCAAAGGGCCAGGTTTAGGTAACCTAAGGTGGACTTCTTTGTTGGACCCTATAAATAATCACATATAATAAAATAAAACTAAAATGAAATAGTAAAATTTAAATGATAATATAGCTAATTATAGATATATGGATACATTGAATGGAACGTTAACTAGGGCTAGCTCCACTCAATATATCCCATCAATAATTAGCTGAGGCTATCTGTTTCTCTTTGCCCTTTGCCAGTTTTTCTATGTTCAAATATACTGAGAATTTACTGTGAATATATAATCAAATTGGCTTAATTACTTTAAATTTAGCAGAAAACTGGCAGAATAACCGCTAGCCTGACAGATAGCAGCGAAAATTAATAATAATGGAAGTGAATAATGAATAATATATGTGAGTACCAACTATTAGTGAAAAGGAAGGCTTATGCCTAAAATTAAGGCGAATATGAAGAGGAATAAGGATAGTAATAGACCTCAATCTTCCTCGAATTTCTCTAATAGATTTTGAGGTATAAAAAATTAGAGTTAGCAAGCAAAAGGCAAAAGCATAGAAACAGCATTTTATATAGATACTTGGGATTTACCGGGAGCTTAACTGGCCGACCTTTTAGTAAGGATCCTGGTATTATAGTATTTGTATTTGATGTAATTAGAAGAAATTTTAGAATACCTAATGTAACAAAAATCCAATAATGATTAGAAAATTATCTGATATATTAGAAGTCTTTTGAATAAGATCAAGTACAACAGAAAATACCTGATATATTAGAAAATATATGGATAAGATAAAGATATCGAAGCTCCATGGGAAATTATAAGATTAAATCCTCATTTACTTAAATAGCCGTTCAATTAGTTAATCAAAACTAGTTTTCTGTAAAAACAGAAATTAAATAAATAGAAAATGAACTATACTTTCTTGTACTGGACTACAAAGCTAAAAGGATTTATATTCCAATTTTCTGCCCTTATATATGATGAAGAAAGATAGCAGCGCCTTCTCACTTTTGGTTATTATGTGAACAATTAAATATTTAACTGAATTTTGGGAAAATGAAAATGAAATTATTAATTGAACTTCATCATGAGATGTTTGAATAATGCAGAAAATAGTAGATTAGAAATTAAAAATTTCATTTTTAATTTTTATTTTATTATAGTATATGTAGTTTTATTATAGTATGTAGTTATAGTTTTATTTTATTATAGTATAAATAAGGTATATTTATAGTATAAATATACCTTATTTATATTTATAAGGTATATTTATATTTTATTTTATTATATGTGTTTATTTACAAAGAAGTCCAATTAAGGTTATCTAAACTTAGCCCTTTGAACTAATGAGTACAGTTTTCACCTCTAATACTTTTATGTTAAATTCTGCAATTTATCTAGTTGGTATTATAATTAACTAAAAAATTGTTATATAAATATATAAAAATGTCAGATTAGGGTTACCCAAGAACAACCTCACCCATCCATGTTTATGTCCATAAATCCATAAATTTCGTGTGTTGGGTTGTCGACTTGCCTCTATGCTGGACGAAAAACCCAAGTTTCCGGGAGGAAAAACCTTGCTATTCTCGCCTGAGAGGAACTAATTCAGGCAGGCCATAAAAGTTCCACGCGTCTTTGACAGGATTCGAACACGTGGTTTTATCGCTCGGTTTGGGAAGAATGGTGATATAACCACTGTGTTACTTGCGAGGACAAACGCGATGTATAGTAAAATCCATACCATATAATAAAATGCTACCTTCCTTCCCACATTTCTTACCACAGCTGCTACATATCGAAATGATTTTAAAGTATATTTTATTATATTTTTATAAAAAAACATTATTATAACTCTCGTCTTACCTAGTTTACAGTCTTAATACTAGTAACTTACCTTCACAGCACCTTCCAGACTATATTCGCTGTATAATGGAGCGAGTTTTTTGCTTGTTAGCTTTCGCGCAGGTTTAGCCTATCCACTACAACCTTTAGGTTCACTTCAGCTTTCCTTTCTTTTATTCCGCTATAAGTCTAATACACTGACCCTTACTTTACACTAAGCTTACTCTTGCAATTAACTGATCGTTAGATTTTTCGTAATACGTTTTTCACTTATACTTGTTATTTATAGGAATTATTATTTTCTAATGTGAATCGGAATTGAAAGTAACTTTTATATACTAAAGAATAAATAGCTCTTTTCCACTTGTCTTTTAAATAACGAGTTCTTCTCATTGCATAAAAACTGAATAGCCACAAAACACGTCAAAGCATATTAAAGCAGACGAATACTTTTAGCCAATAGCCACTAAGCTGAAAACTTCAGAGCTAAGCGCGTGTTGTTGTTATGGTAACGCATCGAATTCTACTAGCAGTAAGATACTCGTATATATGGCTAATCGTAGCCCCAACACAAATTTATGAAATAAATAGAAAGCGTTGTAGCATAAAACAGAAAAACTGAATCATATTAAATAACTCAATAATATTAAATAAAAAATCAAGCAATACAGCTTTATTCACATATTAAATATGAAAAATAAATTTTTTAAATTAATATTTGAATTAAATAATAAAAATCTAATAAATTAAACTCCTAATGCCATTGGCAGGACTTTCATCCCAGAATTTTTCGTTTCTAAGTTTTAGATAAGAATTGTTATTTTATTTATGTTCTTAAATTGTAACTATAATTAATAACTGGAGTAAAATAAGTTATGAAATATTGACATTAAACATCTATTGAAGAAATATAGCCCATACACGCAAAGATAAAACATAAATAATACGTTTATCGATCTGCTAATACAATGAAGGAAGAAGAATATTTTTTATGGCATAATTCTTCCATAGAATAGCGAATTATATCACAAAAAAAGTATAAAATTATTTCACTAATACAGATTTAAGAACAGGAATAAATTCTGTATAATAATGGAAAATAAAAATAATAGTGCACTCTGGTCGAGTGGGGATAATACGAATGATCTTTAATTATATTCAAATAATTATATTCATTGTAATAATATTCAAAAGTAAAGAATATTGTTCTTACTTTATATTATTAGCAAATAAATTTAAACAAAAAAAAATTGAAATTACTTATTTTTATGCATGTGGTGACTTCGCAAAATAAAATAAATAACAATAAAACAGAGGTTTAGACGTCGGAATCTATTTTTCCTACTTAAGTAGGTAAAATAAATTCCGATTAAATATTGAACTATTTGATCTGAGTGCAGGAACCAACCATTCCACCTAAACGGTTCCACCTAATTATTAATAATCATAAATTCATTTGAGGTAGAAGTAAATAAAGGAAATATTAACCGGATTATTTCTCTGGAGTGACGATTCTTTCAACCAAGTTACAGACTAATTAATAAACTCATTAAATCAATAAGGGGGAAAGGAAAACAAAGGCTGGAACTTGCTTAAGAATCGACACGATAGCAAATCTAAGGGAATCCACACTGGTCATAATGTTATATATCTATAAACTGCCTGCTTTTCTGGACGAAAAACCCAACTTTTCTGGAGAAAACCATGCAACTCTCGCCTGAGACCGAATAACTCAATCACGTTGTAAAAAAAAGACAACAAAATTTCTCGAGTGATTAACGTAATTCGAACTTCTCAGGACTTTTTCTCCTGTGTGCTGTTAAAGGTAATCATATCCACTGTGATACCCATGAGGATGCCCACGATAACATAAAACAAATCGTCTTTATGGTCGATATCAACAGACTCTAGTTTGCTGTAATGGCCTTTCAGATTAATTTAACAGTAAAAGCTTTTTATCGTATTATGCCATCCGGAATAGTCAACCAATGGGCACCTTTATTAAAAAAAACCAAAATTAATTTTTCATTATAATAAAGATATTTCACGGCTTCTGGTGGCAGATAAGGATATCAGATGAAATGTATACATCAAGGATAACACAAAGAGCAATTAGACTTGGTTGGAATCTTCACTCCAGAGAAATAATCCGGTTAATATTTCCCTTATTTACTTCTGACTCAAATGAATTCATTATTATTAATATTTAGGTGAAACGGTTGGTTCCTGAACTCAGGTCATAGTGAAGGAATATTTTATGGTCGCTTTTAGTTTCATGTTTCAGTTCCACCGTGTATGAGAGAGAGTAGCAGCGCTATCCACTTCATTATCCACTATGGCATCTCGAATTGATGATTTGTCTCTTTAATTTGAAATATTTCAAATTAATTTTGCACGTGCTCTGAGTTACCAGCAGCTGTCAAGGCTGCTTCTTTTAAAATATGTTACTAACTTGTTTGGTAACAATGGAAGTTCTAAGAACAGTTTTAATCTAAGACTATTTGTTTATTGATATAAGAATATTATTTTATTAATATTTGTTACCTTTCAGTGATTCAGTAAAGGGAACCGAGAATGGAAAACTGAATGCCAGTGAGAGAGTTTGTAAATTTTCCATTCCTCATACGAATTCCATCACTTTAATTTCCAGAGATTACAAAATATTTGAACTATTTGAAGAGCATTTCAATGAAGTGTTTAATTTAAACTTGCTGTGGGGGTAGGTAATGCAGCGGCTCTAGACGGATGAGATAAATATTGCATGGCAAGACGTCATTTCGTCATTCAACGTAATTAACTTACGTCGGAAGTTTAGGAAGTTTATTTACACACGGAAATTCATTATTTTTGCGTGCTGAATAGAGGTATGCATATTCACTTCATTAAGCAAATATGCCAGCGTTTATGCGGACTGATGAAAGAAAAAAAGAAAGGTGCTTGAATACAGAGGGTTTAACTGATGTTGGGTTTAACCTAAAGACGTATATAGTTGTTTTCCATGGTGTTTATCGAGTGCTAGTGGTAGAGAAAAATTTCTGGAGATGCCCACCAGTGGCTTCTCTGGACATTTTTCCTGTACTCTATACAATTATTTCGTATTCTCTAATTTTTTTGGAGACAGGCATAAAAACAGCAATGCTTATTACAGTAATATATAACTACGAGCTGATTTAACTCGGCGTACCACCAGGTAAGATTTAAAGTATAGTTTTTCCATATGGATTTGTAAAAGAAAGAATAGTAAACATACAGTATAACTATAGAACTAACTCCTAACATTTAATACGTTCTCAAATATCTTTCAACAAAGTCAAATTTTCCAAAATATTTTATTACCTTTTATTACAAATGTTACTCTGATTACACACTTAATATATTTCAATAACATAAGATACTGTAATACAATATCTTATGTTCAGCAGCTTCCAAATGCACGTTTAGCTCCACCGTGATATTCTCTGAAGGAAACTGATAGCTGCCAAGTCAACCAAGGAAGCAGCGTCAACAAGAAAATTGCTCGTGGTACCCGTCACTGGAGCCTAGCTCTACTAGCACGTACTGATCTCATTCAAACATAAACGTGGATGCTTTACAACACATTCAAAGTCCTAGTGGGTAGCGCAGTTGGAATAACCACCGTCCTCTGTACACTGGGTGGAAAAGACCTGAAGCTGAATCCCATCAGCGACGCGAGGAATTTTTATGGACCTTCTTCACAACGTGGTTGACATAGTTGTTCTCAGGCGAGGGTACCATGGTTTTTTATTCAGGAAACTCTGGTTTATCATCCAGCAAACAGAACACACACAGTTTACAGATATACACCGATGAGCCAAAACATTATGACCACCTACCTAATATGATGTTGGTCCTCCACGTGCAGCCAAAACAGCTCGTACTCAGCGAGGCATGGACGCTACAAGATTTCTAAACGTGTCTTGTGGTACCTGGTACCAACACGTAACCAGCAGATCCTTTAACTCCTGTAAGGTCCGTGGTTGAGACGCCGCAGATATAAGTTGCTGTTCCAACACAAACCACAAATGCTCGATGGGATTGATGTATGAGGAATTTGAAGGCCAGGGCAATACCTAGAAGTCTTCCTCATGTTCCGTGAACCAATCTCGAACAATCCGGGAGGTGTGGCATGGCGCATTATCCTGCTGAAAGACGGCACCGCCAGAGGGGAAGACCGTTACCATGAAAGGGTGTACTTGATGTTTAGGTAGGTGGTAGACGTCAGAGTGCCCGGCACATAGAAGACTGGACACAGCAGAACATCGCCAAAGCATGACACCGCCGCCACCGACTTTCTTTCGTCCCATGGTGCATCCAGGCGCCATCATTTCCCCAGGTAAACGACGCACACGTACTCGGCCGTCCACATAATTCAACAGGAAACGTAATTCATAGGACCAGACGACCTTCTTCCAATCACTCAAGGTCCAGTTTCGATGCTCGCGTGTCCATTTTAGGCGCTGTCGCCGGTTAACCGTGGTTAGCATGGGCACTCGGAGCGGCCTGCGGCTACACAGCCTCATTTTCAGTACAGTTCGATGTACTGTGTGTTGTGACAAACATACTCCGGTTACCAGCATTCTAATTACCGGCGAGTTGCTCCATAGTTGCCCTTCTGTTTCGATGTACCATCCGGGAGTGCCTTCGCTCACATCGAACATCGATGAGCCGTGGTCGTCCAACACCTCGCCGGCAGTTCGTGGGTTCCCTCTTCTCGGACCACTTTCGGTAGGTGCTAACCACAGCATCCCACCAGCCGTGCCGTTTCGGATATGCTCTGACCCAGTCGTCTGGCGGGAACACGGTTAAAATAAACAAAGAAATAATATAAGAATTTATTTTACCTATTGATAAGTAGGTAAAATAGATTATGTTTTATTCTGTTATATCAGTAGGCAAAAGATATTCTAAAATCGTAAAATCATAAAATAGATTCTTAATCAGATGTCGTTCTTACTGATTAGTAGATAAAATAGATTCCGACTCTTGAACCCCTGTTTTGTTGTTATTTATTTTATTTTGCGGAGTCACGACATGTATAAAAATAAGTAATTTTAATTGGATTTTTTTGTATAAGTTTATTTGCTAATGATAAGAAGTAAGAATAATATTATTTAATTTTTAATATTATTACAATGGTTTAAGGTCAACCGTATTCCCAGCAGACCCAGAGTGCACTATAATTTTTATTTTCAATTGGTATACAGTATTTATTCCAGTTCTTAAATTTGTATCTTAGAAACGAAAAATTCTGGGATCAAGTCCTGCCTAGGGCATCAGGAGTGTAATATATTCATTTTTTTATTATTTATTTTAAATTTTAATTTAAATAATTTATTTTTCACATTTAATATATGAATCAAGCTTTATTAATCGATTTTTATTTAATATTATTCAGTTATTTAATATTATTACATTTTAATCAGTTTTCCTGCTTTATTTCACAAATTTGCGTTAGAGCTGCGATTAGCTATATATTCGAGTACCTTACTGCTAGTAGAATGCGTTGCGTTACCATACCAACAACACGCGCTTAGCTCTAAAATTTTGAACTTAAAGTAGCTATTGGCTAAAAGTATTCGTCTGCTTTAATTTGCTTTTATGTGGCTATTCAGTTTTATGCAATGAGAGGAGATCGTTATTTTACATATAAATGGTAAAGAGCTATTTATTTTTCAGTATTTAAAAGTTCCATTTAATTCTGATTCACATCAGAAAATAATAATTCCTACGAATAACAAGTATAAGTGAAAATGCGAACGAATGCTACGATCAGTTACGAGTATTAGAACGGTAAACCTGTAGGTAAGTCTAGTGAAGATAAGACTAGAATTATAATAAAAATTTTATAAAATATAATTAGATAGTATGAATCAGAGCTGTAATGCTCAATAAGGAAGGAAAATCGTTTTGAATATTTTCGTTAGATTCTTTTTAATATTTTTAATTGTGTTAAATTGATTTTAATTGTGTTAAATTGGTTTTAATTATATTTTTCACTCTAATGTAAGTTTTTCGATTTTTTCGTTTTAATTTCTGGAGAGTATCATACGGAAGTGTTCTACGTACTATATTGAGGTAAACTCCTCTTATTATTTTACAAATAAAATATAATAAAATATACTTAAAAATCATTTTGAAATGTGGCAACTATGGTAAGAAATGTGGGAAGGAAGGGGGCATTTCGAGAAAGATCATTAATATGATAGACAGCGTAGTTGTAGTGGATGATAAAATTTAAAAGAAAACCACACAACTCAATCTAAAATAATTATATGTCATTAAACAAAAACTAGAAAATAATATTTTAAACTATTGAAATATTATTATATGTACAGTACTTCTGAATACGTGATTTATTAAAATTTTATATGGTACTGTATTTCTTAAAAATAAAATGTTTTTTTAACTTTTGGTTGTTACGTATTTTGTCAGTTTATTTATTTATTATTTATCTTTAAAATTGATATCTAAATAAACTAAAACTCGAATACAGAAATTACCATTTATGTATCTTTTAAAATAATTTTCAGCGATATTCATTAGAACGAAATATCCCCCTCCCCCGGGAAGTTTGTTGTATCAGGATTTTACTATAATCGCGTTTGTTATCGCAAGTAGCACATTGGTTGTAATCACCGTTCTCCCCAATCCGAGTGCTAAAGCCACGTGTTCAAATCCCTTCAATAATGTGTGGACGGAATTTTTTTGGCGTTATTTCACTTCTTGTCTGAGTTAGTTCCTCTCAGGCGAGAATAGCAAGGTTTTTCCTCCCGGAAACTCGGGTTTTTCGTCCAGCAAAGAATGTGTTTGTTTTTCGGCTTGCCTCTTTTCTCTTGCCTCAGTCAGGTGGAAATGTCACTGCGATAGCATTGGTATTTGAAGAGCAGTACATCATTTATTAGTGCGGTGCGTGAAATGGGTTTTTCCCAGGAAAAAGATTTGTTTATTTTGGAAAAACCTTGCATCGAGCATTTTTTTCGGTGCTAAGGCACATTCACCAATAAATATCTAAACAGGATTGTATTAAATAAGACCTAATATTGAGAACTAAATTCTTGCCATTGATGAATATGTTCTATGTAGAATTGCATACACTAAAAGAAGTGAATGAATCTCAAAACAAGAAAGGTAAAAAAAATTCGAGTACCGTTTGTAACAGTTTTAAATGAATTATAGATTTTAAAATAAAATCCAATTTAATTACAAACCCAGCTGTAATTTAATTGGATAACTCTGCATATACACTATCCTACCAAAAGGCATTTTGGTAGGATAGTGTATATGTAGGATAGGAAATACATGTGAACAAAACGTATTTATTCAAAGAAATGAAAACCTGTTAACCCACCTGTGCGTTGTTTTTGTTATTATGAAAACAAATGGCATGCAGCTCTCTCTATATGGCGTGAAAACACCTACAGGTGTGCCGGTGGCCTCTCAAGGCTCCAAACTCAGGTTCTCCAGAGTCTGATAGCGAGATGAGGTAAACTCTCTTAAGGTGTGTCTGCTGCTGTCAGTCAGTATTTTACGCCTGTCTGATCGTTTCTTGAGTTCACTGTCACCTTTGGACTTCCATTCTTCAGCATGTTGCCAATTGTCCACATGGGAATGCCATGTGTTATTTATATGTATTCTTTATGGGAGTTTCAGAGGGGGGAAGACTCTGAAACTTCCTTAGCTGTTTTCGAGCTTTTTTTGAAATGAATTACGGTCTAGACGCTGGTTATCTTTACAGGAAAAACTATTTGCATATTTCGTAGTCACCACAAATTTCTGTATTCAGAAGAGTGTTCCATGACTTTCTAAATAGCGTATTTGACCCCTTCCTAAGGCATAACTTCTCAATTTGTGGTATGCATACTAATATGGTACACCTAATTGTGCCAGATGGAATTCAAACCTATAGGAAAAAAACTGAAAATTAATCCCAAATACATGAATTAAAAATACATAAGTATCATCGATTGGATTTGCTAAATTAGTAAGCCTAATGATACAGAAGTCAAATCTAGTGTTCTTTTGATTTAAAAAGAAATTCGGGGTGGATGTGTCCTTGGTCGAAATCGAAAGAATTACGGATAATAGTTAGGTTTCTTCTGAATAATTTTCTCCAAGAAGCCATTTTCAAAGTCAGCCGTTTATATGGGCTAGGAGATGATCAGGTTGTCTTTCACCTGGTTCATCCATCTTAAATTCCGATATTCCAACTCAAGAAATTTTCTCTGCTAACATGATGCTATAGAACAGAAGTGGCCAACTTAATTTGTGATGCGATCTACTTTTTTCCTTCAAGAGGTGCCGCGATCTACCATCTAAAAAATTTCATTGCACAAGGTGCACAAATCGAGGGATGACTGTATATTTAAAATTCGTCGTGATCGACCAAAATTAAATCCGTGATCCACCCTTAGTATAGAGGATCCTTAAGATAATCCATCCCTGCTTCATATTAAGCTCATCCTTCACTAAATCTGTAATTCGTGAACTCTTCAGGACCATTATTCACCCACTGCGAATTGCAAGGTCTTCAACAATATTTTTTTAAATTTTTGTCTTGTTTAATTTTGATGTCGCTATGTCCATCAGGGATGTATATATATATATATAGAGCTCCGCTTTCAAATATATTTAATAATAATAATAAGCATTCAACGCGCTATCCATCATGCTCATCAACAGCAAGTAATCTGAAGGTGAGAAAGGAAAACCTTTACACTTTCTCCCACCTACATAGATGACATTATGATAGATGTACATAGATGATATCAAGCTCTACGCGGCAACCGAGAAGCAACTCCAGCAATTACTCCCAATCAGCGGCTGTAATTTATTACTGTTATTATGTCGGTCTTCTAGAATGATGGAGACTCGCTAGATTCCGCCAAAGCGGGACTCGAACCGGATCCATCAGGCTAGTAGTCCAGTGTCATAACCACTGGGCCATCGCGCACCTTTTATTGTTATTGTTATTATTCCTTGTAGATTTAAGTAATTTTTCAAGATCGGAAATAGGAAAAAAGTCGAAATCTGCAGTCTCTTATTATTTGGAGAATTTGTATTCGAGCAGATCTGAAACTCTGCACCGCTAAGTTAGCATTAGAAATGGCAGTATGTTGCAAGGAAGATTAAGGCTTATGCTGCACCAGCCAAAACAAATAGCAAGGCGTGTCATAGGAAATGCTTATAAAATATTATTAGCGAAAGGCCTGACGTAGCCGAGTGGTCAGCGCCAGAGCACAGTACTCATAGCATACGCTCTTCGAGTGGGGACTTTAACTACGATTAACGATTGTATTCAAGATTTATTGTAAACTCCTCTGACATGGATGGTTGTGCCGGAATATAAACATGAACATTAAAATGTAAATAAGGACGTTTTTAAATCCTTGTGTCAGAAATTGCCATTTTAAGTACTGTATTTATTTATAGCATAGGAACTAAGCTATAGGTTAACTATATGCTAGTTAACCTTTAGTTGAGTGTTGTGCCTTTGGCTATACTGTAGTTATTTTTTCCAGGTAATAGTAAAATCAATAAATGGATACCATCTTATATAATACATAATTAGCTAAGAGAGAGGTCTTGTTATATTAATCACGCTGTAAGAGGGAGCTGCGATCAATTTAAAAACTTTAGTTTCGCGCAATATTTGAAATTCTTTTCTTAAAGCCATCGATATTTATTTTCACTGCATGAAATTATTGGCAAGTGCATAATTTTTCTAAATTAATTTGATAATGCTTCGATACGTAGTGAATAACCATTATGTTCTTATCCTAAAGAGCACAACTCATATCATTAATTTTTAATCCTCAAAATAAATAAATGTTGAGAACATTCAGTGGTTAAAAAGGTGTTCTGACCTTACACGAGTGCATTTTCACATTCACAATGAGTTATCTCGGTATTGCACCACTTTCACAATGATTTGGCTTGGTATTGCACTATTTTAAATAAACAAACCGAGGGTTGTACAATGTTATAGAAATAAATTTTTTTTTCCATGAGAAAGAGTGTACTTCACTTTCACAACGAGTTGCCTTGGTATTGCACCACTCAAGATAAGAGAGGAGTAAATAAAATGTTACAATGCTGCTTTAGCATTGTAACATTTTAATTACCCCAGACTGGTTGCGCAAAAAATCTTTATCCCTTTATTGATTTTTTTTTTACAAATTTTTTCTCAGCTTATAACGAGTTTATACACTAGTAATAAACAAGTTAGGTAATGTACGCATTGCATTACATTTCAGGCATATTCGAATTTTTTTTTTTCTGAAATTAATAATTTCATTGTAATTAATTTTATTTATTTTTATGTAGCATTCGAAATAGATGCATTATGAAGTTTAATAAAATCCGTTGGATATAATCCAAGATATGTTTAAAAGTATATAATTCGAGATATGTTTAAATTATAAATAATTCGAGATATGTGTATAAAATTAGTTGATTTCTATTTGATTGATTTTAATTTGAGGCTTCATAGTACGATATCAGTAACAGATTTTTACGTCTGTTTTTCAATACCGATACTGAAAAGCTTTTTTTGTATATTGTATATATATTAAGGTTACCATTTTGTCCCTTTTAAATTCGGTGAAAAAATGTTATCAACCTAAAGAATACAGAAACTTTAGATTTTGTACTTCAGAGAACAGAATTAAATAATAATATTAATAATTAAATAAACAAAAATATGAGTTTATTTAATTAATAACCAAAGAGATGAAATTATCGTTAATTAAAATATTAACTAATAATTTTAATTAATTATAACATTGATGAAGAATTATAAAATAAAATAATTATTAATTTATATGGAATTAGGAGGTTATCCTCTTATTTACTTATTATTATTCTATTTTATTTTATTTTTTGCGGCTAGTTGGAGGCAAGGGTATGCTCATGGACCACACTTTGCTTTTACAACGAGTACTCTGGTATTGCACTAATTTCAAGTATCCTCGCGGATAGCGCAGTGGATAATTTTTGGCTACAGGCAGTCAATTCCGAGAATGTCTGATAACCTAGGTTATATGGCTCTAATGTTGTTGAAATTAATTTTCTCCTATTAGGAGAACTTTTCTTGAGAAGTATATTTTTTGTTCTAAAAACAGTGTTCTTTCAAAATTTTCAGAGCAAAATGATTGGGTTGTCGCAAGAAGAAATCAAGAGCTAAAGAATATGAGGTTATATTTTTGTTAAGAATATAGTATGCTGTTCTTTTCTCTCCACTAGATGGCAGTATGGTTGTAAACGATCACTAAGTGATTTCATGTCGCCTAAACCGCACATTCAAGAAATTTATTTAAATTTAGTTCAGTGTTCTGTTTAACGTAATTGCCCGCACCGACTTGTTGGTAAAGGTCATACGAGTATGTCTTCATTAGCAATATCCAACCGCGCCATTAAAATGTTAACTATTTGCCTAATATATTCAACTTCTAACATATCCAAGAGAATCTCTGACTTTTTGATGTCTTTGGATAGTAATTAACGGAGATTGGAGTGCTGAGCGAGCCGTAAAGTCTAATTAGAGTCCCGGATGTAACATTTCCCAGCTCTAACAGAAAACTTTTGCAATCCGGGTACCGTCAAATAAACTTTTATTATGGTTTGCTTTCAGCAGTTGTCAACAGTTTAGGAACCATTTTCGACTTAGCTATGGCGGTTAAGCCCTTGGAAATGATGTTTGTATGTTTCTCTTAATTCCGGTAAAAACGCTGCTGCCGACATTTAATTTGCTTCTTAATCACCACTTTAATTTCGAAATATCCGTTAGAAGTATTTATTTATTATTGTTTTTTTTTTTTTTTTGGTGAATTCTGCTAAGATTATTCTTAGAAAGATCACAGTCTTATCCGTTTCGTCTATATGTCTAAGTGTTTTATAGAATTTGTTAAAATTACTGGGATTTATTATCATTATTATCAATCAAAAATGTTTGTGACGTTTTACAACAATGCTGTGAAACGTAACAAAGTGAATATACCAAATAGAACTTCATATAATTGTTATACCAAATAGAACTTCATATAATTGTTTTGAATATACCAAATAGAACTTTATTTAATTGTTAGCTCGTGCTGCAGTATTTTGTTGGCCTCAGTTACACTTGAAACTTCGTTTGGATGCCTGTGAGTATATTTTATTCGGTTAATTATAAACAGTGATTTATAAATTTGCGAGATCTTTTTATATTTATTCGTAACGTGTACAGTTGAATTAAAATAAACTGAGGAAGGGTCTAGTGTTTACTTTGTTCGCAAAAATGTTGCCATTCGCCAAGTAATTATTCATCTGGAACGTTTGAAAAACAAATATCAAAAGCGAATGTTAATTACCAACCGTTGGTGCATTCTTAATTGGCTCATAACCTTCGTCGCTATGAAGCAATTCCTTGCCTTTTAGTTAGAAGATTTTCCTAGTTACGAATCTTACCTACTGCTATCAGAATTTCTTAAAAAAACTTTTGCTTAGCTTGTTTGAGAAACTTCATCTAATAATGAAGGACTTTGTTACTTTTTTAGAAGTAGCTGTAAATTTCTCTGCATTCTTACTGTAATCTGTTTACATGCTTTCGTTAGTCATAAAAAAAAGATTGAGAAACAGGAGCCACAGCATGATAACATTTAATAATCTGGTTATTAAAATATGACAGCGAAATGGGGAGGTATTATAACAAGGAATGTAGTAGACTGATGAAACAGCCGAGTCCTTATGAGCCTGTTATTGCAAATACTTAATATCAGAAGGTGGAAATTGAACGAAGTGGGAGGGGTGGAGGAGGCAAAATAATCTTTGAAGAGAAACCAAACGACGTCATAAAAATTGTCACTTTCCCCTGTAAAGACCAGTTCCCCGAATGGATGTTATTTGAGTGCGTCAGCCGCTTTGTCTGGTAGATTGGCGTTGTGAATAGTATTCTTTTTATTTATTTATTTTTTTTTTTTTTTTGCGTCATTATTATTTTTAACGTAAATTATACGAACGAAACGTCCATAAACACGCTCCGAAGATGTCGTTTTAGTGCAGATGAGAACTAGGTTGTTCTTTGCATTAGTGCCACGCGCATAAAATATTAAAGAAAACAAACAACAAAAAAAAAAAAAGAAGAAAAAAAGCGCGCTTACGGCCTGTTATCAAAATAACGGATCACTGTCTTTATGTATGACAGCATGAACGGAAGAGAAAAGCGCAAATTACCGATGTCGGAAAATATATCCGTGCATAAAAAAAGCGAACAAACAGCCAAAAAAAAAAAAAAAAAACCTTTCAGATCTTTTAACAAAGGCTTAGCTCGCGCTTCTAGTTATCGACAGAGCGCTGCGGTTGACAGGTCGCTGACAGTAATTTGTTTGCACAAGCCATTGTTTGTCCCTTTTAATGCAGAACTTACTGGAAAAGGTGCAACTTTTGCTGTCGGGCACACTGACAAATAGCGCGTTATACGCACCTAATATAGAATTGTTATTCTTTAGAGAGACTGCTGAGAAAATAAAAGAATAGAAGTATTCGCATTAGGAACACGATTCCTTTCTGAAATAACGAGGACATTTTAATTAGTGTAGTCGGAAGAGAACAGACGTAGGAATTGACGTTGGGGGTTGTTTAGAATTTTCGCCAAGGCAACTGAAGATTCTGAGACTATTGCTGTGTCCATTAAACTGGAGCAAAGAAAAAACTGGTCACAATTTCAGTGAAATCCTTCATTTTTCTAACTGAGTCCGCTGTCTTTGCAGTTTTGGACACTAAAATTGGCAGAAAAGGACCGAATTCGAGCTCGTTTAAACGTAGTGGGAATTTTTGCTGTTTTTTTCACACCCGTGGCCGAGTCAGTTTTGAGTGAAAAGTGCATGATTATTGAGAAAGGCTGGATTTTCATCCCTGAAAACAGTAAACCGACCATAGAACACGGGCAATTTATTATTTTGTTTATTTGCTTAAGGGTTTAACTGATAGTGGTTTGGTATGGTTGTTAAAGATCTCGTGGGGAACGTGTGCTTTAAGAAGTAACTATATTTTTATCCCTGCTTCCAGCCTACATCCTTTTATACTGGAATATTCTTGTTCGCTAAGTCCTGTTTATGCAGAACCATGATTTTATTACTCTTGGGTACAGGAGACACTTTTCGATTTTCGGACCATCGCCGGGTTACTTGTTCTCGTACGAGATTTGTTTAATAATTATTTTTATATATTTTTATTCCTGAAATTCGATTTTTTTGTCCTGCAAACAGACAAACTGCACACATGATACTTAGAGACCTGTCTTTAAGGTGGTTTTGTTGTGGTTTCGTTGCTAGCCATTCGGCTGAAAAGATCTTGGTTCAAATCCCGTCGACTGCTAAGATTTATTAAAGAGCCTTTTTCCTTCGGAGCTGTGGTTTAAAGTCCAAAGAGATTAGGGATTCCTTTTTGGAAATTCCAGAGTTTGCTTGTTTACTTATTATTAGAAATAAGATGTTTTATTAATGAGCGTAATATTTCGTAAAAATTTCCATTTCGATCCCTGCCATTAAGGGACGTTATCATCGATCTCAAATGCTGCGACCTAATGGTGCCAAATGAGGTGAATGTTCGAAGTTCATCAATCGCCGATCACCTAAAAACAGCATGGGTTAATATTAACCTTGATTAATCTCATTCTTGTTTTTATTTGAAACTAGCTTTGGGAAATTTAACATTCATTATAACAGTTGGTTGGTCCAGAGTAATGTCACCATTTTGATGAACTCCGAATAATTTCAAAAAGGTTTTTTGTGATTTAAAAATTCCTTCAAATTTTTTAAAAACATTTTGAAGTATATTTATGAAATATGACTGGAAAAGTCTAGGTTCAAATCCCATTGGAGACTGGAAGCATTCTTAAAGGCTTCTTCAACCGGACTTGTAGTTGGCTTCAACGGGGAGTAGGCCTCAGCCCAATTATGGATTTTTCATCCCGAATAACATGTAAATCTGCCCGTGAAAGCACACTATATTCAGACAGTGCACACAGTAAAGACTATAGTCAGTGGCATGTCATAGGAAGTGACACACAGTAGACTAAAGTGGTCGATGGGCCAACTCCATCCTCGCAAAAAATCAACACCATCATCAGTAGACTTTCCAAATCTTATATTCCACACTTGTTCGTTTATAACTCTATTTGCGATATGTTTTATTTTGTTTTAACTTATGCGCATCTTTAATGTTGCCAGGATGTTTCTTTGTTCAAATCATCTTCTGTCCTTTGCCGTACTCTATTAAAATCACGTTTGCTCTCATAGTTGCTTTCTTAAGGAGGAAGGGGAAAAAACAGAAATACAATGGCGTTGCAAATGAACTTAGAAACTCTGTTTATAGTAGCTTAAAACACAGCGAGTTTTAAAAAGAACTTTTGACCATCTTACGTAGCTACGTATAATGCAAGATCAATGGAGCACGTGCAAAGACTAATGGCAAGGAATATCTCATAGTGCATGAGATATTTTTCTCTGCCACGTAAAAATATCTCATAGTGCATCAAAGGCAGGTACTGTTCCAAGAACAGTGATGGGCTATCGAAAAAAAACCTAGAGTATTCTAGTTTGTTATCATCAAAGGCTATTCGTATCCTGCTTGAAATATACTTAGAATTACTATATATTCTATAGAATGGCCAAAAGGTTTTCTCTGTCAAGGGTATAACATTTTTTGAGTATTGATCAAATACCGAAATATTTATAGTTCATTTCAAAGTCCATCGTGGAGACCAAAGAAACTTTTTAAGGGGGTAGGGAACCCACTGGATCTGTTAAGAAAAGTGGGGAAGCACAGATAGGAAAACGGAGAGCCGGGCCACTTCTTATGATAAATGAGGTGGATGGAATTTTTGAGTCTGTCATGACACCGGCATCTGGTTCACAGCTTGACAATGATTGATAAGTTGATTTCAGAAGATCCTGTGATTAGCCTTCAAGTAGCGACGGTAGAGCTGCTGTCATCATTTCTATTTTATATATTTATTGATGACTCTAAAAAGTTTACTGTGAAGCCTTATTAGCTACTTCGGTGATTCCAGGTTTGGACCAGTGCCAAGGGAATATTTATCACATTCAGAGAGAACTACGTGGTTGAGTTATAGCATCGAGTTGCGCTGGAGAAAAAAGGGGCGGATGAAACATAAGCTACTGCAGAGATTTGCAATAAAAGAAAACTGGTCCGTGTTTTCTAATATATTTTAAGAATATGAGTGTGTTGTGTCCAAGTCTGTAAATCGAATTTAATAATAGTTAAAGCAACTAAAACTAGCTTGGTTTTTACAGTTTCCAAAGAGTGTTTGGAATCTTTAATTCTTGATCTGTTAAGGATTTAATATTATTTGAACTTCCAGTTACAGAAGATAAATAATTTAGTTTTGTGTTGAACCAGTTAAGTGAACTGCTTTGTAAAATAAGATGGTTTGGGTTTTTGTTCAATTATTTCTTGAAAATGTAAGTGGACTGCAAATCCACGAACGTCAAGCTTAAGGGGCCATGGTAAATGGGTAAAGATCTACTCTCAGTATATTTCTGTATAAAATATACACTCACTGGCCGTAAAATTAGAAACTTTATTAACTATCTCTTATCTTTCGCCCGAATTACAGCCGTATGAGTCGCGACATGAATTCCACCGATCATTGGTGTCCAAGACACCTAATGGTTGGAGAGGACCGCGAAGTCGAACTGCCCTTTCCAATGTATCGCAGAGATTCTCAATTGGGTTCTTATGTGGACAGGGTAGAGGTTGGAAATATTGGGAATATTCCTCGAACCATTCAGATGCAATTTTTGAGCGGTGGATAGTTGCGTTGTCTATCTTGAAAAAATCCATCGCAATCCGGGTTTAAACGAAGTACTGTGGGATGAAGTCCCACAGTACTTCGTATTTATTGTGTTTTAATCGATATCATATGGTATCTACTTGTATTAATATCTATCTACATACAGGGCCATCCAAAAAACCGCGCTTTATCTCCAAAATTTGATTATAATTTATGTATTACAATTTTGTAAATTGCTTTCCATTAGATGGTATGTTCACCGTGAAATTTTATTATCTAGGGCAGAGTGCGCAGTTATAGCGATAAAAATGAAACTGGTCAATTGGGGGGAGGGGTGAAAGCGGAGGAGAAAAGAGGAAATGTGCAATTCAACCATAAGAAATAAGATGAGTGTAAACGCAAGGGATTTATATTGGCGAAGTCTGCGTGGAACTGCAGGAATTCCAAGAGTCATCTCAAGTCTGCCCATATCACCTCGAATAAAAGAAAGCGGGGTAAGAATTCCTGAAAGGGAGATTTTTTTGTATGAATTTGCCGCAGAATAGCTTCACGCCATCACACGCAGCTGGGAAAGAGCTAGGCCGTATAAAGAAAGATGTGTGCATCCAGCGGATTATTGATGATTTAAAAGAGGAGCGCTGGGCACTGTTTCCGGATTCAGAGCCCGGATTCTTCATTGCAGAAACTCAGCGACTGACTGGGTTAATGCTTTTTCTTGCTGCATAAAACTTCGCGAAGATGTCGGAGACTTAAAAACGTGTTGCGTGTCTTACCCATAGGGGTCGTCATAAATCATCGCCTTGTATCACTCGCATCAGCGTGGATGTGTGCCGATTGATGTGTTACCGTACGAGTCTTAGTTTCACGACCTGACACGGGCAAAGTTGTTTTCCCCGGAGGTGACTTCCTCGAGACATCCGCGCGTATATCTGAGCAGAAGCCCTCCGCGGGAAATGTACCCGGATGTGTGTCATTGGGATAAACCGAGAATGGCGCGGGTACAGTCGTCGAGTTGCCTACCTTCTGACAGCTACGAACACGCTTTGCCGTGTGTCGAAGATACTGCGGTCTTATTAATGACGCCCACAAGTAGAAACAGCCTCATTTGTCACGTGTTACTTGGCCACTTTGCAAGAAGAGCCTAATAAGACAGCTGCCACTGATGGTTTCTAGTTTTGAGGCAGTCTCCTGTCTGTTGTAACACAGATAAATAACACCCGCTGTTATTTATAGAGAAATTAGAATCGATGCAGATATACTGGAATAGATTGAAAGAGAAAGAAAGTAAAAATAAGAAAAGAAACGTCGGTAATCGGAAATATTCTTAAACAACTAAGACAGGAGAATTATAGCCGCTCAACGAGATATTGACGAGTGTCAGTTTATTCTTGTCTTTTTTTTTTTCCTTCTTTTTCTCGTGAAATATGAGTCAGGTTTACAATTAAAGAGACTGAGCACGCTTTTAGTTTCTCTTGAAATACTTTATTTAGAATTTCAATAAATATCTCGTGTACTTTTATCTCTTTTCTTAGTTTAGAAATAGTTTATTCAAAGAATCTGCTCTCATAAACATCCTGAACATCTGAAAAATATCGAAAGCTCAACGATATGAAGAATCACGAAGGATAAAGATCTAGAAAATGAGTTTCACGAATTGTGGAAAGCGACCTCTGTAGTTTAAATGTTTAATTTTTGTCATTAAGTCGTCTGCTTAACTGCGCTTTAGTCTAATTGTTATTTCGCAACAAAACAAGCTCAGATGAAAGTTTTACTTTGATTGTTGTTGTTGAAGTCATTGTTGTGTACAACAATAGAGATTTCGGGGACTTAACGTAATTAGTATCCGTACTTTTAATTAAAGTTAATTTCCTTCTTGATGCCGAGATTATCATTTGCTTTTGTAACCTCCACAATCCAATGTTTATAGCGGTTTCCGTGCCATAATCCTTATAACTCCCAGGTGGAATATTAATCGAAGTCTATTCTCGTAAAACTCTTTGTGAAGATAATCCGATAAGATATACGATTATGGATGGTGCTCAGTTAGCTGACGACGAAAGTTCCAGGAGATAATTAAAAAGGTGTAATATATTAGGGGTATGAGCGGACACAAAAACGGGATACAGTGAGGTATCCTGCCATCAAAAGGGGCGGCGCTACGCCCACTGCGAATGTCCGAGTCGATAAATGATGGCAATAATTACGTTAGTGGGGGTTGTTTACAGCTGCCAGAAACTTAAGCACCACTGTAGATGGATGCCTTAATTATCGAGTTAATAACCCTGTAGTCAATGGCACGTGAAGAACGCGGTAGGTGCCCGCAAGACTGACTGAATTGACCGATGAACATTCAACAATTGCTTGTGTTCATCAGGGACTTTGCAGAGCCAAAATGAAGATTTTAGAGAATATCTCAAGTTATATCGTGGCTTCTGTTGAGTGATATTCCTCTGGGAAACGTATTCTCTCGGCTCTTTATTCGCTTTTTTTCATTTTTATACATTTCTTACAATTTAAGAAAAAGGCTTAATGCATGAAGTATTTGAAATCCGTTCTCCATTACGTCTCATTTGTTTAAACCAATCGGCGAGCGATTCTTCCATTAATAACCAACGTCTCCTATATTAAATTAAGTTTGGTCCAATGACCATTCGATTAGTTATGTCAATAACTTAGCAGTTCGTGTATCAATACGAGAAATTTTGTTTATCTTTGTGATTTTGGTTTCCAAACAAAAGTTATCCACTGGTGTTTGCGTTGCATGTTTAAAAGTAATCCCCCCCTGAGTAAATTTTGCTTCAAAGATCTCGTGGAGATTTTGTGTGCTGAAAAATTTCGAATAAATATGTATCAGTTTCTTTCTGCAGTGAAAGTAATGTGGTGAAGAACGTCTAGCGGGAAGTGTACAGTTAGCTGTTGAAAAATCAATAGCACCTGAGTACTACGGGAGAGCATCCTTAGAAGGGAGGAGGAGGGGGGGGGGACGTGCCATTGTATCTACGATTGACTTTTATCGTCGAAGTGAAGAAATGGAAGTACAAAAAAGAATTCGAATTACAAAACATCTGCAGCTCGTGTCAAAAGGAAATAAAGTGAGCATAGGATCAAGAGAGATGCTATATTTTTTTTCTAATTGAAGCGTATTAAAAAAATAGGTTTTGGTTGTTTTGGTAATTTGTCACAGAAGATCCCCTCCTGATTTCAGAGAATAAAGAATGTTAAGTGAAAATTTAACATCTCTAGCACTCTTTTACTCGAAGTTATTCACATTTGTAACGCTCACCATCTATTCGATGCTGTTGTTTATGTATTAAAGGCATAAATTCAAATGTATAATATGTTAACCCTGAATTACGTTAGAGTTTTCGAAAAATAAAAGCACATTAAATTAATATAAATAATTCATAAACATGTTCGTATAAAAAATGCATCTGTACAAAAGTCTAGGATCGTATTGTGATGTTATCTGGAATTAGTTCCAGACAGAATAAGAACAGAAGAAGTTCTTGTGCTTAAATATCTGACAGGTAGTGAAAAATGAATAATAATCCCTATCAATACCTGTATGTCTGGGATATTGATCTTAATACGTTTTCATTGCATTTAACTGTTATAGATCTGCCCTGTTCCTTCGCTCATATAGCATTAAAAGGTCACGTGCATTTACTATTTCTATTCAGAGTGCGAAGACGTAAATATCTTCCGAAGATCTGCACTCTTTCTGTGCAGATCTTCAAAAGAGAATGCATATAATCGTAGAATGCAGCTTTAAATTATTAATTCGAAATCTTCATTTTATAAAAATGGCTTCATTTTTTCTGTTTTAAGAGAATATTGCGACATAAGAAGGCTTTGCTGTGTTATTATGTATTTATTTTAATGAACAATACGTATTGAAATAAATTGCAAACGGCTTAATGCGATATCAAACACTTGCACGCACGAGGACGCTGATTAGTCCTGGTACGATACTTAATTTCCATAAGCGTGATGTTTAATTTTGTGTCCATGTCACGTATTTCCATATCTATAAACTGCGCCAGCTGTCGATGGGCACTAGCGGTGTATTTGAGCATCCCTGTAATCACGTTAACCCTCCATTTTCAAACAAATCCATCCAGAACGGAATTTCAGCTAGGAAATGTATCTAAATTTAATATCAAATAATAATAGTGTTTTTTTTTCCCCTTTGGAACCGTCAAATATTTGAAGATTTTAGTATTTCGTTTAAATTTATATGAACATCTGTGTATTTGTCTTAATTTTTATCTTGCAATCCTATTTTATATTCGTTTTCTTTTAATTTGATGGAAAGATCTATGATCTATAAATATATATGAATAAATAAACATATAAAAACTTCTTCGGCTGTTTCCAATGCGTGCACATTTTTATTTTTCAGAAAATAGCCTTTATTTTCCATTTTTAAATGTAATTTAAAGATTTAAGGAATTAATTCAGAAAAGTGACATTTCGTTACTTAATAAGCACATATATATTTCAAAAATGACGGTGCTGTTGTTAAATCACCTTTCAACAAGCAATTAATAACGCATTAACGACTTCTTATATTGTAAGAAGTATCACTACGCAAACAGACATTCATTCAACTTGAAAAGAGATGTTTAAAGACATGTATCGCCTTCGTTAATGTAGCTAAAAAAATTTGCTTGTTCCAACAATGCACCTCATTACGCTCGGTCCACGTGCACAACAATTATCCAATCACTGGATTGTTGGCACCCGTCACGTTCCGGAAGTCGTCTGCTAATCGCGAGCTCTGTAATCAACGTTTCACGTTCAGATAATAGAAGCAGCCGACTTCCTTTTGTTTGCGTAATTAAATAAAATTCAAAGGAAATTGTTACACTTCGGTTACATTTATTCTTCAAACATAACTTTTCACAAAAGGATTTCTGCAGACGAAGGTTAATTAATGGGAAGTTTTTATGATGCTAATTTTCTTTTAACAGTGGCCACTACATTTTTGAAGCGACCAGAGATTATTTCAATGTATAAAGACTGCGTTATTCATTCTGAAGTAATTAAAATTCGATTAAGCAAAAGAACATGCGAGAAATAAAAAAAAAAAAAAAAAAGGTTGAAAGCAGTAAGAATATTTTCGATTACGTAGTCATGAATATTTAAAGATACGATATATTGAAAATTCATTTATTTCTTAACTGATTTCTAGTAAGAAATGTCGAGAAATATTTCATATTATGCCTTAAAAGTCGATTATAAGAAAAAATCCTAATTAGGCTTAACTAATTAAGACGGAATGGTATTACCGCTTATTAAATACTGCGTATTTTTTTTAATTTTCTTGAAATATATACGCATCGATACTCCAGTTAAGAATTCTTCGACTTTTTTGCAACCACATCGTATATTTTTCTAATCGATATATAGAGCTGCAGTCGTATTCGTACCCAAATCGATAAATGGATAAACACAGACGAAAGTCACGAGCTTCTTTCTTTCTTCGGGTGCTTCGTTTACTTTGTTATCCAATGTGTCTTCTATAGATGTGATATAATTGCAGAGACAGTCATGTCACTTCTCTAGGGGGTTTCTGTGCTGTATTTATGGTCTGCTAAACTAATGGTTAACATTTTTGTTTTTGTAGATCAGAAAAAAGACAAAATAATATCCGCACGTTTGGGTCGATCCTTTGGAAGACGTATTCACTGAGACCATTGGAAGCCATATAGAAACCGAAAACAAAAATGGCTAAATTTGGGCTAATCCGAAGCCTATCGATAAATGCTCATGTGGCTGATGAAATTTAATTACAGTTATGGCAACTTGTGTTTTGTTATTGCCAGAGTACCAGTATTTGCGATTTTCTTGAATAATTTGGTTTCCAACATGCATTTTGTTCATGTGCTTTGCCCAGAAAACGCTGAGTATATTCTACGCCAGGTATTGCCATCTTCTTGTGAGTGCCATTTTTGTTCATTAAAGATATAAAAATCTTCACGCGCGCCAGTTGGACACCTATGAACGCAGAAATAATCAATTCGAATAAGAGATACTTTATCATTCTATGGGTTTACCATTCTTTACCACTCTGCATTTGCAATTTGATCCCGGTGCCACCTGCTGGCACGAGTGGCTAGTATTTCCTACACATATTAAAATACAAGTTAGGAACCAAAGACATGTATTAATGGCACGTTTTCTCATCGATGGATTGGGAGGAGAGGACCAGTGGAGTGGGCACCACGCTCATTTGACCTCAACCTGCTGGACTTTGCATTTTGGGGATTCTTGAAATCCGAGATCTTCGTCATCTTGGTTCCAGACTTGTCGGACACCCTGTACTTAAAGAAATATCGAAATCAAAAGAAACATTTATGCTTATTATTTCCTGGTAACTCTGTTTCCCAACTTAATTCCTCTATTTACCCTTTTCTCGTTAGGTATTCGCTCGTGCGAACGGTTCGGTAATTTTGCGAAACTCAGGAAGTCTTCGCTGTCTGCTAAACTCCAATATTCTGTTACATTTCATGCACGACTTTTAACCCTTAGAAAGAGAGAGAGTGAGAGTACATGACTTGACGATAAATTTAGACGTACAATAGTGGACAGTTAATTCTGTCTTGGCTTTGGATTTTCTTTTCCCCCCATTCTTTGCATTCTCGTCGAAAGCTGCAAATTAAGCACACAGACATAATAAACTAATTGACCATTTCGATCGAAACGTTAACAGTTCCTTCAGAAATGTCTTTTGAAGTGTTCTGAATTGCCGTCAGAGATAGTAATCTTAATGTTTTGGATGGGTGAACACGATGCTCATCTCCTTCCTAATAGGAAATTAAGTGAAACTTCTCCATATCAATGTTCAATCACTGTTTGTCTGGCAGTTTCTCAATTCGAAAGACCCATGTAAAGAATGTGTAGATTTTTTAACGGCTTACCATTCTGTGGGTTGTCATATCGATTTTAACTGTAACGTTAGACGTGTAAATTTGACGACTTACAAATATCACACCGTTTGTAACATTTTACCAGAAAATATACACGTCAAGTCAAAATATTATGCCCACATCCTTGTTTTAGAAATCTGTTGTTCCTGCTCGCCAGGTGGCATACGTGTCGCAGCAAGAACTGGTAAATGTGATACTGCAGGTTCGTAGCATGCGATTCATACGAAGTACTTAATCGAGACGGGTAAGGGCCAATGATCTGACGGACTTCGATAAATGGATGATTGTTAGGTATCAATTGAAGATTTGCAGTATTATGGAAACTGCGAATCTTGTGGGTTGATCTCGGTCAGAATGGCATAGTTAAAGCGTTCCATGGATGGGTAGTAAGTAGACAAGAGCTGTAGTCGCTGGGCCATTGGTAGGTGCCCACGCCTCATTGATGGTCGTGGTGGACGTAGTCTCTGCTGCCTTGTGCGAGCCGATAGACTGAAAACTGTGGAACAGCTGACCATGAACTTTATCCGAGAGGTAGCACAGTAGTTGTCATCACCGTCTTCCCCACACCGGGTGGAAAAAACCCGGGTTAGAATTCCATCAATTACACGAGCAACTTTTATGGGCTTTTTTCACTCTATGGCCGAGTTAGTCGGTTTAAAATACGGTGAATACGCAATTTATGGACAAATTAAGACATGGACATATAAGTTCAGACTTGGGTGGTCCTAATAAGACATTTTTTTTTTTTTTTTTTTTTTTGACTAGGGACTTTAATCAGGGGACGATCAGTCCTCTGGGCAAGGTTATGCCTCTTTGGCCACAGATCTCCAACGACACCCAAATTTTGCAGTTTAACGGCGTTATGCGACCATTGGCGAATAGAAGGCGTTGCTTTTTCCGATCACGTTTCCCGCTTGGCCATGTGAATGGTAGTCGAGGGTTCGGCGACAAACAGTGGTGAGGAATCAAGCCAATTTCCTGGCCCAACAGAAACAGGCAGATGGCGGCAGCTTTTGGATTGGGAGATATTTTCTTGGGAATCTATTGAAGCTCTCATACCCCCAGACTGCATTATGAATGCTAAAAACTACCTATCCATTGTTTGTAGCTGATCAGGCACATCCCGTTCATGGTGATTGTACTCTCGGATGGCACAGACCTGTCATCTGGATAATGCGGTCTGCCACCTTGCTGGTATTGTTGGAGAGTGGCTTGCCGAACATGAAAGGTGACTTCCAGGTACTACCTTAGCTACCGAATTCGCCGGATATAAATCGTATTGAACATTTCTGGAATTATGTGGATCGACAGATTCAACGTTTGGGTTCTCCACCACGGACTTATAGATCTATGGATCGCAATCCTGGGGCCATGGTACAACATATACCTCCTGCAATGTTCAGGGGCCTTATAGAGTGTACTCCTCGCCGCTTGGCGGCCTCTAACGATTTAATCCTTGACCTTGTGGCCGTAACTGCCAATGTTGTAGTGTTTGTACTTATTATTTATTTATATATAGCTATACTGCAATCCCCACCCAGAATAGCCTGTCCGAGAGAGATTTGCTGCGCTCTCTCTCTCGGTTTTTTGTGGTTTCATGAGATAGTATTACAGCTTTTATTTTATTTTGTGCGCCTTTCCGAAAAGGAAAAACACAAAGAAACATTCACATTTTGAACATTCACATTTATGTAAAGTCTGAAAGGACTTTACATAAAGAAGAGATTGTCTGCCGAAGAGTTCGTTGAATTGACTCTTGTTGTGAATTTTTGAAGCAGAGGAATTTTTATTGAAAAATGCTTTGTGCCTGTTATAGATTGCTGTATTGTTTATCAATGTAGGAGAAATTTCTTGTTGTTTGCCGGGGTTTTAGAATAAAAAGCGAAGTAACTCATGAATACAGCTAGGAACGAGTTTGAGCGCTTCTTGCTATTCCTTGGATTGATGCCACTCCACTAACAAGAGGAACTGAAAACCGTCATTTAATCTTCCGCGATTTGGACAAAATGTTTCTCTAAAACATTATTTTTTTGTCAGTTCTCTTCTGATCCCATCACCCAATATACTCTTGGAAACTCCAGCAGCAACAAGAAGGTACAAATCAACCGAATTTTCTAGAAGGTTTCCTTCTCCACAAAGTTTATAAAGCCTGATACAATCATAGTTATGCTAAAATCAGTGGATCGGAGGGCGACCGTCCAAGCCCTTATCAAGGACACATTAAATTGCATCTCAGAGCAATTTTGTTAGCGGGGGCTTCAAAAAAGATCAAAACTTCTCAGTGGTCCAAACCATGGTTCACAAACAACCTTAAACTATTTTTCATAGCCAAAAAATGGGCTTTCAGGATCTTTCAGAAGTCGCTGACCATTGCTAATTCTATCAAATGCAAAAAATCAAGAGCACAATTCATGCGCTCTAAGGGACAATCGGTTCATAATAACGATTCATCGACACACTCTTATGGGAAGGCTTGCCAGGCCAACTCAAGTCAAGTGTCGAATGTTCTCTGGACTGGAATGTACTTCGAGATTGGGCGGATCACGCCTTTCTGGGGTTGGCTTCCGATTCTCTCTGCTGTGACAGTGAGTTTATTCCAGTAAATAATAGAATTCCACTTTCTTCTATCAGCCTTACCAAACAGGATCTTGTCTGCTCAATAAACAAACTGCCAAGCAAGTGCACTGTCAGACCTGATGGATTTTCTTTATTTTATGCTAAAAATTTGTAGCTCATTCATAATAGATCCCCTCCTACTTACCTTCAATAGGGCTCTGGTGTCGGCAACTATACTTTCAATCTGGAAGCAGTATATCGCAAAGCCAATACTAAAAACAACGGCAAAAATCCAATAAGGAATACAGACCAATCTCTATAGGACGCAATGCTAAAAATCTTGGAGAAAGCCGTCTTCAAACACATAAAGGAGCATTGCTTTGGCCACAGACCCGGCTACCATAAAAAACAGATCAACAACCACAAATCTCCTCGAGACTTTCTGTAGGATCTAACATTCTTTCAACAACAGAGGACAAATGGATATAGTTTTCATTGATATCCAAGCAGCATATGACAGACTTTCCATCAATTCCGTACTTATAATTCTTGAGAATTATACTTCAGAATTACTGGCCCAATACTTGATATTTTTAGACAGCTACTCACCGGAAGACAAATCCGTGTGATGAATAATAACAATAGCTTCAAGTACACCATAAACAGAGGGCTACCTCAAAGGGTTGTTCTGTTTGCACCCCTTTTAGCAGCAATCTTCGGTCCATTCATGTCGTTGCACAAAAACTTTATTTCGTATGCAGATGACCTCAAGATGTTCATCTCCTCAAAAGAGATCCAACACTGTACATATCTCGCAGGCTGAAACACGCCGATTTGGGACCTTGCAACCTATCTCAAAGCTATTGGCTTAGAATTAAATCCCAGTAAGTCCACCCAGATCACTTTTTCAAACAAAAAGAATAAAAAATAATATCAAAGTCTTCCTAGATGGCCTCTCTCAACAGAGTCATGGATGACACAGATTTAGGAGTCACATGGGGTGAACACTCACTTTCTCGCGGCACTTCGCAAACACCATGAAAAGGACTCTTGCTGCCCTCGCCCTCTGGAGAGCAAAGCAAGAACCTATTGGCGTTTACCATCCGAGCCTCATAACTCAATACATCCTGAGATGTGTCAACCCCGTTGCACTTTACGCATCTCTTGTTCAGTCCTCTGCATCGTCTACTCGACTGAAGAGCTACCTTAGCATAGAAAACTAAATTCTAAGGTGGCTAAACAGGACACGCTGTAACCTTTCACAATCTCAAGGAGCATCCTATATTAATCATAATTAGGGCCACCATAAGCACCCTGGAAAAGCTGCTTACATCCAGAACAGGTGCACCAAATGTTTCACAAATGAAGACCTCACGGACTATTCAGAAAAAAAGAGCCATCTTCTTGAAAAAGAAATGACTTGCTCGCTACGAAGAGGTTTTAAGAAAATTACGACATTCAAAACGAATTGTCAGCAAAAAGGCTACTAAATTTGAAATGGATGAAACTACATTCAGACACTGTGCTGAAGAATGCTTTGAAAGGCTACCAGGTGAAGAGAAAGCTACAAATGATCAAGAATATCGGTCGGAGGACATGGCACAACATTTTTTGGCAAATGGCAGTGTTTGTGTGAATGCATTATCCAGTGTCACTGTTCCTAGAGAAGATCTCATCAATGTTATTAATTCCTTGCCTAACAAATCTACAATCGGCCCCGACAAGTTTCCAATTTTTATTTTAAAAATTCGTGGCGCCTATATTGTTGATGTGTTGTTGCACATATTCCAAAACGTCTTGAAAGATGGAGTCCCCCCCCCCCCCCCCGAGATAGAATCACTAGTATTTGAAGCCGGTACCAAAAAAGAAGAACCCTAAAGACCCTTCAGACTTTCGGCTCATATCGATCAGTTTTCCGCTTTTAAAACTCTTTGAAAAAGCCATCCTCCCTGCTTTGACCCAATAGTGTTTTGCGCACAGGCCACCCCCACCTCCATACCACTATTACTAATTTGTTGGAGACTCTCTTCAGAGTACAACAAGCTTTAAATGAAAAGGCTCAAATTGATATCATATTCCTTGACATTAAGACAGCTTTTGATAATGTTTCCTTATCTGCCCTTGAAAATATTTTGTCAGTTTACTTCCGCATTGAAGACAAACTATTACAGATTATCAAGACCATTATGAAGCCAAGGAAACTAATTGTACAACATCAAGAATTCCGTGCAGAATACATCCTCACTTGGGGAATTCCTCGGGGAGGTGTTTTATGAGCTCTGCTTTTCGCATCCGCTCTGGAACCTGTTCTATCGCAGAATCATTGTTTTATTTCATACGCCGATGACATTAAGTATTTTGTTGTCTCTAGGGATGTCGGACACAACTCGCCCTTATGTCCAACATCAATTTCCACGTCAACGCTCAGCTTCATGATCTGCATTTATACTTAGATAAAATAGGCTTATGGCTAAACTCTGACAAGTCAGCACAACTGACAATAACAAATAAGAAGATAAAGAATAGAATTGGGGGTTATCTATAAATGGAGCACAGATTAAGAAAGTCGGAACCTACACTGACCTTGGATTGACGTGGGATGAGGGCCTTACCTTTAAAAGGCACTTTCGGAACACCAGAACAAAAACTCTCGCTGCCATTTGGGCTGTAAGACAGGAGATAACTGGGATTCGGAATCAACAACTAGCGACTCAATACATCCAAAGGTGTATTGTTCCTGTTTCCCTCTATGCCTCAATTATTTGTTCTTCTGCCCCAAATAGTTTCTCAGCGTGGAATACTGGGTGCTCCGGTGGTTGAATGGGATTGCCGGGAAGCCCTTTACAATTTCAAAATCCATACTGTATACAAACTTAAACGTAGCTCCATGGATACAGATGGTCACTATGCGTAGTATCAGCACTCTTGCACAACTTCTGACTGGGAGTTTAGATTCCCCGCAAATTGATAATCTTGTGGTCAGGCCACGCTCTGGGACCCGGCTCTACTACCCTCATAGTCTCCGAAGCGCTCTACAAACACGGAGGGATTAAGGCGGATGTTTCCTGCCAATACTCTGGAGCTCTTTAGAGACTTCAAAATCGACCAGAAACAGGTACTGCCATGGCAAAGCCTACAGGAAGCTGATAGCAGCGGACTTGTATACTACACTACAAATTTAATGAAGAGGAGAGTGCACATTTCTGTGGAATTTGCGCCTATGAACTCGTGGTCATCTGTAATGAACGATTTTTGTGTCAAGTGACTGTTGATGTATTTATTATTATGTATTTATTGATTTATTTATTCTTATGTATTTTCTGATTTTCAACGTTGCCGTCTGATTTGTTGTAGGATGTCTATATTAGCCACCCTCCTAGATAATATCTGTACAGGGGTGTTAGATAAATAAACTGATAATAATAATAATAATAATAATAATAATAATAATAATGCATGGCTCACAAGCGGGACGCTGTTTCCCGAGACTGAAGGATTCATGCTGTCCATCCAAGACCAGGTAATCAACACCAGAAACTAGAAAATACATGTTGACAATGCCACCTGGCCTCAGAAACGATCCAACACATCACTGCGGGGTGCAAGGTGATCACCTAGACTGAGTACACTCATAGACACGACCAGGTACACAGGATAATACATGAGAAGCTAGAAAGGAAATACCAGTTCATCGAAGAAAGTGTACCGTACTACAAGTACGAACCCCAGGCAGTACTAGATATCCCAACCCACAAGCTGTACTGGGACAATACTACAAGTAAGAACCCCAGGCAGTACAAGATATCCGAACCACAAGCTGTACTGGGACCGCGCCATAATAACGGATAAGACCATCCCGCACAACAGACCGGACATAACCCTTGTGGACAAGATGGAAAAGGTACCTACCTGATTGACATAGAGGTGCCCAACACTAGCAATGTCCAGAAAACCCATGAGGAAAAAATTCGGAACTACACGAACCTGAGACATGAGGTCAAGGAGATGTGGCACATGCAAGAAGTATCGACCATCCCGATCATCGTGTCAACCACAGGTATGGTGCCAAAGACCCTACAACATAACAGCTTAGCAGCAAGAGGTCTCCCAGAAAACACCTACAAGGAACTCCAGAAAGTCGCAATCCTGAACACCTGTAGGATAGTCAGAGATTTCCTCGACCAACAGTAACACCAGCCATTACAACCACCCTGTGTGCTTGGTAGCAGTACCCATCACGGAGTGGAATCCCCCAATCAGGGAGAAATAATATAAGAGCAACAAAAATAATAATAATAAAACTTCTCACAAGGTCAGCGTAATGTACACATTCTGACCGTCTGGCATTCCTGATGGTAATCACTAGCATCGCTCCGTCAGCATTCCGAAAGCTAATGCCGTCACCTTGCCAGAAGAAGGAAATTCCTTGACCTTCTTGGAAGTGGAGAAGAGCCGTGTTTCCACTGTTTGGATTGCTCCTTTGTTTCTGGCTGAAATGGAATATATGGATCCACTTCTCATCCGTGGTCACAAACCTTGCAAAGAAATTTGGTGGATGGATCTGTTGCTTGAAAACAATGCAAACGTTCACTTGACCTGACAACTCTTGTGCTTTTTTGATCTGCTGTCGACAACTTTGGGACCTATCGTGCTGACACATTTTTTATAGCAAGAACAACTGTTATTATTTGGTACACACGTTCATATGAGATGCCCAAAACGCTTGCAGTGTACCGAGCTATGACTCGTCGATCCCTCATCACCACATACATTCTACGCACTGTCAGCAACTTCTGGAGTGATGAAGGTTGCGGCAGGTCTTGTACAGCGTGGGGCGTCATCAGGTCCTCCTTAGCTCGTTTAAATTCTGCTGCCCACTTCTTAACCATGGAACAGGAAGGGGTATCCTTCCCCAACATTGTAACCATATCCTCATGAATTGCCTTTTGAGTTAGTACCTTTTCCCTAAATATTAGATGACTGCACAGTGAGTGATTTCGTCCATCCTTCCTCATTCACACAACTATGTTGACTTCAGAACCTGTAATTAAAAAGGACGTTATTGAAATGCATGAAAATTGTTGGGTTACTATTTGAAGTGTTGTTACATTACGTACAGAAATTTTTAATACTATACCACTACTCTTTCATACACAGGCCACGAACTTTTCAATCCCCCCCGTATAGTCTAGTCAGACCACCAGAAATTGAGAGCAAAATCCTCAGAAATGCAAGATTGTCCAATGCAATATAAGACGTCCACCATTCTAAGGAATGTGATTTTGCCAAAACGGTTTGTTAGGTTTAACATCTGTTAAAAAAGAAAGTCACTGCATCGATCACTGCTTAAATCAACATCCGTTAGATGGCAGCGTTGTCTGGACGAGTGGTACACAAAGAAGCTGAGAACAAAGGTTTTTGTTCTTAGTTTGTAATTAAACGTAGAGGTAGAAAAAAGACCCTGAAGAAGTTAAAAGAATCATATCACGAAACGTATTTTTCGTCTTGTATAAATTTGATAGGAAATAAAATAGAAATTAGTTCTAATAAGCGTTCATTTTCTTAACTTTCACGCTGTGAACATATTAGTCTTTTTGTCCATCATAAGACGGACATCAGTAGTAGCTGTAGATATTTTTAATTTTGTTTTCGACCTGTTATCCATCTCCGCAATCTTCAAAATTTATTGCCTGACGTCTCCTCCATTCTCTTCTCTTCTTCGTCTGGATTTTTTCCTTTAGGGCTTCTTAACAGAGGATTCTTTCTACTTGCTGCCTTCCCCCAGTCTTCCTCAGTAGTCTGCCAGCTATCTTGCAGAAACCACGAGAGCATTGTTTCTCATTCGAATCAAAATGTCCTCGGGATGCATTTTATTGCGTGCTATTGCGAAAAGACGGGAATCACAGGCTAATTCAAACGCAAGCCTGACTCGAATACCGTATAGCCATGTTTTATTCATCCCACTGGAAAGAAGGGAAGACATTGTATATTTTGACGAAACAGAAATCAGAAACGTTTCTTTCATATTCTTTTATTACCTGGAAATCTGAAATAAGGTCGTTCCAGAAGAATGCCTTGGAAATTTTAATGTTTCCCTAAAGTTTAACACAACTGTATGGAGACTGTTGCCAAGCCTACGAGGGATATTTTTAGAAGGAGAACCATCGAGGTGTTTTTAAGATACTGTACTTTATTTTACAGCTATTAGCTCTCTTCTTTTTTCCATGGCCTCCGTGTTAAGTCTTTGCTTCTTTCTGTTCTCTCTTTTGTTTACACTCACACTGACATTCCACGTTTACTTGCAACACCTCCCGGAACTACGAGTGCAAGTTTTTTTTTTTCTTACACCCCTTCCCCTCTTTTCCACACACGGGTAATGTAATTCGGGCGTGTTTGTTTTTTATTGTGTGCTATTTTGGGAAGGCGAATCCTATCTGAATCAGCAGCTAATTTAAATTTAAGATTGACAGAAACACAATGCGCTGATGTTTTATTCATCCAGCCATTGGGAAGCCATTGCATATTTGGGAGACAGAAAAAAAAAAGGGAGAAAAGGTCACGAATTTTGTTGTTCCTTTCAAATTCGTTCGAACTGCTTCTCCACCACTGCCCGCTGATCTAGAAAATTGCAGTTCCGACTTTCGCTTTGTTCTTGATGGAGGATAATTAGTTGTTTTTCCTCCCGGAAGGTATATTGGATTTCCCCCTTAATAGACTTAGCACTCCAGAAGACGTTTGTTTGCAAGATAGCAGTCTAAGGAATCTATCTTAGTTTATCTGAGGATATCTCCTCGTCCAATACGTGCTTCTTACTAAACTCGATTAGCTTTTAAAGTGCCGTATTTCTAAATGCCGAAATCGCGGATAAAAATGTTTTTCTTTGTTCATTCGAATAAAATATTAGAAACGACTTTCAAATTTGTTATTTCATAAATGGATTTAAAAACTTTCAGGACAAAAAGAAAGCATTCTGATTAAAATAAAATCTTCCTTGTACCTATTTAGATATTATTTTTCTGTCTTAGAATTGTCCAATCTCATTTGGGGACGCAACTTTGTAATTTCCTGACGAAATTTAGTATATTTATTTCCGATAAGTCCTCGCGACTAGTTACGATCTCTGTCTGACAACACCCTGAGACAAAGTCAACAAGTGTGTTAGCAACAGTAATGTGAACGAGAATCTTTTGTATTCACAATCCATAACCGGTACTAAGTAGTATGTACACTACCCACCAAAAAGTATAGGGCCAGTCAGTTTTTGACGTCACTTGCCAGTCACTTCAGAAGCGTACCCCTTTTTCACCACTGTGATAATCCTGATGTATAAGCATAACTACACACACTGGCCAAAAAAATACGAACTTTGTATTACGACAAAGACACAAGAAATGCAAAGAAAACTGTGACTTGAGGTGATGACCTTGTTGAGTATAAAGACTTGCACAGGCTGTTCGATTGCAGTGATCTAAAACCAGAATGGTTTCCTATTGGAAAACGGAACTGGTAACTGGTTTCTCAAAAGCGTCCATCTTAAAGGTTTTTAATGACTGGAAAGCGAGTTCTTCCACATCTGAAAAGAATATGGCAGAAAAACAATACTTCTAGAGCGAAGCCATCGTACTCTAAGGAGGACATCCAACGTGCAGTAAATAACATCTGGATCAACGAAGTGCAGAACTGCCCTATGCGCAGGAACTTGGACAAATTGGGAATTGGGAGTCTTCTGCCTATTAGGAAGCCGCTTGTTTCTGAAAAAAAAAAACAGAAAAATCCTCTTGTTTGCAGTTATGCCGAGAACGTCGTGATTGGATAGTGGTACAGTGGAAGAAAGTCATGTGATCAGACGAATCATGATACACTTTGTTTTGCATTGATGGTAGGCAGATATGAACCCTGCTTGATTTGTTAAGACAACCTAAGCATCGGCAGGTGATATCATGGTATGGGGAATGTTCTCTAGACACGGACTCGATCTGTTGATACCGGTGGAAGGTCGAATGTCATCTAAGGAGTAGCTGGATTTTATATCAGATCCCCTGCACCCTGCAATGTTATACTTTTTAACCGGAACATGATGGCTACTCTATGGATGAAAATTCAAAGGCGCATCGTGGCAGAATCTTGCAAGAATGGTTTGGAGAACATAACATGAATTTTCATCACCTTCCCTGGCTTCCACATTCACCTGATTGCTCGATGTTTTGTGGAAGAATGGATCAAATCGTACCAAAACACCTTATAGAATCCATGCCGCGTCGCACCCTTGCTGTTATTCGAAACGAAGGCGTCTTGATTCGATACCGAATAAAGGTTCATATTTTTTTGACTAGTGTGTGTAACTCTAAATGTTATAGGTGCTTATCCCCCTTGTAAACTACGTCCCATATCTGCAAAGTGCTAGTATTTCATCACTCATTTCACACCATTTTTTCAACACACATTTCATCACAACTCTAAATCTAGAAAGTTCTCAAATGCTGTGTAATTATCCGAATTTTCTAGATGTTTTTGGAATGATAGTAGCAATTATTCGAATCCGTCGAGAATCAAAGACAAAGAAATAAAAGATAGAAAGAGAAATCAATACATTTCCTATTAGCAAAAGTTCTTTGCTGAATGCTGTCAACCATTAAAGAAAAATCTTTAGAAAAGAAAATAAAGAGACTCTAGGCAACAAAAAACAAATAGGAGTAATTATCTGTCTGGTGAAAAAAACAGCGATTTTGCAGTTTGATTCATCGGCAACTATGGTATGCTTGATGAGTAACTATTGATTATTTACTATTAAGCGCATTGTGCCCTAAACCTGATACAGGCCGATTTCTTACCCTGAATCCTCAAAATAAATTTTATTCAAATGTGATGGCGAAAGATGCTCGCTAATGCCAGATCACAGTTTCCTCCTCGAAATGCGACTCTTCTGTAATCTGGGCAGATCTTCGTTTACATAAACATTTCCCATCTGTTTGTGTAAGATTGCATTTCTTGTCTCCTTTTTTCTATTCTCTTTTCCGAGAGTGTTGCTGCGTCAAACAACAAAATCCTCTCCAATGACACCGACTGTAGTTCGATGACGTCAGCTGGTGTCAGGTAGGGTTACGGAAATAATGGGACATTTGGAGTAATGCGAGTGGATAGACAATCGGGATAAAGAACTCCTGTCCGTGCCTCGTTTTTCACTGAAATGTTTCCTTCCCGTGTGTATAAAGCTAGTTTATTCCACGCACATTTTCACTCGCACGTGCGAATTACTGCGCTCTTGTTTACAGAGAATTCCCGAAGAATTATGATCAGCCCTTTTTGCGGTAAGGGAGTTATCTAAACGTATCTTGTTCTTGTGAAGGCGAAGACTCTTCTGATCTCGAGTATTCTTCAAGTTCTGTTCAAATCCTTCCATGCAAATATATGTTAACTGTAAGAAAGCCAGTGTAACCAGTGAGAAAATAACCTTAGGCAGACATTGAGATGATTGTTAACTAGTGATCAGTAATAAAAAAAAAGTAATACACAATAAAGTTAGTAATGCGTAAAATCAGTGATGATTGTTAAGTAGTAATCGTGATTGTTAAGTAGTAATCAGTGATGATTGTTAAGTAATAATCAGTGATGATTGTTAAGTAGTAATCAGTGATTGTTAAGTAGTAGTCGGTGATGATTGTTAAGTAGTAATCAGTGATGATTGTTAAGTAGTAATCAGTGATTGTTAAGTAGTAGTCGGTGATGATTGTTAAGTAGTAATCAGTGATGATTGTTAAGTAGTAATCATGATGATAATAAACGTTGATTATTAACTAGTAATCAGTAATGGTAATGGGTGATGCGTAATTAACGATGTTAACTAATAACTAGTGATGTGTAATTTGCATGGTTTCATTATCAATTCTGTTTTCCTTATTCGTGTACCGGTTTAAATTATGTCAACTTAAAAAAAGTACTTAAAACTACAGCCCCATGAGCATTTCAGGCTAATTAGTAGGGTACAGACCTACATGATTCCATTTGCTGAATAGGACAAAATGCAATTATGGAAGAAAACGACTTACCAAGGTCACTTACAAGGACTTTTTTCTCCAGCATTTATCTGTAGTGCGCCATAATTAGAAAATGGGTTCAATTTAATTGTACTCTGCCATATCTAATTAATTTGTTCAGTTTTAAGATTTCGTTCACTTTTCCTCTGCCTTACTTTTTCTTGCATTAATCTTCAAAATATCTTACGGCTCACTTCCCAAATATTAATATCAAATTACTGAATGTGGACATGAAATTATATTATATTAGTGCATTGATACTTCCTAGAAAGGTTTGGAAAACTTATTAAAAGTGATTGTATTCTGTCCCCATTTAAATAATAAATTTTAAAATTGAAGTCAATTGACAGTCCATTCAAATGGACAGAAATGCAACCATTCAATTTTTTACAGGGTGTGGGAGGACGGTGATTATATCTACTGTGCTACTACGAGGACTGGTATTAACTCATTTCAGAATTGTTCCCAACAATCGGTCCTCCTTGATAATAGGGTTTTTCCACTTACCACACGTTGGAGAGGTCTGAACTCGAATTCCGTTGGAAAAATTCTTAAAAGGGACTGGAAGAATTCCTAAAAGCCTCTTCACTCGGGGCTGTAGTTAGACGAGAGAGTTTTTCGAGTTTTTCATTCCACATAACACGCATCATCAGCCAGTGGACACACAGTTATATAGACATTATACACATCGAATCGTATGAACTGGGGACCTTGGATAGTCGATGTCAAAAATTCCTCTGACAAGATCAACAAAAGGTCAGTTTTTAAAACTGTCAAATATAGTCAAACCTTTATAACAAAGGCTACGTTAGTAGCATCAGACAGTCCAAAATTCGGGTGGTTTCAATAGACAAGGATGCATCTGGATGCATCCTGGACAAGATGTTAACTTCACCGTATAAATATCAACCAGGCTTGTGAAAGACTATCAGCCTCATGTTAACGAAATAGGCATTTTCTTACCTCATACAAACAATCCAATTTTTCAGTATAAATCTTTATGTATTCCGTATTTTAGCTTCATGTCGTCGACAAGATAATGTTGTTTGCTGAGATGAAGGAAAATTTAACAAGCTGTGAGTATATACGTGTTGGATCCGTTTAACTGGTAAATTATGTTTAATTCGGTTACGTTGGAAAGCTTTCTAGACACTTTTAAACTAATAGAGATTTCTGTTCTCTTTGGAAGAAAAGAGCAAAGATTTTGTCTAGACGCAAATGTTTATTTTTTGTCTAAGAAAAAATGTTTGATATCATACTGTAAGAGCTCAGTCATTGCTGGAGATGACAGATACTAAAAATATCCCCGACGAATTGCTTTGTAAAATGAAACAGAACTTTCTGGAGCGTTTTTAATGAGAAAAATCTCTTACAGGCGTCGCTTACACTTAGCAAATCAACTTTCCAAAGCTCTAGGATTTGATTTATTAGATGTTCACCTGCGCCTTAAGGACGCAGGTGAAGATCTGTGTTCAGACAGGTTGGTGGGGCATTAGGAAGACAGGAAATCGAAACACGACGAATTCTATTGATCCAGGCAGACGTAGAAGAAAATAATATAATCCACTGTTTGACGCATTTAATTAACTACCTTCAAAAGGCTTTCGAGAATTGATTGGATACTAAAATAGCTTGCGACTTACTGTTCCGTTTGTAGTTTTCAGCTGTACCGTGAAGTTCACCTGATGAACTGTGCAGTTACCAGAAAGATGATGGAATAACTTCGTTTCATACTAACATGACACAGATAGAGACAATCCGGCCTCATTAAACTACATCAGTAGGATAAAATCTCGTAAAATATATATTAGATTATCCCCTGATCCTTAGTAAGTGCGGTCGGTGGGCTTGCGACAGGTGATAAGAATGATGGATGAGTCTAGGCTTTACGTGGTCGATTGTCTTGCCATTTCCAAACTAAAGAACAATGCCAGGACGTCGTCATCAAGATAGGAACTTGATGATGTTCGCGGAGACGAAGAAAAATCTAACAAGAGATTGCAGATGACGCTGAGGACAGTGAAGATTACCGGACTTCAGGATGTGTGTTGATGTTGTTGTGTACTTGATAAAGCTGAGTGCACGAGCAGATTTTTTGTAAGCTTTAAGAAAATGGACTTTGTCCCACTTGGGACAAAATCCATACATAAAGTAGTAGGGAGTACAGTAAAAGTCACTTTCTGATATCCGAAATGTGTGTGGTGTTTTCGCAGAGGCCGGGCCAGTGCGACAGTATTAAATGGAGATTGTCTGATGGATGATGGTGTCCAGTAAAAGTTGTATTTTCTTACCAATCATTGAATTTTTTATTTGTATTTTCGTAGATTCATTTAGCGACAGTTCAAGTGAGTTATTTGTCACATCAAACTGTAATCTTGTAGATCAAGCTCCCGAGAAACTAGAGGTTGAGCGATGACTGACTCTTTCCTCTCTAAAAGTTGTTGTTACTGAGTGAGAGACGCTATTTATTAGAGGACTACTCTGTACACTTTATAAATGGCTCGGAGGAAAAACTGCGAAGTTATCCTTGGTTGAACACTGGAAAGAAAATCAATCACTTTTTTGTATGGGCCCCGTCAACCACCGCATCTCTTCCTTACGAGATCCTCATTGTATGCGTCTCTCTCTCACCTTCGCAATTGTTTGTAGTGTTGGCGGATGATACATGATAACATGACGTTTCTCCTGGGGTTTTAGTTCGGTCTTCAGCTCCTATTGTAAGTAGAAAGGAAATAAGAGTGATTCTTGGAATTGAGCGCTAATCGTTATGGGAGTTGAGGCATTGAGTAGCTTTCTCAGTTCGGGACTCGACAGAAAGTAAAATCTTATCAGAAAGTTGTTTGATTTTATATGGCTAAATCATAAGCGTCACTTGAGAGAATAAAGAATTTAAAATTGTAGAATGCGAAAATTTACATGTTCGAGAAGAGAAGTAAATGGAAGTTACATCATCCATGAAGTAATTTCCATTTACTTTGGAAGATGGAGGCCTATGTAAATTTTGGGGAATTGTTTTGTTGGTTTCAGTATTTCTTTTCCATTTTGCTTAATAACTTCGTAGTATTTCTGCGAATATCACTCAATGACGATGAGGATGTCTGTGTCCTTGATGACTGAAAGAATTATGACAATAAATGGAGTTTTTAAATATATCGGCTATTTTCCATTTGCAACCTTAAAAGTTCGATAAATTCCTATTAAACTTCAACTAATTCATTACGAATCACCTTTTATATGAAATATGTGATATCCTTGATAATCCATAAAAAAGTGTCATATTAGGTCCACCCGAAAACTAATTTATTTGCATTATGTTTGTAAATTGCATGTGTTCTCAGGTCGATTTGAAGCACTTTGTCCCCTTTCACTGAGACTAATTCATTAATCCATCTTGATTCCAAGAAGCTTGCGTGCGTTGCATATTACAGTTCACCGCTGTGGTGATATAATCCTGACCTTACGGGTTGCACGTGGATATAATCACTGGCCTTCCCACACTAGGTGGAAAAGGCGTGGATTCGAATCCTGTAAAATACGCGAGGAATTTTTATGGCCTTTTTTTCACTACGTGGCCGAGTTAGTCGGTCTCAGAAGATGTTTTCATGGTCTTGTGTCCCGGTTTTTCGTCTAGCAAACAGGAAAATCGACCAATGTAGGCAATTTACAGAAATAATATACTGACGCCTCACTGCCTTAGTTGCTTCGGCGCTTAGCGTTCATACACCCTCACATTGCAGATATCTGTTACCATATCTCAAGTTCAAGTCGTATTTTTTAGATGTTCAATACTTAAAACTTGTTTGTTTTAATTATTTTTTTTTTCTTTTACAAACTACAAGCTGAATTTCTGTTTTCGTTTGCAGCCAAAGGTTTTTCAACATTTGTATTGACATCAGCTATCCTAGTCAATATTTTAGGAATTGTCTCACAAATAGTGTTTGACTAAATCTCCAACTCTTTGTTTCTTTAGGTTCTTTTCCTTTTTCCTTATAAATAAATGATTCCGGAGCAGCGGAAACTGATTTCTGTGTAGATGAGGATTTCCTCTGAGCCCTCTTCAGTATCTCATTCATTACTGATTCCACTTCTGCAGTCTCCTGCTCGAGAAGTAATCTCCTGAATAGACGAAACTACAGAGTACGCACACCCCCAGTGTTTTCAAGCGTCGCTAGGAGCTAAGCCGATAGCAACCGTGACAAACTGCATTAGCGCGCTGCCATTCTGCATTTTATTCACGAGAGGTGCCAATAACCCATTTAAGTCTCGCTTGCCTTCTCTTAAGCCTCTAGCGTAAGGCTTCCTGTCTCCCGATAACCCTCGTGATACGGCTTCCTGATGCTTGCCGTGATAACGATTCTCGATAAACCTGTCAACCACCCCCAGTGTCGGCATGACCTCGATTCTGGGCATGTTCATTATTAAGATGACCTCCAACTACAAGTCCAGCATTTGGAATTCAAATAGCTCGTTAAGTTTTACACTGTCCTACAAATTGCGATATCCTACCCTTGGGAAGTAATGGTTAGTTCCAAGTGTTATATGACGTATAGAAAGCAATAACAGCTAAAGGTTGGATATAAAAGGCATCAGCACTCAAGGAGAGGATCCATAAATTGCGCAAAAGGATGAGGAAATGCGACGAAAGGGGGTGCTTTGCGTATATGAATGCTATGGCAGAGTACGCTTGCCCAATTGCGAAAGCTATTGTTAACGAAATCGCTGTTGGTCGATGATGCCACACGAAATGTACATTCATTCACCAACGCCAGAGTGGTATTACCACAAATCATGTGCTCAACAAGATTCACATACGGCTCCAGTTAACTCCACGCAATCTCCAAACAACGCACTGACTTTGGTTTGTGGTTTCTAACTAGGTTTAAGGTGGATGACATGTGGCCTTCCAACATCTTATAGTTAGATTCTAATGATCTTCTAACGAGAACTTTCAGTTAAACTTAAAATTTTCACCGCTAGATGCACCTTATAGATCATAAATTTGTCTTCAAATAAAAAGCACTTTTTAATATAGAAACTGTTTGTGAGTGGCAGAATGCCATATATTTCCTATGCACGCGTGACTTTTGTTCACCATCGCTGGTCTTAGACACTACTAAGTCCGTCTACAGTGATCAAAAGGGCGCACTTTAATTGCAACTGCTCTCTGTTATCAGTAAAAAATGATCTTGGATTTGATGTTTGCCATTTTCTTCAAAAGTTACAAATTTTCGCCTCCATTTTAAATACTGAATTGAAGAAAACTCGTCCTTCCTTCATTGGCACGGTTTATTATGGGTCACAGATGCAATGGCATGACCAGAAATTTGTATAGAGTGGGACAAAGGCGTTTTTAAGAAAGAGGGGAACTGCCAATGAAAGAAGTCATTGCATCTACTGTATATGAATTAACATTAAAAGTAGAGGGTGGAAGTTCCTCCTCCATCCACTTTCTGATGCAGCGCACAAATACTCTTTGTACTTTTTCTCTGCCGAAATAGAAAGCTCTAAATTTCTTCTTTCATATCCTTAAATTAAGTAGGATTTATTGAGGTGCACGAGACCTTTGCAGTGTATAATTTGTCACCCATTTGCCACGACTGTTAAAAAGGAAGAATCGAGTCATAGATCAACAGAGCCGGTATCTCAAAGCCGACGAATCATCTCTCCAAGACTTCGAGGTAGTACCTAGTATAAAGGCGGCTAGATGTCATAATGGGCTATAAATGCCACCTGGTTTCATACTTTATGGCTCTAATGACACAGACTTCGATACTTTACTCTTTTCCAAGAAACCATCTGCCATAAACGGCTTTTTCGATTGCTGCAACGTATGGTAGAAACACCATAGAGTGAGCCGTGCGGTACTTTCTGTCCTAGAAAGAATAAAACATGGTATAGCATTATTAGATTATTAGGGACTACCTCTGTTTTGAGTAGAAACTCGTGCGATTGTAGATGGTCTTCTAAATCAGTCGTGTTGCGACAAAACTGTTGCTTGGTCGGCTAGACCTTCTCCGAGCACGATCACAACTGATATTATACCTAAATGAAGGAGATCTTCAGTGTTTCTCAAATAATATTTGCTAAATACGCCGATGTTCCTGTATTCTCTGTATATTGTGAACTCCTCTGTGGCTGTTCCGTTGTATAAACAGTTTTTTTTTTTTAATTCAAAGGATAAGGAATATTTCTTAAGGTAACTTATAAAGCAAGCTATTGGGATACATCGAGAAAAGTCCTGTCCTTTTCCTGGCCATATTTACTTTTGGTAAATAACTTTTACCAAACCTTTGTTTGTGTACATTGGCTCAACGTCTCCGCATGCTAGTAATAGCGAGCGTTATTCTCAGAGCCTTTTACTCCATATCATCACTTATGCAGTTACAGTAGGGTGAATCGGGTTATTCTGACATCGAAACAACTGCTTCTATCTAAAGACGTTAGCTTAAGAAATACAAATACGTTTTGCATTCATATATTATAACTGCTTTTAAGGAAACGTTGCCACTGTTTGTTTTTCTTTTCATGATACCAAAATAACATCCGTTTCTGTTTCTAAAAATATTTGATTCTGTCTATTGTTACTATCATCCAAAGGAGAAGTCCTGGCTGCTTGCTTCATCCATTTATCTTTAAATTCCATTTAAAACTTCGGAGTAATGATCAGTGACTCTTGATATTTAAAGTTGGACTTGGCTGTATCATGTTTTATTAGAAAATAAGAAAATCAGGTACTGTATAAGACAATGTAGTGTAGAGGAGAGAAAAAGATTAAGAGAAAAACGTCTTACATTATAAAGTCGTGGATAAATAAAAAAAAATAAACAAAATATAGCAAAGGACAAAGAAAACTATAAAGAGAAATGAAACGCCGAAAAAAAGAGTGGATAAAATTGACTGAAAAATCAATAGAGTAAAAAGAGAAAAGAAGGGAGCGTATCAGGTTCTGACTGCGGACCGCTTATCCATCCGCACGACACACCTGTTGTTTTCGCTCCGCACTGCACCCACCAGATCCGCAAATGGCTGACATTTGTGCCCGCCGTTCCAAATATTTTCATGTATTCACCTCGTCCATTTCAACGGCAAAATGCTTCTGGTCCCTCCATCTGATGAGGTCGCGTGCAGCATGTTTTATTCGCCACACGATGTGCGGGGAAAGAATAAACGTTCTAAGGCGCAGAGAATTCTAAGAAGGTCTGGCCGCCGGCATTTCTTGAGAAAACATAGAATTTCTGCTATCTGCGATTTCTTTGGTCTTGAATATAAAACTCTGTAAACTTCGCCGGTTATCACCCACAGGGAGATGGCATCCCAGGCAGTTAATTTCTTAGATCTTTTCAGAAACTCCCACAGGCGACGTGAGTATTTACTTCTGCAAGTGACAGCTTCGCGAGTAGTTGGCTTATAAAGCAAGTAAGTGGCTGGGGGTGGAAGAAAAACTTGCAGACATTGAGACGACTGTAAAGCTAGAGATAAGGGTTGGCATTTTTCTGGTTCGCTAGAAATGACTACGATGTATCTGTCAGTAGTGTAGCGTGCTTTGCATTGTAGTGTTAGTATTTCGGGTGCACTATCTCGGAGATGCGAGATCTCACGTCACTCTCGGATGTCAGATAAGAAAATGAAATTATACGCATTACATTAGAGTGACAAGTCTCTCTCTTGAGTATCCTTTCTGCAAAGTCCGAATGGAAAGTGCTGGGAAGATCATTGCTGTTCTTCGACTCGTAGGGTCCATTGCTTCAATATTCAAACATCTAGTCTTCCAGGCAAAGCAGTGAATAGCGTCGCTGCTTTCTCACAACTCTGGAAAGGTAAGGGTTCGATTCCATCGAAAATAAGACCAAACACATAATGTAATCTCTTTCCGGTAGCAGAATCTGGATCTTTGTACTCCCTGATCAATACAATTTCCTATTTTAGAGACCTAGGAGTACTGATGTTTTAAAATTTTTATTTAAAACATCTTTAAATGATCAAACCGAGATTCAAATTTATAGAAAATCAGAAGTGGATGCAAAATGGTCATTTTGCGCTCCACTGCAAATTTCTCCACGAACGCTGCTTCTTCCTGTTCTCTCCCTCGCCCTAAATTCCAAGAACGAACATATCACACCAGCGAAGATCGATACGTGATGTTTATATATCTGGAAAGACACATTTCCTAATAATCCCGTGCAGTTTACATCTTCCTCTAGCCTGGTAAAATCCTTGCAATTTAAAATCCCCGAATAATTCTTGTTGAATAATTCTTCCAGCCGGAAGATTCATGGGCTTTTTTCCGGTCAGCAAGCAAATAAATAAATCTCGTGGCTATTGGATTCATCTTGGCAGAACCATCTCTAAGAGATGCGAACTGCAGTTTTTTGATGCGCTGTAAAATTATTAAATAAAATTTGATCAAATCTCCCTTTTATTACACGAGAAGCCACTAAAGGACTTTTGATTTTAATTTTGTGAACTTTTATCGAACTATTCACAACCTCCAACTTTTCATATTATTCTAAAAAGATACCAACGTTTTTCATATTGGATTTTTAAGACTTCTTTGTTCACTTTGTACCGGTGAAAGACCTCTGTGACAGTTTTATCGGATTCTACCGCACCTTTTTAGTCTGGCAATTTATTCTCCAGGTGAAACGTACGTTGAAAAGTCATTTCTTAGTTTGTGGTACTCGTCTAGAATTTCGTGGAAGATCTAACGTTTCCATCGTCTAAGACATTTATAGGAAGGTGTAATAAGCGGTTGTCAGTCAGTGAGAATATCGCAGCTTGTCACTGCAGAACAGCCCCCACTGTCAGTTTTATCGTTGAAAGGGCCGAGAATAAAAGCAGTGAACAATGGTGGATGAAGATATAATAGATTCAGTCTCAACTGCGCAAATGCTGGAAATGCCGTTTTTTCAGTGAAAAATGTTACAGAAGTTCTGGTCTGCAAATAGCATTTTTATTATATGCAAATATGAAGGTCTTTTTCCTTAAATCCAAATAAGAACGAAAAAAAAAAAAAAATAGAAATTATCAAGGTATGGCTGCCATCCTCAAGTACTCGTGGATCGATTTGTAGAAGAAATTTAATTTACAAACACATTGTAATGGTAGACTTGAGACACCGGAATCATGGCAAGAGCCTTAAAGATAGAAAAGCCCATTAAATTTAATGTATTTTATCAAAACAACAACAAAAATAATACTCAAACTCTGCCTTTGGGAATTGACCTCCGAATATTTTCGCATTTCCAGTTCACAATGATAAAAACATTGCACAAAGTTACTTAAGAAGTTAAAGGGTTATTAAAACGAATTCTTCATCTGAATTAATGGCTTAAATGGTCCAAATAATTGCTAATTAATTTAATTAAATCCTTAATCAACTTCCTAATTAATTTGATTAAGCTTTAATCACGTTCATTAGCACGCATGAGTTTCTTCTCTAACACATTTGACGTTCTGTTAATGTTACAAATCTCACGAGACAGGAAACACGTGCTGAAGTTTATTTCGTTGTATTTTTGTTGTCAGACTATTATTTTTCCAGACTGTGACTAAATTTGTCGAGAAGAAAGCTGCCGGATTATAAATAAATAGTGGGAAACAATAAAGCGGGTAATTAATAAAATTCTTGATTAATAAAATTTTAATTATGTGTAATACCAAGGATTATCTTTAATCTCCGGCCATGGGAGTATTATCACAAGGTGTAAGAAGGCCATTGTTGGGACTAAGTAGTTTTATGAATTAAAATCGATATATAATTAACATGGTAGTAAAAATTCGCTGCTGTACAGTTATGCTACATTTACTGCTCTCCTAATGGACGTTATTTGATGTTCCTTTTTAATAACTGCGTCTAGTTATTCTCTAATAATCCCTTGACATTAGTTTTACGATACATTAATTCGGAAATCTCAATTTTTTACATTTTCTGTGAAATGCTTCGTAATTTAGGAATTTCAAGTACCTATTTTACAGTGTCTTTTAGTTGAACGACAAAAATATTATGAATATTTCCATTTGTTGCCTGGAACGGTCTTAAAACAACTGATAGCTCGTTCCTTTTGGATCCTGAACGCAGACCGAACAAGAAACCCCTCGCTGTATAAGTCGAGGGTTTGTCAGTCGGAAAGTTGATTTACGAAAATGGACTACACTTCTCCGCACAATATTGTACAGTAGCCACAACAGCATTGCGTATGACAGTTCTACATGGCTCTTTCCCATTTGTATTTTAGCTTGGGGGAATTTCTTTTCATTCCGGTGCATAAAAAACATTGGAATATATTTCATTTCAAATAAAATGCATCTGTTGAACGACTGATTCACAGAAGCACGATCCCCCCCCCTCCCCACAACTCGAAAGTAGTGTTGTACATCTGTTCTCTTAGAAATGCTTGTCACGTTGGCATATTTGGCACAAAGAGAACTTTTTAAAGCAGCGATTACACGCCTTCTTGACGTTATTCCCTCTCCAGCACTAAGTTGCTTTACTTGTAGGATGCCATGTTTGTCTGCACGTTATATAACGTTGATTCTATTACGACAGGACTTTTCTTTTGTGCTTTTGACATCTGTCATGTTTGTTTCGGTGCTGACAGTCCCTGTAAATATTTAATGATACGTTAACTTGCCTACAGACAGTGGTCACAAATGTCCTTTCGATTTTTGTTTTCCATTATCGCGAGCAGTTAGTATTTCTACATCTCAAACATTTACGAGACGTTCTCTTCAAATGGTAGCACTCGTGGCCTCAAATATTATCTGAGTACATCTAAAAACATTTAATATGTTTTAAATACTCAATTTAAAAACGCAATAAATCAACGTAATTTTTATATTCCAGTAATGTAATGCTCCAAAACATGTTAGGAAATCCTTAACGTAAAATAGTAATGGTTTTATACAAAAATATTCATTTTAATGAAAGAAGAATTAATATAACTGCGTTTGAAAAATTATATTTAAATTTGTTATTAACAGCCATCCAGTATAACAGTGATTAACTTTTAGAGAACGTCTCGCTCTGGCACGAGCTGCACGTTAACCTGTTAAAGCAGTTATGCGCGTGTGTAGTGTGGTACGTTGTTTCTCGTGATGAGACAGTGTTACATATTTCGTTCTTGTGCACCGATTCTGTAATCAAATTAACAGAAACAGTGAAGTTTATTTCGCGGTATGCAAATGTCTTCTTTGCGCATTTAGTCGAATAAATTTTTCCGACAAAGTCACTTTCTTCGCAGATTTGTTGACTTTGTGAAAGTTTTGTCAAGTCGAGGCGTCAAGTTAATTTGCCAAAGTTGTTATTGCTATTAAACACTGTTGTTCTCGGCTGAATTAAATTTTGTAATAGTCGCTTAAATTAAATATCCAGGATATATTACCATACGTGCCACAATTACTTTCTGCAAAGATAAACAGAAGTGAGGGATTAAATTGGACTGAGTTTTAAATTACGGACTTGTCATTATTTCGACACAATGGATTTTGAAACACAAAACTTCAGCGTGTAGCATTTAATTGCGTGAAAGTGCAAACAAAGCCAACACAATAGATATTATGCGCTTCGAAAGAGCATGCTGAGCTCGCTGATTGGGGTTTTCATAACACCCTTTACTTTTATGATCGTGTTAATTTCAATAAATAGATAAGATCTTGAAGTGCAGTATAACTTATTTCGATTAAGGATGACTGAGGATTTATAGAAGTTTTTTTTTTATTGATAGATCCAGAAACGAAAGCTTACTGAACGTAAAATAATGTGATGGAGTGAAAACTGGGATGAGACCAGGAATATGCAATGGTATCCGGAGGCCCAGGTAAAAAAAATATATTAACAGTCCTTCGCTGATTTCTATTTTTATGAAATTTCGGTTATTCACCAGTGTCTAAACAAATCTCCATCTGTAGGGGATTAGCTTTGAAAAAGGATATGAAACTCTCTTGCTCATAACTTATGGTTTGCTTATGCATAACTGTCTCTGATGAAGAGTATGTACAGCTAGGCTCGTAACGTAATCAATTTCTTTAGTTAATAGAATAATGCTGCAGAAAAAGAATGTAGTTCTTAAATGTTCTTGGTTAATGATGATTAAAATTCATTGTCTGTCATCTGCGAACAACAGTTTCATAGAATTGTTGCTATTAGACACGAGACTGAGCCATAACTGCAGCTCATCGTGTTTTGCGTCACTGGATGCTGTTTCATTCTGTAGAGACCTACTTTTAAGTTGGAGGACTACAATCAGGCGTAAACAATACAGGCGTGGAGAGAAAATAGCTGCCGCTCTTCTATTTTATAGATCTTACGATATCCAAAGCTTAATATAACGCATAATAGCCACGTGCATCGTCTGTCTGTGAGCCTGGGGTTATGCGTTACTTCCTGGTCGTAAAAGAGCCCCACTTTGTATTCAGCTGCACGAGAACTTTTATGAGCGTGGACTGCATACTTACTGGGCTATTCTGTGGTTGGCAGGGTTACATATAACCAGATTTTTCGCGTCAGTCGAGATCTAGGAGTATCAAATCTTCAAGCTTAGAGTGCGTGAGGAAGAAGAGCTATCTTACATGAATTATGTACTTGCGTCTTTGGCAGTTTTTTTTTTTTTTTTTAAATCCCAGTCCCACAATCATCGAAGTTTTGTTGTTTTAAAATTGATTTACGATATAAACTGGTAACATGTTCAGTTATTAGAATTCTTTGGATACGTAAGCACTCTGGACAAAAAAATTAGTCAACTGTGTAACTCCTCTTTTATTAAATCACTTCATAAATTATCGTTGGTGGGGATTCAACTAGATCTCTTAAAATAGTTGATGTAAATATTAGGCCATTCTGAAAACAGTTGAGCTCGTAATTCAGTCAGGTTCTGCGGATGTTGTTGTTGTGGTTTCACTTTCATTTAACATAGTCTCCACAGGATTTAAATTTGATGAGTGGCTGGCCAATTTAAATTTCCTACCATTCCCTCGTGTTCCTTGTTCCAGTTTAAAACAGTAAACACCCTGTGAACCGGATAGTTGTCATCGTGGAATACAGGAATATCTAAATCACGAGTGTCACTTAAAAGTATTCACATAATCATCTGGAATAATTGTATATCTATCCCGAATCATCTTTATTGATATTGGGGACCTCGTTCTTTTGAGGTCAGTGAGTCCCAAAGCACCACTGACCTACCAGCAGCTTGCACGACACCTTGCACAGAGTCATGGACGAAATTGCTTCACCTGTGAACTTTGTCATCATTAGAGTATCGGCAAAATTTGGATTCGTCAGATCACGTTACAGTTTTCCAATAATGAACAGTCCAATTTTTTGCCTTTTAGCCCACATTATCTGGGTTTATTTATTTATTTTTTTTGAGGGGGAGGGGATCCTAATTCAGATATCCATATTATGCAATTTTCTCCGCGATGTTATATTTTTCCAAGAAATCACTGATGAGTTCCTTGTTTAACTGTTTACAACAGTTCTTCTTTTGTTTGTAATTGGTTTTCGTTTATTAGGCGCCATGTTTATCATCGATCACTTAGTACACACACTTTCGACTACGATTCTGCCGCTGATTTCTGGTTAATTTCGACTCACGTGACTCTTTAAAAACTGATACCAGGGATCCTTCTCGAAGCTTTTAATAGCTGCCTGTGTGACGGGGGCCTTTCCATCACCATGGAAGGATGCCCTATTAAAGCTGATACTGAAGGGACCATTCAGGCCAAAGAATGATCCACGGTCTTATCGACCTATTGCCCTCCTCTCTGGATTAGGAAAGGTGTTTGAAAGGATGCTGGCGAGACGGATTACTGACTATACTGAAAAAAAACTTAGGCTGGTCTGGCAGACAATATGATTTTACTCCAGGTCGTGAAACAGAAGATGCGCTTCGGGCCTTGCAAAACTATATATTAGGCTCGAACAGTAAGTATGTCCTTGGAATCTTTATTGACTTCGAGGGAGCTTTTGACTCCATTCAATGGAGCAGCGTTCTTATGACGTTGAGACTTGCAGGCTGTTCAACTAAGACCTTTAGGGTGGTAAAGGACTACTTTACGCACCGTACAGTGACTGTTAAGTCTTCGGTTGATTCTGTTGAACGAGAGGTGACCAGGGGATGCCCATAAGGATCGGTTTTTGGACCACTAATGTGGAATCTAGTTTTGGAGGACTGGTTGCGTAGGGACTTCGAGCATACAGAGATGGTGGTATATGCCGATGATCTTGTGTTGCTTATTGAAGGAAATACACGGATGCAACTAGAAACCAGGTCACAGAAGGTTTTGTTTGAACTTAATAACTGGTGTAGGTTACATAAACTGACTGTATCAGGAACCAAAACAAGGACAATGGTCTTTAAGGATCAATTTTCGAGTAGAAGACCCCCGGTTGTTAGAATGAATGGGTCGAGCCTAAAATCGACAAAGCAATTAAAATATCTAGGCATTGTGTTTGACGGATCTTTGACTTTCAACTCGCATGTTACTTATCTATCAGAAAAGGTGAGGAAATTTATTGGGATAATTACTCGAATCACTAGAGTTGGCTGGGGAATAAAAGGTAAGGCTCTGAACTTGCTATATGAATGTGTATTTATCCTCATGGTAAAGTATGATGCACCAATTTTGTTTGAACGTGTAAGTGGAAAAGTATTTACTAGAAAGCTCAGTTCCATTCAAAGAGTAATGCTCCTTAGGATGTGCGTGGCATGCAGAACTGTGTTGACCCCAGCTTTGCAGAATGTGACTGGAAAATTGCCTATTGATCTGCATTTATTGTATTGTGCATCGTGGCATTCGCCACGATGCACAATACAATGTTCATCCGCCGTGGCATTCCCTGTTCTTTTCTGAATATACAGGTGGACATTTTGGCAGATCCCAGGAAGGACAGGACAAGAATTTGGGATGCATTGGTAAAAGTCTAGCAAGAGCGTTGGAGTGTTTGTGATAAAGGGCAGATTACACAAAATTTTTTCCCAGATTTAAGAAATGCAGCCTCGATAAAATTCAAATGGTCTGCCCCAAACTTCCAAGCTATGTTCTTATTAACTGGTCATGGTTCGATTAATGCAAAGTTGCATGATCTAGGAATTAATGAAAGATCTAGTTGCCATTGTAGCGAAAGAGAATCATGGGAACATATTATGTACAACTGTGAAGAGTACTGCGATCTACGAATTGAATTGGTATTTCGGGTTAGTAATCTCAATCTTATGGCAGAAGGCTGAGAGATAATTCTAGTTGATAAACAGGAGAACTTCTTGACTTTCCAAGCCTTTTCAACTGCAATATTTCTTAGGCGGAAGACTCTTCTGCATTCGGAAGCCTTGGATTTGTAATGCGGTATGGTGTATGCCGAATTACCTAGAATTCTGTGAAATCATGGAGGCTTGAGTCTGCTATATCCACTGCTACTCCAGCTCCTTGTGCTAGAATTTCTGCTCTCGGCAGCTCCCGGCGCTGGTATTTCTCTTCTCGGCAGCTCCTAGGGCTGCTGGCTTTCCAACAGACTGTGAACAGATGAAAATCTTTCCAATGAAGTTTGGACTTTGTCTGAAATTTAATTATATGTATATTTTATTTTTATGTAATTTGATTATTTTTCAATTTGTTCATATCAACCTTTTTTGGTCATGGCAAGTTTTTTCCCTCCCTGTACTTGGGCAAACAGGAGAGGGAGTATATAAGAGTACCGTTAAATTATGTGTAACTGACAGTGGGGTTGCCATTGGTTGGCTGGGACCGCTTTAAGTAATAAATATCAAAAATATCAATACTTAAAAACTCTGTATTCAATAGAAATCTAGACATTCTCACCGTCACTTCTCTCTGCTCACAGCATGCTACCTGTATACAAGCTACTAATGAAATCATGTCCTTCTATTTGATTTCTTTATACTGTCCGCCATCTTCAGATATTAATCCATTTCTGGAGTACCTAGAAACTGCTCTTCTTAGACTTTTACCAGAACCTGTTATTATCCTAATGGATGCAAATTCCAAATGTTCACTGTGGTGTAGCGCAACTACCGACCACAGAGGCGGTTATTAGAAGATTTAATTTTTTCTCATCAATTGCACGTTCTTAATCTCCCAAATAAGCCTTCTACCTTTTGTAGCACCCTGGGGCGGTCTAACATCGACATCACTCTGGCAACAAGCAATATCTCTTCTCTAATTTCTGAGTGGGATGTACATACAGATTTGACAGTTTCCGATCATCGATTTATCTTTTGACCTATGTTCTTCTAAAATTACTACAGCTCCATCTAGTGATCTGATCAGATTTTCCCTACGAAATATAATTTGGGAAAACTTTGACAAATCAATCTTTAAAGATCTTCCGTCTGATTCTACAGACTCTATGGACCCTCCTGACGATAATCAATTGGCAAATTTTGTTAAAAACCCTATCTTTACAGCTGTCACAAAATCTACCAAAAGGAAAGCTTTCCGTACAAAATGAACCTCGTGGTGGGCAAAAGAGCTCCAACAAATCAACGTCGCAAGGTTCATCACGCTAGGCGCCTTTATCAAAGAGCAAAACAAAATAGACAGCCTTTACTTGAGGTCACATTTAAATTATAAAAATGAGAAGAGGATATATACTAAAGCAATGTATAACAGTAAGATCAAATCTTGGCAGAATTTTGTACATACAACTGGAAACCAAGATCCGTGGGGTCTTATATATAAAATCAGTAGAAATAAATTAACTCCTGGTGATATCTTTAATAGAATAATCTCAAATAATGCTGAAACTCTGAACTGGACGCAAACCGCCAATCAAATACTTGAGAGGCTTTTTCCCAAGGATGATAGAATTCTTGATTCTGCCTACCATTCTGGAGTTAGAAAAGAAATTGAGCAATATGATTCTCCCATTTCTACCACTTTATTTACTATGGAAGAGCTTAAAAATTCAGTTTCTTCAATGAGTAATAATAAATGCCCAGGAACTGATCTACTGGAATCCATTTTCATAAAAAGATTCTTCTCTATTAGACCAAACCATCTTTTGAAACTCTTCAGCAAGTGTCTTGTAGCTGGGAATTTCCCTCTTATTTGGAAGTCTGATCTTATTAGAATAATCCCAAAACCAGGTAAACCATCAAGTGATCCTAAATCATACAGGCCTATTGCTTTATTGTCCCACTTAGGCAAGTTACTAAAAAAGCTCATGGTATACAGATGTAATCAACTTCCTTTGGAAAGTAATCTATCTTCCTCTCTTCAGTATGGATTTAAGCTTGGTTGTAGTTGTGAAGATGCGCCTTTTGAATTTAAAAAGTTAATTGATAGCTCTAATTACAAATATGCACTGGCAGTTTTTATTGATTCTCGTCTTCGACAATGTTTGGTGGGAGAGTGTCTTACGGCGCCTTAGAATCACTCGTTATTCTTGACATCTCTTCCTTCTGTTCAAAAGTTACTTTGCTGAATGTACTGTCTGCATCCAAACCAAACATCAGTCGGTATCCAAAGCTGTTTCTCGAGGTTGTCCCTAGTTCCATTCTTGTCCCCCTTGTGTAGAACTTCATCCTTAACGATTGGCTGTATTCTGCCTCCAACACTGCCGATGTGCAAATGATTGCCTTTGCCGACGATCTCTCCATCTTAGTACATGGTAACTCCAGGTCCCAATTGGAACAATGGGCTAACTCTGTACTCGATAACTTGCTGGATTGGACTCTGAAAAATAAATTAAGAATATCACCATCCAAAACCAAGATGATGATATTTCACGGAAAACTAGACCATAATAGACCTCCGGTTGTCAAGTTTAATGGAGTATCTCTGCCACTTGTTACCACTCATAAGCATCTTGGTATTATTTTTGATGAAAAATTGTCATTCTTACCACACACCCAGAATCTTTCCAAAAAGTGAAAACTTTTACGCCCATCTCTCGTCAGGACTGGGATTTAAAAAAATGGAACCCTCAGAATTCTATACTACGCAGTGGTTATTCCAATCGTTACGTATGCAGCCAGCATATGGTTTCACAGAACCAAACTTATTACAGTTCAAGCCAAACTAGACAGTGTCCAACGGACCTTTTTGCTAGCTCTCCCGAGAACATGTAGAACAATTTCAACTTCATTTTTGCAAGCCATCACATGCTTATTACCTCTGGATCTGTATCTCACGTACAAAGGCTTTGTTTACTATATTCGTAAAGGATATCCTCTAACTTTTTCCGATTTGACCTATGATCCCACTGCCGATCCAAAGAATGAAAGAACGAAATGTTGGACTGAGATTCATAAAAGATGGCAAATGAGATGGAATTCCTCGACCAAAGGCGCAGTGACCAGATGTTTTATACCTGATATTAAATTCACTACCTCAAAAAGTAATCAGTTGTGGTTCTACCTAAACCTTCTTACATCATAGATTCTAATTTCGGTGGTCCACGAGAACTTTTCCAGCGTCCCTTTCAGGCAGGTCCTCTTCTTTAGCAGTTTCTGTTTTTGAACCTCAATCATCTTTCATTAATCTGGAACGTTCCCGACCCCATTATATAAATTTGAAGCGAATGCATAGTAATCTTTTGTGTTCTTTACTTCATGAAATCTTTAGCTCCGCCTCGGTGCATCCTCCTACATAGAAATCTTTGCGATTTACGTCGTTAAACCTCACAAATGTCTATCACGGAATTTTACGCCATTTTCTTAATGTGCACCACATTACGTTTCTTTTATGCCTGTAATAAACGTTTATCACAATCCATACAAACAAACATCTACGTTAACATCAATCACAGATTCAAATGGAAAAATTTGTTTTAAAACTAAAACGGGATTCTATCATTCGGTCGAAATATTCTCTTAATCATTTCGGATTTGTTCATGCTCTCTTAAAATTTTAAATGAACTCACCAGTTCTCCAAATACAAATTAAGCGAACACAAAGGACTTGAAATCCCTTGAGTTACAACAAATACGATTCACTCTCAAAACAAACTAATTAGTAGAATGTTGCGTTAAATTTGTTACTGTAATAATCCTACGTATTTGTTGCGTGCGTGTGTTCCAGTGGAACCAATTAAAGATTCTGGCTGAATGATTTTCACAGATGGCTTCACAATAACAGGGAATTCAAATAGAATTTCCTTTTATGATCTGTTATGCCTGGAGACTTAGCGAAGAACGATTTTGCGTCTCTGGTGCCCATGTGATATTTCAAAAGAGACCTCTCCCTATTTATCATACCTCGAATATGTTTTCTTCTCTCCCCTTAGTTTGTTTCTGCGACAGTTTCTGTCAGCAAAGATGTCCGCCTTGTTTGCAGTTCAAATGTTAGAATCTCTCGGTGATTGGAAGAGTCTTTTCTTCATTTGTCATCGCTTTCTGAATTACGATTGGTTTGGTGGAGACGAAGCTTTTTAATTGGAAGAATCGTTTTTTTTATCCCCATGTGATTTAAATTTATGCCGTCTATTTCTGTAATTCTTTATAACAGTGAAAATTCCGCCTTCATTCATTTTACTAATTCCTTTCAGAGTTGTATTTGGTTTTTAGGAGCATCGGCAACTAAAGCCATATTGCTCCGTGTATAGTGTTTGTAAATTGCATGTGTTCTGTGGTCGATTTCTGTTTGCTGGACAAAAAAACCATCCTACCCTCTCTTGAGACCGACTAACTTAGCCACGTTGTGAAAAAGGTCCATAGAATTCCTTTCGTCATCGACAGGAATCGAATTCGGGTCTTTTCCACCCGGTGTGGAGAGGACAGCGATCCTATCAACTGTGCTACCCATGAGGGCCCCCTTCTCAGAACCTTATAAACTTCCATCAGGTCACCTCTGAGATGTCTGGTTGCCAAGCTCAATAGCCCACATAATCGAGGTCTTACCTCGTGCAGTCGCCCTTTTGCCGATCTCAATATTCGGACCCTTTCAAGAAGCTGAATGCATGTATTCTGAAATAGCTTCGAGACAAATCCCTAACATAATCTTTTACATATCATTAATTGTTCACTGCCTTTGGATGATGCGATGTAGGAACGGCGATGAATCCTTGTTAGTTGCTTCCAAAACTTATGCAACAAGGCAGCAGTTTCTAATATGGGGCCACATATTTTTTTCTATTTCTTTATTCCATCTGCTAGCTAGGTTTTAGATATACCGTATATGGCTTTTAAGTATTTTGGATTGTGCCCTTTGTGAGCATCCCAGTACTTCCTGGGACAGATTACAACAACGCACCAATAGCTGAGCTATTATAAACTCTCACGTATGCTCGTGTTATTCAACTTTTACTGATATCTCACTGGCTGGCCGCATGACTATCAGATTAAAAACAAACAAAGAAATCCCTTTTCCCTCTACATTCCACACAGTCCCTACCATGGACCACCACCTACTATGGACCATCAACAGAGCATTATCATCCGTGACAATATAGTAGTTTTGGAGAAGTCTGAGTTCACATACGTTCTTCAGTCAGAGTAGTTAATAGCCCAACTGAAATTGCCAACTCGTTCTTAGAAAATTTCTCAATTATTTTCATATCGTTTTTCAAAAATATCACTTATTAGTAATAGAACAAGGTGGAAAAGTTATTGACGATCGTGAATCCCCTGCATCTAGCAAATAGCAATATACCTGGAATTTTACAAATAGCATTTGCGAAATACACCTCTTGGTTTTATTCATAATCCATCAAAATAATAGTTATACGAACTGATTACAGCACCATCTTTGTGTTGTTCCAGGTAGAAACTGGTTATAAATGTATTTCTTCAAACTCTTTGTCATTAGTGAGTATTACTGGAGAGTTTTGTCATTAAACCAACAAAGTGTCTTCTTGGAAAATTTACATAAACAAATGGTACATGTAAAAACGCGGCAGTTACTCGGCGAAGATATTTTTGAGGGAATTCTCTGTTAAACATAAATGTGATCTCTCATTTAAATATGTTTTCATCCTTGAATAAGGAACATAAACTGCGCAGTCGTTAGAAGAACACGCAGTTCTTATACTGCCGTAAAAGCGTGACTAAACAAAATCAGCATTAGTATCCCATAAAAATTTCTTTGTGACCTACACTACTATCAACACTCGCATTAGTCTTACACAACAAAACTGCCAAATGGAGGGAATAAAACAGAAAGAGTGGCAATTCGCAGTTCCCTGTATAAGCTGTGATTTCTCGCTGTATGCGTGTGTGTATCAGTGAGATAAGTGTCGCTATGGAAACCACGCTTTTTCCTCAGCTGTCACTGGCGACCAAATGTCAAAAATAATCCTGCCGATTTAAAGATGATAGTAAGGATAGAAAACTCATGAACATTTCTTTCGTTTTTACTTTTCTTTTCTTTTGAAAGTTTAACTACAGAACTTCCTAAATGTGATCTGCATAAAGTCCGTAGTTGAAAACAAAACATGAGTAATCATTCATGCGTTTCACTGAGTTTTGTCTTGTAGAGGAATTATTCTTCATGTTTCTGGATAGAAGACACTTTGTGCATGGAATGTAGCTTGAGAGATTCGGCATGCCCTGTTTTTTCAAAGTATTATCGACTTTTAAAGGGAATTGCTATCCTTTAAAACCGAAGGCAGATTCAGATGATGTTAAATGTATATAATTACAGCTAACCGCTTCTGTAATGTACAGATCTTGCTTTACCACACTGATTAAACAATAATAATATTAGATCGCGTATTGTACGTTATTTTGAATGCCTATTTTTCGTTGCTTGTTGGCTAGTGTACAGCCAAGGACAGCATAAACACGCTGCCTTTTCTGAGTGAATTTATAGATGGACTTCTATACTGGTCATGACATGACAGCTACAGAGACGGATCTGATCAATAAACTCTACCTTTTTCTCGTGGACAGTTGTTATATCTACAAACAGCGTGTGCTAATAACGCATGAAAGAATCAATAGTTCTATAGGAGACGCTTAAAGAGGAGACTCACTGTACTTGGCTGAAGATATTAACAGGTTTCGCGATTTAAGGAAAATTGTGCAAAAGGACCAACAATGGTATTTAAATACAAAAGAATTATAAACTTCCGGTTGCTACAGCTTCCGGTATTAATTTATATTACGATATAAAAGTACATTTTTCGTTTATTCAACTCTTTGAGATGCCATTCCAATTTCATCGAATTTAGTTGCGAGCAGTCAGCGACATCTAGTGTCATTTAATCAAACTGTTCTTTTTTTTTTTTACTATATTTTCGTGTTTTCTCTTAATGGGAAAGAGAAGTTGCCATAAAGGTTACATAGTTTCGTGAATAGTATTGTAAATATTCTGGTTATTATAATCGATGTTGTTAGTATAGGCAATAAGGAATGCCACAGCCTTCTATAAGCTGTTCATCAGATATCCTTTAACGGTTACTCATAAAATAAAGTGCCCTTTCACTTGTGACATATTTCTCTTTTGCGTCATAATTTTCGCCGGATTTACTCCGGCATTAAGATATTTTATTGACTTTTTCCTCGCCCTCGCACGTTCGATAAGCTCGCGTGATAAACTGTTAGTGTCAATGGAAAAAAAAAATAATAATAATAAAAAAAGGACTGCGCAAATTTATTCAATAATCGACACTTTTTATTATTTGGACATCAGACTGGCTCGAAAAGCCTTGTAAACTTCAATCGCGAGTATGGGTGAATGGCTTCACAAAATAGAAAGAATGTGTGTTAATCGAAGTTAATTCGAGATCACAGCTGGTGGTTAACTCCAGGGCAGAGTTTATGGCTGTTGCTCAGACAGAAATACGTTTATTACAACGTTCGCTTTTCAGTGAATTCAGACGTAACAAAAGACATTTAAGCGCGGTTTTCTGTTGTCACAAGTGAAAATATTTATGGTCCTAACTGCGTACCTCACAAAATATGGCACACCAGGGGCTTTTTAGTCGTATCTTCTCGCTATTCTGCGTGCTTCAACTTTAAAGAAAAGTTGAATACGAACAAAGAAAGGTACTTTAAGGCTCCTCCTACTCCTTCACAGGAATTTGTTCAAGGCTTTTTCCGCTTTTTACTAACTTAATGCGTTTCAGACATTGAGATTTCCCCTCAAGGATTCTGCAGTCTTTCCTCTTACGAAAAGTACAGCCTATACTCAAATAAATGGGAGGCAGACTTGGGGAGGAAATAGGAAGCAGGGGGGGGGGGTCGATAGGGAAGGTGACCCGTCGTTTTTCAGTGGGGCATGCTCATGCCTCACCAGAGTGAAATAGGGTTGGGAAGGGGACGTGTGTCTCCCCCCCCGCCAGGGATTAGGGTTTTAAAGAAGTCTCGCAGGTGCGGGATTTGATAGCCAGATGGCACTCTAGTTCTGATGTAATTCCAATTTTTATCATTTTCAGGAACTTCATCGTTGTGGCGCGTTTGTATCAAGTCCGAGGTGGTCGGTTCGCAGGATTCTTGCTTTGGGGTCTCCCCGGACGTATAACCCTGCGCAGGTCCCTTGTGGCTCAAATGGCATGTCTATTTCTTCATGCTGATATTTCATTCTTTTGCTCTTTCTTTTGACTCTTCTGTGTCTCTCTTTTATTTTTAGTTCGTCCATGACAAATGGGGTACAGTTGTGTTCTCTGATGAGTCCTTACGGTGGAGGCGGTGTTCTCGTGTGGGGTAGAATAACGATCAATGGCCTCGCTCCTCTTCATGTTTTTGATAAGGGTACCGTAACTGCGCAGAGGTACTGAGAACAGATCTTAGAACCCTATGTGCGACTTTTTAGAGGTGCAGTTGGCCCAGATTTTATTTTCATGCACGATAACGTCACTGCCCATAGAGCTCAAGTGGTGAAGGAAACGTCTTGAAGCTGAAGATGTCCAACGACTGCCGTGGCCAGCACGATCAACGGACTTAAATCCAATCGAACATGCGATCGACGCCCTTGGGCGTCTTATTGCACGCCCGCAGCCAATTCCTGGGTCATTTGGTGAGCTAAGGTCTGCGCTGGTGGAAGAATGAGATTTGTTGCCACAGAATCTTGTAGACGTCTTTATATCGAGCGTGGTTCGCCGCTGTTAGGCCTGTTTAGCCGTTGAAGGGGGATTATACGCAGTACTGATGCCATGTGACCATATTTTCTAAATTTTCTATCGACTTCTGTAATGTAACATTTTTGGTAATTCTTGTACAGTCCCTATGAATGTTTCTGAAATTTCTACCAAATTTTGTCCCGGTTCGTCGCAGGCTGCATGATTTACACCACGTTTTCTAGGCGTTCTGTTACTGTTAATTTTGTTGAGCAGTGTATAATTTAAGTCAAGTGAACCCCCCACAGATGTCCAGGGCAGCAGATCTCCCTGTTCCTCCTCCACCTTTATTTCTAACTACTGTTATTGATGAGCCGAAACATGAATCATTTTTCAGCTAATCAAAAACTAAGAAAATGATAAGTCAATAGAAAGAAACTGGACATCCAACACGCCACAGGCGAGAAAGCTTTCTAACAGCGTTAACGTAATGAAAAGAATCTCAGTGGATTGGATTCGCTCAGAGGATACTCTCAGAGAGCAGATCAGCCGTATTCATTAAGCATCACTGATAAAACTGCCAGGTTTAATAAATTATAAATAATAAAGTAATAAATGTTAGATGATATGACTTTTAACTGCGTAAAACGCTGTAAATTAACCTTATTTGTTGCTGTGCTAATAATGAAATTCAATAACAGAAAATTCGCGCAGCTGGAGACATCAGTTTAAACATATTTAGTGCGATACGTAAGATTTTCTGTTTGTCGAAAGACATACTAACGCTTATAACTGTCATCTCAGCAGCGGTTGTCATAGAAACGAGAACGTCATCAACTCTGTAAGCTAACTCTTTTTTTCTTTAAGCTTGAAAGAGATTTTTTTTTTATTAAGGAGATCTAATAGATGAAGCTGAAATCCACTTTTCAGTTTATTGTTCTCTGGGGAGTTTGAAAATAAAATAAAAAGAAATCCAACAAGAGTTTGCTTTCTACTGGCATGTCGGCGAAAAGTTCCACACAGAAGCTGTCTCATAATGCGGGTCTTCGTAGGATTCTTCAGAGTTGACTGAAATGCGCTCGGTGTATTGGAGAGTTGATGCAATATAATGTAAGCCTAATGGGATCCTGTCAGACAAGAAATGGGAAATAGCTTTAAAGTAGTCGGGAGTTCAACTATTGGATCAAAGAGAACTCGTTGTAATTTCTCAATATGTCTTTTGGGAGGTTTGACAAATGCACGTAAGAAACAAAGGGGAGTAAATAGACACAAAATTGTAGGCTAAGCGTATATCTAGGGGTTCAAATCCGATTTGTTCAACGCGAATCAGAACCAGCAGTTATGATTCGAAATTTAGTTGAAAGTTTCCAGTTAAAACACTTGCGGAATCATAATGGGATCCTCATTTTGCGCTTTCTTTGGCTAAAAAAAAATATTAAAATATAAAACAAATACACCGTATGCTATTTATAGTACCATCGCGGTCATCTTCCTGATTACTGTGCGCTCTCTTATTGTCAGAGAGGCAAAAACTTGGAAATGAACAAGTAAAAATAGTCTTCATTGCTTTTTTGTTTCCTTTTTATTGCCTTTTTATTTCCTTCAGGTGTTTTTATTTCTTTCTTTGCCTTAGAAGCTTATAATAGTGTGGATATAAATAGCCACGAATGTGGCTTTCACCCTTCTCGTGTTATTCACAATATGCTCTTCAATTTTTTGTTGAATTGACATTGGTTGTTAATTCTTTTATTCTTATTAAGGACACAGCCGAATGGTCAAGCGCTAGGATGCAGAACTAACGTGCTTGAGTGACCGTGGTTCTAATCCACGCGACTACCTAAATACGGTAATGTTCCTGTATATCTTTATGTTGTGAACTCCTCTGACCTTATGTGGTCGTCCGGATTATAAACGGTTAAATTTTATAATTTTAATAGCATATAAACTTTAAGGCACCATGGCCGACTAGCTGAAAAATCGAACTTTACTATCTCTAAATTATAATAATAATTTAATAATAAGTTTAATAATAATTATATTTTAATAAGTTTTAATAAAGGGCATTTATTAAAAAGCTAAGGTAATTAAATAAGTAAATTACGGAAGAACAGAAGAGATTTAAAATAGCCAACTGAAAGGAAAATATGGATGTCATGAAATTGGTGTATTGGACCATCATCAAATTTTTGACAAAAGAAGAGACAGGACCAAAAATTAGAGGAAATACTTGAACAAAGACTTCTCTTTGTTCAAGTATTTCCTCTTTGCCTTCAAATTGAATTCAAGGGATATATTGTATATCCCTTTTACAAGCCCTCGCGGGTAGTACAGATGGTATTATCGCAATCCTCTCCACATCAGGTGGAAAAGACATCGTAGTTCGAATCCCATCAGTGAAGAGAGAAATTTTTATGGTTCTTTTTCACAACATGGCTCAGTTATAAACATTGATATTTCTCTAGATATTCTCGTTCTTTGTCAAAAAACTGCTGCTTTCTGCTAACTTCTGTATTCCTTTTTCTAAGAAGCTTTGCAACTGTTTGTCAGAACCATAATCGAATGGCCTCGATGGCGTCTTATGTTATTCTGATTTTTTTACCGCCTACGAATGCTTTTAATGGTCGGAACACATGATAATCAGAAAGTCGGACTATGGGGAATGGGCCGCCGAAGAAGCACTTTCCATTTCAGATCCCAAAGGGTATTCATTGCCACTAGTTGCGTGAAGCCTTGCAATAACTTGATGGAAGCAAATGTCTTTACTGTTGACCTCTACGATTTGATAGTGTTGCCTGCTTTGCCTTATCCTTTAATAACTTACAATAATAATCCGTATTAACAGCCTTCTTCTTCATAAGAAAATCAAATCTTTTGCATCCTAAGTAACTGCTGAGTTTGCTACATTTTCACGGCCTTTTTGAAGGCTTTTTACCACTAAGTAGTTCGCCATCTGCTTATTGATCTTCTTTCTGTTATCGGTTGCCCTTCTGTGATCGTCTTGTTTGGCATTTTTTCAATGCTTACTCCAAGGACATCTCCGAACCATTGCATATTGCCTCAATTTCATTATATTTGTACGTAATTGCCTCTTTTCAAGTAAATTTATCTCTCACTGTCTCGTTTGTCTTGTTCTTCCAAGAGTTTTATTAATTTTAGGGCCTTTCTTTCGAATGCCATTAATTTCTGTTTTTCAAGATCGATGCCACTGAACCATATAATACTATTGGCACAAATATTGTTTTAATGAAGTTTAATGTTCATCTCCTCTACATATTTTATTATTCTTCCAGATTTTAATCAGTTTGGGCATTGGTACTTATGTTTTAATGATTATCTTTGTAATTAAATTAGATTAGACTAGATTATTGGTTTTTAAAATGTCCACGTTGTTCAATAGTTGGCCATTAATCATTAATGCCACCATCTTTTCAATTTTTATTGTGCGTCAATTCTTTTCAGGTTTTCTTTGGCTTGTCATTTTTAAAATTTATATCATACGCTTGGCGTATATTGTGGAGAGTTTTTCGCAATTATTTAGTTTCTCTGTGATGTTAATTGCTAAACGGTTACTCAAAAGTTAAGGAACAATCAGAATCTGAGATATCACGAAAAATGTGCCCTTGATGGAATTCTATCAAAATGGTTGTCCAAAACTGAGAATATGTAGAAAATCGGCTTCAAAACGTGGTTAATTTGTAAAAGAAACATTGGTTCATTGTTCTTTGCTCCACAGATTGTAATATCTGCACCATCAAGATAAGACCTTTTATGAAGGGAGTGAGAGGGAACACAATGAACAAAGAAATGATGCGAGGAACTTTTATGGGCTTTTTTTCACTTCGTTGTAGAGTTAGTCGGTCTCAGGCGTGGACAGCAAGGTCGATAACTCAGGTTTTTCATTCAGAAAAACATGCAAATCGACCAGAGAACGCACGCAATTTACGAATAAAATACACGTGGGCATATAAGTTAGTTTTTGGGTGGCCCTAATATGACAGTTTATATTTACGCCAGACTTTTTTGCACCGGTAGCTTAGTGGTTATAATCACCGCCCTCCCCCACCGAGTGTAAAAGCCCGGGTTCGAATCCCGTCAGTGATGCTAGGAACTTTTATCGGTTTTTTTCTCCTTCTTCGTGGCTGAGTTAGCTGGTCTTAGAAGTGGATGGCAAGGTCCTTCCCCCGGAAGCTCGAATTTTTGTTCGTCTAAAAAGGGGCAAATCGACCAGAGAATACAATAAATTTATGGGCAAAATACACATGGATGTATAAGTTGGGACTTTGAGTATCCCAAATGAGACAGTTGTTTTGACCATGGACTTTAATCAAAATACAACCAGAGGTATTTCCAAGACCGCGTTCCAACGAATCCTCCTTTATATGGACTGATGGAGTATACGCCGCTGGTCAAGGTATTCCTCTAATTACGGCCACCCATCCTCAAAGACGCCTCTAGTTTGCATTTGAACGGCGGCATTGGAACATTGACGACTGGAAAATAGTTGCCTTTTCCCATGAATCACGTTTCTTGCTGTGCCGTACGGATGGTAGATGGAGGTTACGGCCAAAAACTGCAGGAGGAATCACTCCGATGTTCTGGTCCAATAAAAACAGGCAAGTGGCGACAGTGTTTTGGTATTGGAGATGTTTTCTTGGGAATCTCTTGGAACCCTCATTGCCCTTAGACTGAATGCAAAAAACTGTCTGCCATTGTGACAGATCGGGTAGATCCCATTCATGGTGACTATCTTCCTGGTTGCAAAGATGTGTTCCAGCAGGATATTTCACCCTCCTTGTTGCTAGTATTGTTGGAGGGTGGCTTGCCGAACACGAAAGCTACTTTCAGTTGTCACCTTGGCCGCCGAATGTGAATCCTACATCTCTGGGATTACGTGGATCGACGATCCTACGTTTGGATCCTCCAGCACATAATATTTTTTACCGTTATTCCAGGTTCCTATCCATTCTTTTAACACTTTCTTCTGTCAGACTATCAAGGTAGATATTAAAAGGTATCAGAGAATGACATTCTTGCCTCCATGCTACTGTTTTATCTTTTTAAAATGTCAGAGAATCAAACAGTTGCTTTGATTTTTGTATTAGTATGTACTTTGTGCCAATAAATAAATATTAATTTATTGCAAATAAAGCAAGCCCATCACAGCACTTGGCTAGGGTCTTAAATTCAGTACAAAGGAGACAAATATAAAAACAAATACATACCATATTCTATATATACATTAACAACGAATATGAATTATAATGATCAAGATCAAAAATATAAATTGCAGAACATCATATTTGGCTCTCGGATGCAGTTACTGGGTTGCAGGCAGGCAGCTGTTTGTATTTCTCATCATTTGATTGGAAATGAGATTCCTGTAGTCTTCAGAATTGAGCAGCCTCTTGCAATCAAAAGGGATGCATCGGGGAATATCCTGTCCATTTGTTTTAGTCTGGAGAGTTTGGATTTGAATTGTTGTTGGTTTCTTGAATTTTCTCTGCTGGTGGGAGCTTATGTTGGCTAAGTTTGGTGAATCGGTTGCAGAGGTATTTAACTTTGCAAGAAGCATGACTCCAGACTCATTGATCATCTGTTGCAGAGGCTTTGTTTTTAAGTTTTTATAAAGCTGTTGCCTGGATATTGTCTGGGGAAAACCAAGTTTACTGTTCAGCCATCTAAGAACCCAGTACTCGAGGGCAAGGAATTCCTTGACGGTAACATGAGGAGCACAATACCAGATTTCGGAGGCATAAAACAGAATGGAAAAAATGCATCTCTGAACATGGTTTATGTCTGTTTTTTTTATCTTGAATCGCCGCTTTTTCTTGCTTGATTAGCCATTTTGGTTTTTGAATTTTTTTAGAAACATATACATAGTGAGAATTAAAGGAAAGATTTTTGTCAAAAACAACTCCTAGGTTTTTGTGAGCATATACATTTGGAATTGAAACATCTGCAATTTTAATTTCTATGTGGTTGGGTTGTTTCTGTAAGGAATAAGTTATTTGAGCAGATTTGTTTGCATTTATAGTCAGATTAAGATTCTTCAGATACTTGATGATTCCGCACATCTGTAAATTCGCATCATGGCTGACCTTGGAAATGTCATCACAGGATTTGGAAATAATAAACAACTTTAAATCATCGGCATAAGCCAGCAGATTTGGATTTTCTTGTAGAAGTGGTTGTAGAGATGCTGAAAATATAGTACTAGAGAGAACACCTCCTTGAGGAATGCCTGTTGTGGTTATGACGAGAATGTTATCGGTATTAGTGGGGAAGATAAGATTTCTGTGATTTAGGCTGTACTGTAGATAGGATATAACCATTGTGTCAATGAGGAAATGATTTTTCAGTATTTCAATGGCTTTCTTGTGATCAACGTTGTCGAAAGTACCTTTGATGTCTAAGTAAAAGACATCGCATTGTGCTTTATCCTGAAACGCAGTTTGGATGCGCACAATGGTGTCAGCTAGGCTTGTTGTTGTGGAGCGCCCTGTAGGACCAAAATGCATGTTGACAGGTGCATTAGTGAAAATCGCATCCTGAAATATGGCAGAATGATCTTATCAATAATTTTAGCGATTACTGACGATACAGCAATTGGATGATAGCTTATATGGTTATTACTACTGTCCTGTTTTGGAATCAGGGTAATTCTAAAAGTCTTCCACAGTCTTGGAAGGAATGGCTGGGAGATGCAACTTGAAATGATATGAACTAAAGAATCAATGATGAATGCAGTGGGCATCTTAATAATAAAACTAGGGATGCCGTCAGGGCCTTCACTGCTATCAATTCGTAATTGGTTAATAATTTTCTGAACTGTATTCTTGTAACAGGGACGTTGATGCTTTTAGCTCCTAGAACTAATAAGGAGTCGGACAGCAACTTCATTTGTAAATTATATTTGGGCAGGGGGAGATTAAAGTCGCCCATTATAATGATGTTAGATTGAAACTTATGAACAGTGGTGATCCAGGTTATTACTTCATTAATGATATCATCAGTAGGTCCAGGCGAATATAAATATTATTAATTTGAAGCAGTGAATATTTAACTTGGATCAGAAGAGAAATTCCTTCAAAGCTGTAGGAACAGGAGTTGTAGGTGTTAATAACTTTAATGTTGTATTTTAAAATAATTGCTGACCCTCCACCTCTTCGATTAATCCTAGATGTCACGTCTTGTAGTTGAGATTTTTCGGCAGTAGAAAAACATCCTGAAGAGGTTCTGCATCCATGTTTCAACTAAACAAATTATGTCATGAGTTTCTTCAACCAAAAGTGCTATAAACGCAGACAGTTTATTTTTTACACTTATATTCTGAAGAAAAATTCTGAGATTAACATAGGTGTTAGAAGGATGTTCGCAAGTATTAGGAGGAAGGATAAATGATGGACTATGATGCGAACCCGGACTGGTATTCTCTAGCTATGCTGACAGTTCAACAGATTGAGAGTTAGATGTAACAGCGTATCAATGATTGTTGATCTTCCGAGTGGTGTTCTTTTATCGACTTTTTTCCATTCGCTATACTGTGAGCGAGTTGGTCTATCTTGGACGAGGGTTCGTGTTTTTTTTTTTAAATGCTCCTAGAAACTCCGATTATTTATTCAGCAAACCACAAGCATAAAATACACGAGGAGTACTTTGAAAATATCATTACGAAGAATACATCAACGTGAAATGTAAATGGATTTAATTTTGAGTGACCTAGTTAGAGGTGTTCTGCATATTCAACCTTTACCTAACCATACGTCCATCCAACTCTAGCTAATACAAATTTCTGTTTCAGCTGCTGTCATCCTTCGTGGCAATATAGTGGTTTCGCCACTTGTTTGGAGAGGTCTCAGTTTGAAAGTTTGAATTTCATCGGAGATTGGAGGAATTCTTAAAAGTCTCTTCAACCGGGGCTATAATTAACCGATCTCATGAGCAAATAATAGGGTTTATTTCCTTTTTAGCCCTTCTCCTTATGAGGTATTACTCTCTAATACCCTCTTCATGGAAATTAGAATAATTTTTCCTATATAAAATAAAAGATGAGCCATGTATCCAAATTTACAAGTACACTGCCCCTACCATTAATATCCGGACAACCCTCCATGGATGGGGAAACAGGTCCTATGCATGCAACACGTCACAGAACCTGCTATAAATATGCACACTGGGCTTCGAACAGACAATTGCAAAAGTGGACATTTTGCTGACGATATTACGGACAGAAGTTTTCGGATGTTTATGTCCCGAAATCCTCCATAAGGTCTCGCTCCTGGCCCTCCACCATCTGTCTACGCTGTAAATTCACGGTGCTTTTAAACTTCTCTGACCATAAGCGATTATTCTGATGTTAAACAAAAAATGTTGTCCTTTACTTTTGCTAACACAGCGTACCTTTATCTTCATTATTATTTTATTGTCCAATTTATTAGATTGTTAAGAAGGAATCAGGAGATTATAATCACGAACAAACACTCAATCCATACGATCACGATCACAACAAATCTTTTTATTTCTAAGAAGTCGCTTTCTTTACTTTTATTTCTTGGGCATCCTCCACACACACACACCAGTTTATCAGAAATCCATTTTTCCTTTTTCTTTCGCTGTATGATTCATACAGATGACTGGTGAATGCTGTTGCTTTAAATTATTCTTAGTTTAACGAAGTCTCTTGCTTCCGGAAAAGCTTGACAACTTCTGATATAGATTATCTTCGAATATGTTTATTGCTAGCGATGGTCCGTTAGTTCCTTTCATTACAAGTGTGCGTTCGAACAGTAGGGTCCTTGGCGCGCTTCTTCTAACAAAAGAAGCACGCCACGAAGTAGACAGTCTTGATTGAATGTTTCCGAAGGTAGTGCGGACCGTGACAACTTGCGGTGTTATCCAGGTCAACGGTATTGTGCGCCATTTCATATTTTTGCTCATTATACTAATGCCTGACTAAGGATGAGATTATGGGTAGTTTCTAAAGAAAAGTTAAACGTGGTAACTCTGCCGTGGAACGTGGAGAGTTCGCTTTTAATTTATTTGTCTCAATTTGTATTCCGAAACGATCATGTGGCAAAGACTAACTGGCATAATCAATAAGCTTCCAACGAAACAGTAAATGTTGAAGAATACTACCACACAACCTTGTTGATTTGTTGGAAGAAGACGAAAGCTGTGTTGGTTCCATCAAACACCATGTGATCTCGTTGGAATATGAATTTGAATAATAACAGAACGTACAAGTACTAATTTAACGTTGTGTTTTGTACGCTAAGCGCCAAGAAAGTTAAGGTCACAAGGTCCGTATATTGTGTCCGCATTTTCGTGGTTCTTTTGGTCGGTTTGTCTATTTCCTGGATGAAAAACTCGTTTCTGGACGACTACATCATGCGCCTCACGCCCAAAGTCGACTAACTTTCGATTACGGTTCTTATAATAATCTTGAAATTGCAGTCAGTGCAATCGGTATTATAAAAAAATGTATGACAATTTAAAGGCAAACTTTCTGTGATTTTTTTCTTTGGCTTCCATCACAATTCAGTGGGATCAATGAAGAAGCCATTGTGTTATTAGTTGATTTAAATTATTTATTCGCCGATGGCACTTTTGTTTTACTATTGGCTCATAATTTTCTGTCTTAACCAAGAGTTGTGTTCTGCTTACCCTTATGTGGAATTGGGGTCCACTAATTGTTCAATCATTAGGTTCTTTTATTTTGAGTAAGATAATTAGAAAAAGATTAACCAGGTCATTAACCGAAACACCTTCGTGCATCAAGATTAAATGTAGGTTTATTGACTCATTTGGTAACTTCCGTTTGGTTTAATTATCTACCTTTGAGGGGTTCATTCCTTATGGTTATGTGAGATCAGAACTTTTAAGTTACATCTATTTATTTTCTATGATTGTCTCATAATGGAGATCATTGATCACCATAAGTAAAGCCTTCGGGAAATGGTTTCAATTCAATTTTAATTTGATTCTTAAGTTTAGAAGACATATTATCTTCATTAAAACAAAAGTTACTCTAGTTGCTTCTTTGCATATTCGAAATAATCTTAACCCTTTCCCTATGCTACGTAGTTTGCTCTATGTCCTACTAAATATTATGGTATGGTCCGAGGATTGTGCTCCTTTAAGTCAAAGTATGGAAAGTCCATTCAAACGAGTTTTTAGCAGTGCTGTATTACCATCAAAAAATTCTTCAATGTGAGATTCTGAGGTTCCCTTTAAGGAAAGTTTTGATGTTAGTTTTACCTCCCCAAATCACAGCTTGTGGTAAGTCATGCTGAGGGTTAAGTGGACTCGTCGTATTGATGGTTCTAGCAGACGGATTATCCGATCTAAAATTGGCTTTCTTTCTTTAGAGGTGGGGGTTTCAAAGAAAAGCAAAAAGCCAGTCGCCATACTTAAAGGCTTACCACATATAGTCATCTGCGTACTTGAAACGGATAATAAGATTCTTTTGGCTGCATTGAGGTTAAGTCTTTGCTGGGTTGGTATTCCTCTTCTGTTCAGTTGGTATTCCTCTTCTGCTCAGTTGATTTGCTAGTCGCAGTTGAATTCTGGTTGAAGTCGCAGTTGAAGTCGCCTTGAATTCTGGATATAAGTCTGGCCATTCTTGTCTGGCTAACCTAGAGACGTTGATGATTCTGGAATCGCTTTCAAAGCCTATACAACTCTTTTTCTTCTCTGGAAGCCATCTGGTTATGGGAAGCGTGTACAGCCATTTCATATTTTTAGCTAGATGTTTTCGTCTGCGATATCCTCGAGTATAATGAACATCCGCAAAAGAAAAAAGAAACTTCTGTCTCCTTTTATTTTGGAAATCAGTGTATATAGAAGAGAAAAAGATTAATTATGGTTGGGTTCACACTATGTAGCCATTCAAGAAGAAATTGAGTCTCACGACAAACCTTATGACTTGCAAAACACGCGGTCAATGGCCTCCAAGCCCCAGAATCGATTTGCTCCAATCAGATGTCCTTCAGTATATTAAAAGTATTACTTTATGTAGTGAATGCAGGATTATAATTGGCTTACTCCACAAACACAATTACCGTCTCTAAGTGACTCTGTCGGTTGCAATCGATGTTCAGCACTTTCTCGTTGTTCTCTGCTTTCGGGTTTATTTGAGTTGCGAACGTCAAAGATCGGTTGAACTTCCATCGTGATTATTTTGTGGAACTAGAGCTTCAAACGCTTTCTCTCTCTTTCTCTGTCCTCATATTAAAGAATCCCTGCTTTTACGTGATTAAAATTTATTTCGTCTCTCGTGAGTGTTTTGTCTTAATAAGTGGACGGTTGACACAATTCCTCCATTATCATTTCTAAAGGACGATCGATATCCTGAAAGATAATCCAGTTCACCGAATAAGACGCGTTTCTTTTTTTTTTTATTTATCTTTCCTCCCACTAATGAAAAGTTAAGTGGCAGAAAAGTAAATCGGTTACTATGGTAACGCTCATTTGTACCCGTACATTTAATATCTGCTGATGGAATTTCATTGCAAGTTCTTGTGAATGAACGAGTAGTAACTTCACATTATCAAACAAACTCTTTATCCGGTAGTTTCGCATTTATTTTAATTAGTTTTTGTTCTGTTGCGTGCAATGCTCTCATTTCACATTAATCGGACGAATTTAGTCCATTTATTTTCATAAATGCTTGCTATTCGGACAGAAAAGCTTATTTATTTAAAAATTCCATATTTTTTCTGTTTGTTTTTCTCATTTGTATTGTTTACTTTTGTCATGTTTATTGTTTACTTTTTTGTCCTTTTTTATTGTTTACTTCTTTTATCATGTTTATTGTTTAATTGTTTACTTTTGTCATGTTTATTGTTTACTTTTTTGTCCTTTTTTATTGTTTACTTCTTTTGTCATGTTTATTGTTTACTTCTTTTATCTTGTTTAATTGTTTACTTTTTTCACGTTTATTGTTTGCTTCTTTTGTCTTGTTTAATTGTTTACTTTTTTCACGTTATTGTTTGCTTCTTTTGTCTTGTTTAATTGTTTACTTTTGTCATGTTTATTGTTTATTTTCATCTTATTATTGTTTATAATTTTTTTTAGGTTTCTTTCTGCACAAAAAAAATCACAATTTTCTTTGCGGGATGAAAATTTTAAACACGATTGCTATTCGGAAGGTGTCGCCAGGTTCATAATTCTCCGCTGGGCATCGCTGTCGGGAATCATTAGGGTTGTTGGATACTGCATAACGATTTCGGGAAGGGGGTGCTCCTCTCTTGATGTATAACATCGGCAACAATCCCGAGTGATCGGTAATGTCGTACGGTTACGTATGATAGGTGCATTTCATGCTTGACAGAGTTCGTGATGTGGCGACCGTCCCTAGGAACGTAGGTTGTCTAGCAATACTTCAATCGATTTTTCTTTACTGTCACCTCTCTAGAAGATTGCTTGTTGGGTGTCCACGATATATGAGTACAAGGAAGGACGATGGACAATATCTGGCGGCATTATTAAAGCATGCAAACGTATTATTATATTAATAATATATTTTATAATTTTAAACAAATGGGTTAATAATAAAAGAATGTTCCTATTGGGTGTGTCGTTATCAGGGCAATGAAGAGAAAAAACAGTTTAGTTTTTAAAAGGATTTGGAAGATTTTATCGGGAAATCCGGTATCCATTTTTTCCGGATTTTTCTTTTTGACCTCCTTGACCTGTTTAAACGCTTTAATTGACTGATGAGATTTCACTAGAGAGATTTTAGATTACGGCACACCTCCCCGTCATTAATCTTCCGCAGCGGAACTGCTTTGACTCGCAAAAGAGAGAAAAAATAATCTTGGAGAAAACTTACCTCAAACCGATGCAAAAATAGGCAAGACTTTTTTTTTTTTTTTAAAGTTTCGCTAACAAATCATACACTTGCTGAATACTGGCGCGTGTTTTTTTTATCGTTCCCTCCCCATATTAAAAAACTGTGAATGCCTTATTCATCTATCGTCAAGGTTTCTCGGAAGAAAATTTATTAAAATTCTGAAAGTGTCTCGTTTTCTTTTTTCTGTACCGATTATTCTCAACTTCGATTCCATCTGTACCACCCGTAAGAGTTGGTATTAAGTTCTTGAAGGAAGTGATCGATTGCGAGATCAATTATGCAAGGAAACTGCTTCTCAAAATAATCCCAAGTTCTTTTGCAGCTTCGTTCATGCATAAAATAAGGAAAAAGAGAAAGCTTCTGGACTTGGAACCATCATTTCGAGAGATTGAGGCACTGATGAAATACGAAACCCAGATTGTTCAGCTTACAGGAAAACTCATATTGTCTCATTGATTCTCCTGTTCCGCTTGGCTTGGCTGCTATCCGAGAACTCCTGGAGGTTATTCATCAAAGGTTTACAGGGAAAACATATTTCTTTGGAAAGCATACTGAGTAACGCTCGCAGTTGTCGCTGGTAGTAGCGGTTGGATTGCAACTAAAGACACTGAACCTCTCTTGTGACCTTTAGCAAAGGTCTTAGGATTCTTTCAGAGAGTTGGCTTCAGTAAAATAAATGTTTATTGCGTTAAGTGCCTTGTCAAATCACTTTTTTACAATGTACAGTGATTTGTTCCCTCCTCTCCTTGGTGTGCAGAAAAAGAAAGGAAGAATTGTATTTTAAATTATAGAGTACCTCGCGGTTCCTCAACTGGACCTAACATATGTACTCCATATACTGTACTTATGTTCTTCTGGACTTATTGCATATCGCTTGGATATCTCGTTTAACAAGATAATAGATTCAACTATTCTTCTCTTTATAGGGTACAAGGTTTATACAAGCGTGATTATTTTAAACGAGTACCGATGGAAATGCGAATAACTTAGAGTAAAAGAGTGCTAGAGATAAATATTTACGTTAACATTCATTATTCTACAACGATGCTTGTTGCAGATGGTCATCATCGTGATTACAACATAAAAGTTGGCATGGAAAAGTTACAGAGCAATAAAAAGTATTGAAGCCTATAACAGCTACAAGACGATCTGTAATAGAGCCACAGAAAAGGTTCGACAGGCAAAGGCAGTTTATGAGAAATCACTAGCAAACATCTTCACATATATAAATGCCAAGAAGAGAAGGACAAACCAGATCGGACCTTTACGTGAGGGAAAGGGGATAGTAATAAATACACCAGCTGCCGTTGCAGATGAACTCAACAGTTATTTTGCATCGATATTTGCAAATGAAAAGCCTTTTGTGGCAATGGGAAATTGTGGGAGCGAAGTTGAAAAATATGTAATTAATGATATTGAAATTTCGCAAGATTATTTAATGAAAAAACTTTCGAACCCACAGGACAGTAAGGCCCCCGGAGTTGATCGAATATACCATATAACCTTAAGGGAGGCGGCAATTGAGTGCATTGAACCATTGAGGCTAATTATGCGAGATCACTAGACTCTGGGGAGATTCCCTTGGATTGGAAAAGTGCAAATGTATCTCCCATACATAAGGGTGGCTCTAAAAGTGAAGTTGGAAATTATCGACCTGTCAGTCTGACTTCAGTAGTATTGAAAATCATGGAGGCAATGATCAAGGGGGGAATTCAGGATCATTTGGATCGAATTGAAATCCTCAAGGATACTCAGCATGGTTTTGTAAAGGGAAAATCCTGTTTAACAAATCTGGTTCGCTATTTCGAAAGGGTCACTCACGAGCTGGATTTAGGGAATAATTTCGACATTGTTTATTTAGATTTCAGCAAAGCTTTTGACTCAGTCCCACATGAGCGGTTGCTTTATAAGCTAGAACAGGTTGGAATCACTGGGAAAATCCTTAGATGGATAGAAGGATGGCTTCAGGGCAGGAGGCAGAGGGTTGTGATAAATGGCTATTCCTCAGATTGGGTTGATGTAAGAAGTGGGGTTCCCCAAGGATCAGTATTAGGACCACTGTTGTTTTTAATTTTCATAAACGACATTGATGAAGGGATAGAGGGCGTGATGTCTAAATTTGCAGATGATGTTAAAATGGGTAGAGTAGTTAATGATCACTGTCAAGCTGAGCTTCTTCAGAGAGACCTAGATAGACTTCAGGAATGGTCAGAAAAATGGCAGCTGTGCTTTAATCCAACAAAGTGTAAGGTATTACACCTGGGAAACAGTAATCCCAAAATAAATTATTCACTTGGTGGAGTTCAACTAAACCCAGTACTGGAGGAAAGGGACTTGGGTGTTACGATACGGTCAGACATGAAATTCTCTGAGCATTGTAAACAGGTTGCAAGGAAGGCCCATGGTGTCCTATCGATGATCTATCGAACTTTTGCAAGTAGAGATAGGGACGTGATAATCCCATTATATAAGGCTTATGTTAGACCACACTTGGAATACTGTGTTCAAGTATGGAGACCGCACCTAAAGAAAGACATCGAGCTTCTTGAAAGGGTGCAAAGAAGGGTAACTCGCCTGGTGAGATCGGCAAAAGGGCGTCCTTATGAAGAAAGACTTCGAATATGTGGGTTGCAGAGTTTGGAAACTAGACACCTTAGAGGAGATTTGATTGAGGTGTTTAAGGCTCTGAGAGGCATCAGTAAAATGAATGAGGACGAAATTTTCAAGATTATAAATGATGCTAGAACTAGGGGACATAAATTCAAGTTACGGGGAGAAATGTTTAGATTGGACTGCAGGAAGTTTTATTTTAGCCAGTGAGTTATAAATTACTGGAATAAGTTGCCTACATGGGTGATAGAGGCTGACAGTTTGGGGAAATTCAAAGGTCATCTGGATAGTACCTTCGGGTCAGGGAAGCGCATAGGATGATAGGTTTAATTTCCTTTTCTTTTATTAATTATTAGTTTTTTATCATTGTTTTATTCGTTTTTTTTTTTTTTTTTTGGCTGGTGCAGCATAAGCCATAGGTTTTATTGCAGCATGCGGCCATTGCTAATAACTGAGCAAGTCGAAGCATATTTGAAAGCATTGCTTTCAAAAAATGAGGCTAGATATATTGCTTTCCAATTCTTCTAGAATGAGTGAATTATTGTCGTGCGCATTTTCTTTTACATCAGAATTGTCAATGTCACGTTGAGTAGATTTAAACGACTCTCTTTTGGGGTAATTGAATGCTCATCTTTGCTGAATTCATTCCATGCTCATCTACCTCTTGCATGCGTATGCGCATTCGTAGTTTTATACAGTGGTGACCCCATTCACAGAATAAATAATGCATCTTTTAAATTTCATTCCGCCAGCATTCTTTTGCTCAAATTTAAGTTGCCAATGAATAGCTTAACACCTTGTTGGTGTTAAAACAAAAGAGTTTCCAATTCAGTGACAATTTACCATCTTACAAAACACCACTCATACTCATCCCCAGCCACTTCTTCCATATAAATTCCCCGTCATGTGGCTTAAATTCGAGTTTAGGAGGACGTTCAAAGTGCTATTAAATGCAGCAGTATTCATCATATTTCCATTTAAAACTTTCCTCAAGTTATTCGCCAGATTTCGTATGTTTCTTTCTTCCAGTTTAGCGAGGATGAGAGATGTTTCCCCAAGATTTTGATTCGTGTGACGTTCCTCTACGAACCCCGTAAAGTAACCTTTCAATCAAGGAATTCAATTTCCGCCAAACTTCGATTCGATGTTGGAACTCTACACCTCCGACTTTATTTTCCCTACCGCTTCTGACGGCTGGTTTGACGACTTCCTTCATTTAAAATCCACAGTGTTTGCTGAAATATCTTGCTCAGTTTGGCTAGCATTTTTAATTTCCTGCTGTAAAAGTTTTCTGAGTGATGCCACTAACTCGTTGAGACTTGAATAATTTTTTGGGGGGAGGATTAAAGAAGAGGAAAAATTCTTTTAAGTAGAGTTATGTAATATCACTTACTCGATCAAAGAAAATATGGGTTACTGTATGTATGCGTGTGTTAAGCTGATTATATCCACTGTGCTAACTGCGAGGACACTTCTATACTTTAAATTAATTATGGCCTACATGGTATATTAATTACTGCTAACACACTGAAGCAACAAAAATCAAATAAGGACAACAGATGGTAAATTTTTGGGACATTCCCCGAGTTACGATCACTCAACTTACGACCATCGTCCATGTGAATAAAGATCATAAAATACACAATACTCTTGTTTGTTGAAAGTCGTGCCAATTCTTGCAAGATATATAGACTATAACAATCGTAAAACAATTAAACGATGCAGTCACTAGACTGACCTTGTAAAGTCTTCCAGTTAAATTTTCTTAGGTCGCCATGGCAACTGTGGTTTTAGAACCCTGCTTATAGATTTCTGGCTTTGAGAAAGATCCGTATATTTACATCGCATTTATTATTTATTATAGTTATAATTTAAATTTACGTTTTTAATTAAAAATTATCCTTTTGGTTGTTTATAGATTTTTCTTTAACAAAATATACATTTTAATTAATTCTCCGTTTGTCACCGAATTTTACTGTACATATCTGATTTCTTCAATGAGTGGGTTGAGGTATAGCAGTCAGTAAAAGAAACAGGAATTAGTAGCTACGTGTAGGTGTCTTAACCCTATTATACAAACAGTACTACACAAATTTGATTGAAAAGTGATTATTCTAAGATACAAACAAGGTTACGTACAATGATACAAAGTTGAATGACAAGAATAGTAGTCCAGTGATCTGATCAGACGGAAATGGCAAGATGAATCACTAGAACGAGAGATATTTGTTCATATCTACAGTCCAGATGAAACCTCTCAGCACCGACATTGCTTCAGGTCCATAAGTTGTGAAGTCTTTAGAATAAACGTTGAAATTCTGTACAGACATACAGTAAAATATACAGAACAGTCTAATTGTTAATTTCCTCTTATGCGCACGCGTACACAGACACACATACACACGCTAGTAATCTCGCTTTTTTTTTTTTTTTCTTTTTTCAAAACGGAAACTAAAATATGTACAGGAAACAAATACATATATAATACAGTCGTTGATGGACAAATAGTGTACATTCTTATAATTTGATCGCTTTAGCTGAGATCTGCTTGGTCCAATTTTAAGGTACAGAACCGTTCGAAATCGGATGCTTCCTTCTCTAGAACTTGAATTAATGCCTGAGTTGATTTTCGTTCAGCTGTAAAAATAATAAACAAAATGTTATTTCGACTTTTACGCCATCTTTTAGCAATAAAATCAGAATACGTGATGAGGAATTTAAATACCGTATTTTCCGGACTATAAGAAGAACCCAGATTTAAGTGGGAGAATTTTAGTAAAAAATTATTTTATTGAATATATATTAGAAATACAAAATTCACTAAAAAAAAACTGTGTAGGACGAATTTGTTCTTAGAATCCCAAATTCTCACTATCTGCTGTCACACTCTGAATTACCGATGTTATAATCGAAACTTATATTCTTCAAAGAGGGCGTCATCTTCGGTACCATCAAAGGTATTACAGATTCTACATTTCTTGAAATATTTCCGATTTTTAGAAGGAAGTGAGACATGCATAAAACCTCACTCGCATATACTAGACAAGAATAATACGCAATGTGATCTAAAAAAAAATTTCGCTGCATGCACCTAGTACGCATTCGGACTATACGATGCAAGGGAATTGTAGGCGTTTTGGGAAAAAAAGTGCGTCGTATGGTCCGAAAAATACGGTACTTAAAACCAGACTAATTACGATTAAATATTTAAATTAGGATCTGTCCGCTTATCGTATTGGAAATTAATTAAGGTATATGTTAAGTCATTAAGGAATATGTTAAGTCATTAAGGAATATGTTAAGAAATTAATTAAGGAATATGTTAAGAAATTGTAAAATGGTTTTAGTAATATTAGTAATATTTATTTGTTGATAAGTGGAAATATAAATAAAATTAAGAAATAATATTAAGATTGATTCCATGAGTGAGTTTTGTTTAGGAAAGTTTCAGGTCCTACCTTTACTTAGCTTATTCTGTAACCTCTGGTTTTCTTTCTTCAAGAAACCAATCGTCGTTTCTTGTTGCCGTAACTGCAAACATTAATAAGTTATTAAGAAATGCTTATTAAATGTGATCTATAAACGTTGACAAAAAAAAAAAGTCCATAACTTTTAATAAGCTAATTTCATTAAATAAACTGATTTAAAGTAAGACGTTAACATGTTTAGTATTAGTCCCTATTGTTAAGAGAAATAAATATATAAAATAAGTGTAATAATTAGCAATAACTATAATAATAACAATGGCGCGAGAAAAATCGCGAAAGTCGCTTCATCGGACCTAATCTCCACAAAGGTAAAAGTGACGGCTGAGGCAGAGAGTGGCACCATCTGGTGTCACTCCCAATAACTACCACCCACCACTGGTGCACCACCATTCATAGCTGGGTGAAGATGAGAAGTAGAAATATTGAACTGCATCGAGTATGGTGCAGGATAAAGTCACTCGCGTTCAGGCCTTAGGCAGAGGGGTCGGCTCGAAAAGTCGGAGACAGTCTTCCACTGACGGCAATGAGCAATGGTACTATTTCTCTTATTGAACAGGTCTTTCAAGTTTGTATCAAGTTTCTTGGGAGGTTAATTCTCAATAGCAATAAAGTTTAAAATATGCCTCAAGACGATTCCTACAAGATTTCAGATGAGCGCATATGGGAAAAAATACAAATAAAACAAAAAATACTTTATGTCGTGAGGTATAAGCACAAACGTTTTTTTTAAAAAAGTTTCACTTAGATATACGAAGATAAATTCACTTCTGGTTTTCAAAATAGATCAATGATGCGCGACTTTTTAAGATATTTTTAATTCATAAATGGTACAAACAATAATTCCTAAAAAAGACATAATTTACATCAATTCATTGCGGTTACAAAAGGAAAAGGCCAATAAAAGGCCCACATCTTTTACTTTAAGTCTCTGGACATAGCAAACAAGATTACCAATCACATCGCGATTTGTAATGATAAAAACTGATTAAAATTGAAAGAAGAGATGATAAAATAAGATGATAGATTAAAATTTAGATAAAATTGAATAATATTTAATGTTGTTTGAAACTGGAGTTCAGAGCATCAAAAAGAGTTGAGTTATAAACCACATTTAGCATCTCAAAAACGCTGAGGACCTCGGGCACGAATCCATTCAAATAAGAGTAACCTTGCCTTATATTACGATGCTAATAACACCAAAAAGTAACCGTCGCGGTTGAAGATCATGTTGGATTACTCGCCATCCAAACAAAAAAAAATTAATGACGTGAATACTGTCTGTGAAATACCTGGGGATGCAATTAAACAGGCCCAGTTCTCAATAATTAGAAAAGAGCCGTGCAATTAAGATAATAGATATTGCCTCCAGCTCTGACTGAAAATGGGCACTTAAACCAAATGAACTTGTAATTGGAGGTCTGCTTTATTGCATGTGTTTTATATAACTTAATGGATGTCATTAGCCGAGTAACTTGACAGCGACTGAAACACCAACACACGCACACACTTCTTGCGATTATTATTTTGATTCCATTACGCCTTGATCCTTATACTAATAACTGGGTACGTTTCTTCAGATCAGATGACTCGCTTGTTGTTATATGGCTAAGATGAGAAATATAAAGGAAAAGAGAAGACGAGATTGGTAGATCGAATAGCTTAAAGAAAAAGCAGAAATGAAAAGATGAGGGAAATGGGGGTAACTTGAACAGACAGAGATGAATCCAGGTTTCCTTGCTGAGCACTGTTTTCTTCCAGTCCGAGTTGGATGTCATTTTATAGAGCATGCGTCTGGGTAGTCGAAGGGGGAAAAAAACAACAAAAAGAATAATAACCACGCAACCTTATATTATTCTAAAAATACCTTTTGATACTTACCAAATTGTGAAGCCTTAGAACTTCTTGTTGTAACCTGGTAAGGCAAGTAACTTGGGCTTGGTAGGCTTCCAGGCTTTTCTGTCTCCTAAACGAAAGAAATATTTTGTAAACTTAATGGCAGGTCTCATGGACTGTGTAATTATTTCTTCGTGTCAGTTCCCAAACTAATATACCTCCCATTGGTTTGTTATTATACTTACTGCAATAACCAGACAACTCAAAGCAATTCAAAACACTATTAGATTAAGTTTCATAAATGAAGGTTCAGTTGGAACATTCATTTATGAAACTGAACTAACTGAACATTCATGGCTCATTTCGTGAGACTTTCATGTCCCAAATTATGGTTTTCTGGACTTAAATATTTAAGATAAACATGAGCATCTTCAAAGACGTTAAACAGGTTTGTTTTAAATCAAAATGAACAGATCATACAACTATTTGGTATACCTCGTCTTAAGCTTCAAAAACGAATGAATGAGTTTCTCATTTCCGCACAAAAGGAGGTTTTAACCCCTCTCTAACACGCTTCAATGGTGTATCTAGACATTCTTTAGTGCCAAAATGGTTCACTAGATGGATTTGAGACTGGCCGAGTCAGTAGAGGTGCTGGGTTTCATGTGGGATTTTCCATGGGTTTTGTATCCTTCAAAAGTACACAAACCAGCCTTAAAACGCACGCAGATTACAAAGACGCACCAATTCATCTTGAAAAGTCTAAAAGTCTTACGTATTTTGTCTAACGTATTTTGTCTCCATAATCAGTAAAGAAACGTTTATTTGGAACTCATGAATCATGAAGACCTGCGTGACGAACTTCGTCATCTGTTTACGATTTTGTTACCCAAAATGAAACGAACTCTTTGTTTAGCGTTTCTTACAATGCACATAACTAGGTTTTATATACGTTTGGCCATAATTAATAAATAAATTGCAACTGCATCTAAACAGAGCGTGTTACTATATTTAGATCCAGCTCTGTCTGTCCCTCTCTGGTCTGGACTTGCGTGTATTTACAGACAGCGCTCTTTCGGTTAAGATGCGTACTATATTATGCGTCATACACGAATGTTGATCTTAAATATTTAAATAAAGGAAGCATTTTTATGAGTCTCAGTACTGAAACCTGCTCTGGCTTCGTGCAGTTTTCTGGTACGTCTTACCATGAACTTGACGATTTATCTGTTCACTAATTCGTCATTATTTCGCCGTAGCCATGGTGACAAGGTGTTGTTAACTTTGTCAATCTTATAATAACATCACGCTCCAACATTTTGCTAGGAAAAACGCGAATCGTACAGCTGTATAAATGGAAACACGAACAGTGAACTTACCATCGCTCAATCTCCTCGTCCATGGCAACAACAGCTTCAGGACGGTTCCATTCGTGAGACCCAGGTAGAGCTGGATAGTGGCCTAAAAATATGATACAGAGAAAACATCTCAGAGAGAGACAGAGATTGAAGAAAGTCTGTAAGAAATCATTTATATTTATGAACTACATTTACATTTTTTTATTTTCATATACACAAACACCTTCCATTTTCAATCATTCGATTCTGTTTAAGAAACTCCTTCAGATTATAAACTTTTCTTACAAAAGGAGCAGATCCCACACCCATCGAATAATTGAACATCTTGATTCTCTCCTAATACTTGCATACCCGGTGATCAGAAAGGGCATGCAGGTATTAGGAGATAATCAAGATGAAATTCACCGATCAGAAGCAATCGATAAACTTGTACGTGATTCTACTACCCTTGACTGAAGTGGTCCAGAGATCTTGCCAGGTGTTGATAAGTTTGGACCAGAAAACTGCGTTGGCAATGCGTGGTTGAGATGATAACAGAACGATCTAAATATAAGACGAAGATCTGATGGCAAAGTTCCAGCTATCACTTCTAGGGTATCCGTAGAACTGTCCTGCAGGCACGTAGCATACAAAGCAGCATTAGGCGCTGAAGACAGTACAGATCACAGTCAGATTTTGAGATCCTCACTATAGTCATAGTAAATTTCTTGATCTTCTCCAGAAGATGGTTGATGCGTAGGGTGAAGTCTAGCCAGTCATCTATCACGATACCAAGATATTTCGAGTTAGGGACGTAGGGTATTTGCTTGCCAGCAATCTCAATACTAGGAGGACGGCCCAGATTAAATTACATCATCTTGATTTCGTCCAATTAGGTCCAGAAGCACCGTAGATGCCCTGGTTTAAAGCTGCACTCTCGAATATCCAGAAACAATAAGAAGCAAGCCGTCTGCATTAGGCAATTGGGACAGTAAACTCAAATTGTCTGACAAGCAACCTATTTAAAACAATGTTTCCAAAACAGAGGTGCCAGGACAAGATCCTTGTATCTGTCAATTGAATTTCCTAATACTTGCTAGCGGTTTTAAATAACCGTATGACTTGACATTCTTTGGCATTATAAAGTTTTTCTTCAAGGTAATCAGGGATCATACTGTTAAAATGAAATCGGCATGTGCATCCTTGTTTATATAAATAAATATGTGCCAATGTTCATATCTCAAGGAGTGCCCTGATAGGTAGAATAATCACCGTCCTCCCACACCGGGTGGAAAAGACCTGACTTCGAATCCCGTCAATGATGCCAGGAATTTTTATGGACCTTTATCACAACGTGGCTGAGTTAGTTGGTCTAAGGGGAGAGTCACGGACTTTTCTCCAAAAAATTTGGGTTTTTCGTCCAGCAAACAACAAATAGACCACAAAATACACTCACTCTACAAACATATTATAAATGGCGCAATGTGACCTTAGTTGCTGATACTTCTAAAACTCTGCTCCATCCATCCATCCATCCATCCATCCATCCATCCAAAGATTGCTTGTTTCTTTTAAATGGTATACCAACGTGAAAATCTGAACATAGCTCTTAAATCAAATGCACGTCACACCAAGTACTGAGTAGGGTAGGGTGATTCTGACTTGGTTGTAAACATTTCTAGTGCCAAGGCCATGGAGAGTATAAAACAAGAGAAGATTCTATTCTTATGTTCATTGAAGAAGTACGTTATTTTTTGCATGTGACTACATGGTTGAAAAGTTTCCATTGAAAAAGGATGCTATAAATGCCGAGGAAGCACAAATTTCATCTTAGCGAAGGCATAATATTTTGTGGATTTGTTTTCCGTACTTCTTCATTAAAGATAAAGAGATAGATGAAGCAATAAACGTTTTGCAGCATCAGTTTTGTCAGAAATAATGTTAGAACCTATCAAACTCTATTATGAAACGAGAAAGGAAGAATTGATGTACAGTGGTCTTAGGTGAGGGAAGAAAACTGAATTCACATCTCTTTCTGGTGCAGTCTCGACACCATTCTTTGTAGACCTTAACCACGGTGGGCAGTAACAGCATCAAATTAAAATACCGTTGTTTTAATTTAACTAATTAGATTAATTAATTAATAAATGCTATTCTCATTAACAGCGATGCGAAATTTTCTAATTAGGAAAGCGCTGAAATCTATAAAAAAATTATAATGAAATGAAATGATCTCTTACCATCAAAGGGTGGCAGATAACACATAATTGTGTAGTTTTCCCACTTTTCTGTGAGTTCTCTGAAAGAAATATGAATAAAAGAACTATAAGGAGATGGATGAAACACGTGGACATAGTTTAATATGGTTCTTAGATAAACACAACATCTTCATGTAGATTAACACAATTCTACGACCAACATATCTATGCTCAAATTACCGTCTAAACAAAATCAGACTTTGGATCGTAACTTATAGAATCCTCCCCCCTCTCTTTTAAAGGATAAAATTGCGATTGTTTTGCCTAAACAACTAAATGGAGCAGATAATAACGTGTAGTAACTTAATGTTCTGTATAAACGGCAGAATATTCGTTTAGAAACTGTTAATGAAGTGGATTTGAGCTGATAGCAGTTTAGAATTTTGAAGGTGTATCGTGTGCTTATAAAACATCGTTAAGATTATCGCTTTCTTTAAAAAGAGAGCCTATTAAAAGTTCCGAGAAAGAATGAGGTAGCTTTTCCTCAATAGTTAGATCACTCTTGGCATGCTGCCAGGTCGTTTAAGTTTGGAATTAAACTTGGAAGATCTACAATGTGTTGCCGAGAGACTGATCCTTTCTGGGATGGATTAAATCTAAAGCCTCTCTTAGTGTGGGTTGTTTATAAAGGATGAATGGGCATATTTCCCCCATAATAACACTGCTTATCCTAGGATGATGCGAGATCTTAATGATTAGCATAATTTAAAGTATATTTGGTAATCATCTCTCCATGCTGACAGAAAAATCAAGGTTTATCAGGAGTATACCAGCGAAGAATAGGAGAGCATCTCCTTGAGTGGTTAAGATTGGACGATTGGGGAAATGCATTAATCTCTTTTTCAGGATCGACAATGCAGGCTCACAGTGCATCATTAAGAAAAAGAAGTTTTAGAACGCTCTCCGCATTTTCTAAAGAAAAAAAATGGCGTCCGATTATACTGTTGAAGTCTAATGCAATTTCCAATTTGTAATAACTTCATCTCTCTATCTCGCCCATCCCATTGGTTATCAGTGTATATCGAGGTAACTATGGCAACAGGGCGCCTGATGTCTTCATATAGTGAACGAGATATTTTTAGGCTGGTGACAGCAGTAGTACTCGAAGAGCAGTTCAGCGTTTATTAGTGCGGTGCGTAATATGGATTTTTCCGAAATGGTTTGTTTGTGTATTGTCCTATGTCATGTCTGTAGTAATATGTATTCGTTGGTCTATCTGCCTGTTTATTGGATGGAAAACTCAAGTTTTTGGAAGATAAAATGGGATGCGCTCTTCGCTTCAAACCGATTGACTCGCCACGATGTGAAAAAAAAGCCGATTAAACTTCATGCCGTTTAGACGGAATGCAAACGAATCCAGATTTTTCCACACTGTGTAGAAGGACAGTGCTTGCCGCGAGGACTTTTTGAGAGGGCTGTGATCATTTAAGACAGTTCACATCAAGAAGGACGACACTTGAAAGTTTGCAAAATCGTTTCGCATGAGGTTGAGTTTGCTACAGTGACATCCTCGTGGGTACAACAGTAGTGAGTAGTGGAAAAGGTCCGAATTTGCTTCCCATCAATGATGTGATGACTTTTTAATGGATATTTACACGCCACGGCCTAGTTAGCATCTGCAGTGGCAAATGAGGCAAGAAAACAACATTATACAGCATCAGCCAAAAAAGGAAAAGAAAAAGCACACATCTCCCAGTTTATCTATTCATTCCTTCCAATAATTTGTCTAGTTCTTCCTTGAATTTATTTAAGCTATAAACTTCCACAATGACAGATGGAAGTCTGTTTCTGCAACCGTCCTTCCTCAATTTGAATTTGTCCCCTCTCATGTGCGTGGCCAGAGCAAGAGGAAGAATCCCATCAGTACTGAGCTTGTCCAATCCATTCAAAGCCTTAAACACCTCGATCAGATCACCTCGCAGGTGCCTAATCATCAGGCTCTGCAATTTGCAAAACTGAAGCCTTTCTTGGTAGGAGCACCCTTCTACTCCGCTCACCAGTCTCATTGCCCCCAGGACAGCTCCATGAGCTGTCCTGGCAGCCTGTCCGCATTGCTCAACCAACTTCATATCTGACTGCACAATTACCCCAGATCTTTAGTTGTTACATTACTGTGGGGTTAATGCTACAGCATCTTGCATTTATGAATCTTAAACTTCAATTGCCATTTCTCAGGTACATTTGCCTAATTTTTTAGATCCTTTTGCAACAGCATACTGTCATTAGTGTCATTAACCACTCTGCCAACCTTCGTATCATCTGCAAACTTGGACATTAAGCCTGATGTGCCTGCATCAATATCATTTATACACATATAAAACAATAATGGGCCCAACAGCGAACCCCGAGGGACTCTAGTAATAACATTAGTCCTTGAAGAGCAGTATCCATTGAGTTATAAAACTATTAGAGTCACCCGGAAAGTTATTTCATCTATCCATATGTGTCTATAAATTGCGTGTATTCTCTGGTAGATTTGTCCGCTTTGCAGGAAGAAAAACCCTAGCTGTTTACGCCTGAGATGGACTGACTCAGCCATGGAGTGTAAAAAGCCCATAAAAGTTCCTCGCGCCATCGATGGAATTCGAACTGGTCTCAGGCGAGAGTTTCGCTGTTTTTTCCTCCTGAAAACTTGCGTTTTTCGTCCAGCAAACTGGCCAACCAATAATATTGACGCCTCACGGCTTTAGTTGCTTTGGCGCTTAACACACACACACACACACGCACACGGATCTAACCTGCACCAGTGTAAGTACTTGTAGCATTACATACAGCGTACTGCAAGTTGTTTTTGTAATGAATTTTGTTGAAAATAATGAGTTGCTAATTAGAAAAGTTTACACTAGTTTCAACTAACTGTTTGAAAACAAGTTCAAGTCATTTACAACCCCATCTGTACTTATTCCCACACGAAGTGAATAGTTAGTTCTCTGACTAAATACACCAGGCAAGCTTCAAGTTGTGGGAACGAGGGGGGAGGTCACGGTCATAAGCGGAAAATTATGGTTAATATATTGAGATTGATTCTGCTAACGAAATACATCACGCGATGAAAGATTGTATTTTCGATCTTCCTTTGTATTTCCTGTTTGTTACGTGCCAGCCTAATAATATAATTCATTATAAATAAACTTAAAATGCTTATCTACATGACCACTGAAGTGTAACTTAATGCTAGTTAGAATAATTTGCTCTAAAACACTTTCAAAACTAACTTTTCGAAACTTAAGCAGAGAGAGAGAGAGAGAGAGAGAGAGAGAGAGAGAGAGAGCTGTACATGTGGAGTGGAAGCTCGAGTAGAACTAGCACTCTAAACTGGAAGAAATGATTGTGCGAAGTTTCACGTGCTACGGGGGGAACGGAGTTGAATAACCGGCGATCGATAGCTGAAAGGAATGTTGGCTGAAGGGAAGAACTGAATGCACGTGAATGCTACGACACTTGTGTCTGTCAATGTAGCTCTTATTAATAATATTAACTCGTCCCTTACTATAATTTGTGAGTGCTGAGACCCTCGTGCCCTTTGGGAACATTCTTGAATACAGATTTAACATAAATTGAGTGGTCTTTTTTGAAGTTCACATTTTCCTCGATAGATGGCTCTGTATTACCTGCGTTCTTATGAACGCGGGCGGTAGGTGGTGGTGGCAAACGTTTGATAAACATGGCGCATTAACCCATGAGATCATTTGAAACTGCGTTGATACGTTGAAATCTCAAGGTCAGAGTTCGTATTTTAGTTATATAATGTCATAAAAGGCTTCGGTATATCCTGGATTTGAAGTGGTCTGTTTATAGGAAGCCATATGCAAAAGATCAAGTTTTACTTTTTTGTTATGCTCATCTCAGCACCTTTTTTCGAATCTATAATGCTCTAAAAGTGTGGATAAAATTGAAAGAAAGACAATAAACCTATTAAATTTGAAATAACCCGAGTCGATGGGAATAAAAACCGTGCTGCCCTCGCCTGAGACCGACTAACTCAACCACGTTGTAAAATATACCCATACGAATTCCTCCCAACATCGACGGGACTCGAACTCAAGTCTTTTCCAGCTGATGTGGGAAGGATGGCGATCCTACCAACTGGGCTACCCACCAGAACATCGCACGAATGCGTAAGCAAAAGATTCTCCCCTGCCCTTGTTCGCTGTACTCTTCCTCCTCCAATCCCCATCTGGCCAGGACATACAGGACACACAATTGAGCAAACTCATCCAGAAGTACAAATCAGTAAAACATTACTAAAAGATAAACTTTTCTCTCTCATACGCAACTCGAGTACTAAACATAAGGAAAAGGATAAAAGGAAAGAGATTTGGCATCGCATTAAACTTAGTGACAACGTCCAGCCTGTGTCCATCCAGAGTGGGGAGGCCATCTACCCGAATGTGGCATGGTCCCACTGGTGAGGTTTAGCTTGACCTCGTTATTTCGGGGGAGGCATTAATACCTGGCTGTTAAACAGCACGCGTGAACTGTTAAAATAGCTGAAACTACAGAGTATCGTTGCAATACTCTACCATTGCGATTACCTCCCTTTGTTTGTCTTCTTTCTGCCCGCTGAGTAGAAGTTATCTGACAACATGCAAGGGTTGTCAGACAGCACACGCTGGGCTGCATCTGGTCCCTAATTCTCTGTTTCCTCCAAGAGTTGCTACTAGAAAGAGAAAGAAAAATTGGCGTTGTTATCTGTTAACATTTGCTATCTTTCTTCTTATAACGCAGATCATCACACGTAAAATGTTATCCTGCTGGTATATCTGGCCATCTTCCCCCTAAGTAGCTGCCAGAGAGCAGTAGAATTCTACTCAAAATAGTATAACACTTTCCCAAATGTTGCGCTTAAAATAAACAGCACTGTAAACCTACAGTGCTGTTTATTTTAAGTGTAACACCGAGGAAACTCGTGGCGTATGTTAGGCCTTTTTTTTTTCTTTCCAACGCAGGTAACAAAGCTTTACTTCCAGCTTATAAACCTTGGTAATTTTAATAAATAAGATATCGTGGTAAAGAATCATTACTAGTGGTCGATCTTCAGCCTTTCCTTGTGACCAAATTTCAGTACCATTCTGCTAATGGACTGACTACCAACAAAGAAGTGTATTTTTATCTACAACGTGGATACAACCTGCTTCAAATAATGACTTTTAGGGCATTGTAAAGGGCCAAACAACAGCTTTAGCATTCTGGTTTTCCACCTTCTCCAAAAGCGATCGATTGTCCGCCTAACGTTGATTGCCCAGTCCTAGACGATATAATAAATGACGTTACCTTCCAGAACAATTTTTGTTTCTGGAGTCGCCTGGACACAAATCACGTGAATAAGGAGGGTGGTCTAACGCTGTCATTGAACGGCGTTTGGAACAGCTCGACTAACAGAACATTATCTGCTGACACGGGTGCCCTGCCACGGACATCAGTCTCACATTCTGTACCACAATTGTCTAAGCTACGACAGCCACTGGAGTTACGGAGACGTCGATCACAAGCAGTGCCCTCACCTGTCGATATGGTTGTCAGGGTGACTGGGAAGTGACGTCTGCTTTGAGAACTGGTGATCATTGTCTCAGCGCTGCCCTACCAAATAGAAGGCGCCGAAGGATTCGTATGATTGCTCTACAGCTTGTAATAAATGAACGAATAAATAAAGCTCCGATCGAAACTGTCATTGTCAGGATGTATGTCGCCTACACCATGAAGATGATTGATATTAAAGTTTGTTTATGGACGTACCATAGTGAATCTAGCCAAAAAGGCAGTTTAATGTATACAAACCTTACCTAAACCTGCTACCGAGGATGATATCGTCTGTGAAACCATTCTTCAAAAAGAAGCCCATGGAAGCCTGATCCCCTTGAAGCACCAATGCGTCGTAGGGCCCTACATGGGATGGACTCTTCAGCCTCTTTAAAGAAATAAATTATTGTTAGCGGTATCTATTAGCCAAAAATCTATTGATTAGAACTGTTTTCAATTCTAAATTGTGAATAATATTCTTCGAAGAGTTGTAACACTTTATTATCGTTTATTTTTTTAATAAAAATTGCTTTAATAAAAATGAGAGTAACTTTTAACGGTACTTTATAGTGACAAAGTAAAACCGCTGCATCGACTTAAAAGTAGCTTTATCGCAGCACTTTGATGTATTGCAGTGAAGTATCTTCTTAGTTATAATAAAGTTATTTCAGAGCTATATAAGATTAATACGTTCTTTCTTTTTTGAGACTAATGAGGTTTTACTGCATTTAATAAAGGATAAATGCTTGTAAAAGTGTAGCGATTTCTCTTTATAGTGATGACTAATCTCAAAGGCGAATTGTTTCAGTGAGAACTCAAATAGCATCCACTTGCACTTTGAATATATGGGCTCATGAAAAGCCAGATACTGTTAAAACCATGAAAGATATCCAAACTGGTTCAATGCAACATCCACTAAGGCAGCACCACTACCAAAGATTACACCCTCACGTGTAGCACAGTGATTACAATCGCTGTTCTTTAACATCACGTGGAAAAGGATTCGGATTGAATCCGGTCAAGACTGAAGGAATTGTTTTGGTTTTTGTGCATACCGTGGCTGACTTTATCGGCCTCCCCTCCCTCGGAAATTCCAGTTTTCATCGGTTAAAAATATAAAATAGAATATACGCAATTTACAGACAGAATACGCCTCATAGCCTTAGTTGCTTTGTTACAAAAACAATTAACCTAAATAATACGGCATTATGCTATGAGAAGAAGGATTTTGAAGTTGATTCCATTAAGGATAGACCACGGTTAGTGAACCATCCATCTATCAGGGTGTTGCATCTGCGGTCTACGTATTGTTTGTGGAAAAATCACTTCGAAAACGTTCACAGGAACCTGGAGTCTCCGCGTCAAAGTGAGACTACCTCTCCAAAGATATCAGCGTGAAACCAAATCGTCTTATATATATATATACCCCTCACAGCAGCAATGGCAAGGGTTTTACACTGGTTAGTGGAGAATAGCCCTTGGAAGATGGAGCCCAGATCGAGAATTCGGTTTCATCCCCTATAGTCAACTACAAAATAAATTTCAGGAATTATTTACAATATATTAGTACAGACATTATACATTATTAAATTGCCCACATTTAATGTAGACATGTAGACATGTATAGTATCTTATGTAGGACGGCACCTGAACGAAAGTTCATCTCCGTCTTTGTACACTGTGATGGTTACAGAAAGCACTGTAACAGGCCAGAAATGTGTGTAACGTTATGTTCGTGCAGTGTGTGTGTTGTTGTGTTGTTTAGTTGTTTCTGGCCGTTTTGTCACCAGGCAGGCGATCACCTGGAAAGCCTGCCCAGTGTCCGTCTACACCACGGGGAGGTAGGCCACAACTGCGCAAGAACCATGGCCAACCTCAACAGTCACGTACTGAATGTCCAAAGAGGATTTGGAGCCATTCAAAAGAACCCCGCGCCAGCAAGCCGGCAACAGCGCGCGCACGCACGCACGCACGCACGCACACACACACACACACACACACACACACACACACTCCCAGGAGAAAGGACAGCAGAAGACGAAGAAATAAGGATGAGAATAGCATAAAGTAAAAAAAAAAAAAAAATAAAAAATAAAAAAAATAAAAAAATAAAAAATAAAAAAAAAATAAAAAATAAAAAATAAAAAAAATAAATAAAAAAAAAAATAAAAAAAAATAAAAAAAAAAAAAAAAAATAAAAAAAAAATAAAATAAAAATAAAAATAAAAAAAATAAAAATAAATAAAAAAAAAAAAATAAAAAAATAAAAAAAATAAAAATAAAATAAAATCTTTATCCATTTCTTGCCCACATCTGTATGCAGTGCTGCCCAAAGTGGTCCACAAAGAGAAAAGGTGTATTGTCAAACAGAAGTTGTAATGTCATTCAATCATGATCGGCAGGAACAAGTTCTAGATATAATTCTGAATTCTGTTAATCTAGAGTGGTGTCAGAAGTCTCTGGTAGATGACGGTATCACTGAGCAGAGGTTTAGTTGAAAAGAGTCTTGATAAAGGATGAGTCAGAGAAGTGCAGCATCTGTCAAAATCTTTGTGTGTTCTTGAAAGCCACAACAATTTTGTATATGACGTCATCAGGACGACGAGGCAGCGCACAGTTGTATTATGATTTATGATGCATTTTCAGTTTCATTTCTTGAATTAACATTGAGGTTGAGAGCCTTCCTGCGATTAAAAGCAGCATTGCAGAAGGTTTGAAGGGCCTGGAAATTGTTGACAGAAATGAGTATCTTCTCACCTCCGGGACACAAGTTTGGTACTGTTGCCTTAAGAGCCGATCTTAGATCATCGTAAATGGAGCATTCAAAAAGTACGTGAGGAGAGTCTTCCGGTAGCCCACATCGACAGGAGACTGTATTGGAAAGTCTGAATTGGTAGAGTTTTGCGTTAAGCGAACCATGCCCAGTTAGTATGTAGGAGGTAAACAGTGAGGGTGAAAACCATTTTCTGGTGGATGATGCAAGTAGTGCAGTTACGTCGGGAACGAAGTTTTTGGTGATAGCTCCTTTTTCGGTAGAATTCCATCTATTCTGCCAGGTATTCACTAACAAATTCCAGCATCTGGTTCGCTCAGTTTTGGGATCAGTCTGAGGGTTAACAATGATTCCCTGAAATTCCACGGAAATGCCTTTGCGGATGTAAAAGCAAAGCCCTCTAAACACAACATGCAAGTCAAGTGGTATGGTGCCTGCAAGAGTCTGTAAAGCTGGAGTTGATACTGTTCGGCAAACGTGAAGTAGGCTGAGGAGAAAGCAACGTTGAATAGTGGATAACTTGGTTTGTACTGTTTTGAGTGCAGTACGTCTAAACCAAAGGCTGGCAGCGTAGGTTGTAATTGGGATTATGGCAGCATTGTAAAATAGATGTAGGGTTTTAGTGTTCAGTCCCCAGTCATGTCTGGTAATTTGGAGCAGCATCGCGGTAAAACTCTTAACTTTGACAGACAGATGTTGAATATGCTCAGTAAAGGAAAAGCGGTCGTCGATGATGACTCCTAAAAATTTGGTGCTTCGGACAAGTGGAAGTGATTTCTTGTCAAGTTTTACAACTGGTGGTCTGCGATAGTCTAATTTGTGTTTAAAAATCATGATCTTCGATTTTGTTGGGGATAATTTTAATTTGTTCTTAGAGGACCAGGACGATAGTTCAAAGAGTACTTTATTGGCATAGAGTTCTAATTCAGATCTTGAGTTTCCATTCACTAAAATGATAATGTCATCTGCATACGCAAGTTGTCGCACATTTTGAAATTCAGGAGTCCTAAGCAGCCAATCATCGAGAACTAGGTTCCAAATCAAGGGACCTAAAATAGATCCTTGGGGGCAACCACGGGAGACAGATCTGTTAATCTTCGTGCTTTTAGTGATGACGGTGACGGTGCGATCAGCAAAGTAGTTTCTGACAAGTTTATAAAGCTGAAGAGAGCAGTGATTGGAACGGAGTCTGCTGAGGGCACTTTCCCACCATAAATTATCAAAAGCGCCCTCAAAATCGATAAAGATTGCCATAACGTACTTGGAAGTGGAGCAGTCAATGAGGTGGTGGAGTTCTAATAAGGCGTCTTCGCATCCAAGCCCTTGCCTAAATCCGTATTGAAGAGAGGATGTGGAGCTTGTGGCTCCCTGCAGTGTGGTTATTTTATTGGCAATTAATCTCTCTAACACTTTTCCCAGGTGAGAGAGCAAGGCTATGGGGCGGTAGGATCTCGCATTATCTAGTGGCTTACCAGGTTTATGTAAAATCTTAAGAATGGCGTGTTTCCACGGTTTGGGAAACGTTCCAGTATTTAAGCAGTTGTTGAATAATTTAAGTAGAACTTTGGGCCTTAGGTCATAAAAGTGTTTGATAAATATGTTGTCAATCAGGTCATCGCCAGGACATTTGTTTGACTGAATTTTATTCAAGATTGAAGTAAGTTCTTCTGCAGTGAATGGACTTGTTTCTTCTAAAGGAAGGTATTTTTGGTTTAAATGCCCACATTTAATGTGCAGTTTGCCTCGTTGAGATTAGGTCATTAAGGATCTTTCTAAGGTATGTCTCAGGAGGTTCTTCTCAAATTTATAGAGATCGCCGTCAATTGCTTGGACTGTGGTGAGCATCTGCCTGGAGAGAAAACGATCACAAAGGGCTAGCCTGTAAGTGTGGGAGCTGACCTCAGTCCGTGTTGAGGGACTTTCCCGCCGCATGGTTCCCAGATGTTTGGCTCCGAGATCATTCTGTGGTAATCATTTGGCAGTTAGGACGAGGAGTGTTTCCATTACCAGAAATGGCAGTCGGACAAAGTTTAGTGAGGTCACCATCTCAGTTGTTCTTTGTTGGGGTGGACGACGACGTTTGTGCGTAGTCCAACGAAGGAGCCAGTATTCGGCGGAGTACACGCTCTTGATGGTGGTGGGGGCTGCAGATGCCCAAATTTCTGAGGCATACAATACGGCAGGGTATACAGTACGGTGTACCTATCGACGATTCGCGGAGATGGGGGAAATCCCTGGTGCCGTTAGACTATACACCATACACTTACCGACGAGTCACATTCATATCCCTAACTTGGAGCAGTTGTTATTTGGCAGTCCAGCTCATTTGGCAAAATGTCGTCATTAGCTTATCAATGTTGGGGTTGAAGCTCAGTTTGTAATCGAAGGCGACTCTCAAGTCCGTGTGCGTATTGACCACTGGAATGAGAACACCGTCTAGAGAAGCTTTGATTTTAGTGAGTTGGTGTTTGAGAGAAAAAGACAATTTGAGCTGATTTGGCAGGGTCATTCGGTAGTCTGAATTGATAGAGATAGGATTCTAAGTTCGAAGGTTTTTTTTTTTTTATGTGAACCCCAAACACGAGAGGTATTAGAACCTATGGTACTTAGTACCGTGCTTGGGTTAAAATGGGTTGAAGGAGAAGGTAGCTTCCAGATCGACATACGTGACGGTAGGTTCTGCTTTAGCTTCTAGTGCTCTGAGAATGGTGCTGGTCATGGATGTTAAATTGGTGACTGTGGATCTTCCGGGAATGGCATAATGAATTTGTGGAGATCTGTGAGGCATGATTTGATTGGTGATGGTTGAGAGTAATGTTCATGAGTTTTAAGAGGCTGGAAGAGCGAGATATTGGCCCGAACCGTTTAATGAGGGTCGCAGATTGGCATATGGCCTCACGGCATATCTGTTGCAAAGAGGGGAGAGTAGTGCTGTGTTAAGACACGGTTAAAAATTGATAGTGGTAGGTCGATGTTAATGCTGAGGCATTTGAGAATTGCGGCACAAGCCTGCAGTTGCGGAGGCAATCTTTTTATATCAGTTATAAGTTGCTTCCTGGTGATGCAAACGGCGGCGAGTATATCAGTTGGGACGTTGTTGACGTGTAAGTTGCTTGGATATTGGGGTTACAGTGTTTGCGAACCATGCAATGTGGTCCATCCACTTTTCAAATCCTGTGTTTTAGGAATTCCTGTGTGCTGAGAGTCATAAAACAATCTGCCTTTTCGTAGGATTGCATTTAAGCGTTTTTAATTGCAGATGATTTCTGGCTGTTGAACATTGTCCGATGTTTGTAGAAGGCAATCCAATCTTGTACAGTGCCTGACTCTTTCCATGTCTTATACAGATTTTGTTTTTCTCAATGCGGGTGTCCACCAAACTCCCGAACGGGGAGTGTTAACAGACAGTCTTTTTCGCACCATAACTAGCTATGGTTCGAATCCATCTGACCATGAGGTCTGTCCAGAGTTCGAGATCGCAATTATTGAGAGCTTCCCAAAGGATCAAGGATGCAGGTTCGAGACATCGTGGCGAATCAGTGAATTGTGATCTCTTTTTATCTTTTTGGGGACTTGAATATTGGAGTTAGGTGCGGCTAAGTGCAGGAGTATGGCAATGGGTTCATGATCCGATTGAAAGAGATTGTCAGGACTCTCTTCGAGGTCGTAGGGTACCGAGGAGAATATCAAACCTATGAGATTAGATCCTCACGTGGGGAGGTAATTAAGTAGACTGATATCCAGTGAACCCATGCTACTAATGAGTTTCCTATTAAGATGAGCGAGAGTAGGTGGAAGTGATTTATCAGCCAGTGAATTATATTTTCAATGATGTCACTGTTTGGGCCTGGTGGGATGTATACTGTTGCTCTGTCTATCAGGTTAGTGTTGAGCTTGAGGGAGACTATGGTAGCTTCAAATATAAGGGATTGGATTACCACAGAATGTACCAATGAGAACAAGGTGGTGCTGTAGAATTTTTAGATTCCCTCCTCCTCTGCGATCCTCCCTAGAGAAGCATGGCATCTGGTAACCGGTCTGAGGAGCACAAGCAAGAGAGTTGTTGTGCTCCTCTACGCCCATTCTCAAGCCGCGTTTCGGCAATACGCAGAATGTCAAGGGTTTTTGAGAGCAGAAGCTGTTTGACAATGTCTAGCTTGTTACAAATACTTGCATTTTGAAAGACAATTCGAATGGTGGCAGCCCTAGTAATCGTTGTTCGTACAAGCATAAAGTCGCTTTTGAAGGTCCGCTTTGGTATTAAGCCAGTAAATGTTTCTTGGAAGTTTTTCCAAGGATTTCTGCAGGGAAACTGAACTTCTCCGAAGGTTAGTGGAAAAATGAGAAATGTTTATTTCTCTAGCAAGGAAATCCCACGGGTCTTTGAAGAACTGGAACACAACCCGCTACACGCGTACTTAGGTAGTGGAATCACACCTTGCCAATTTTAATCCCAGGTAGCATTAATTAAGTTCAGTTAATTGTAGCATTAATTTTCTGTATTGGTCTTGTAGTACGTTCAATGGTTCTTTTGCTATAAGACTCTTAGAAACATAAGCACGTTAGTATTTATAGTAATTTCATCATCCCTTTTCTCAAATGATGTGATGGTATCTGATAAATTTGAGGAGTGAGCAGCATTGAATGAGACATCGTTGTTGATTGGCATCTTCAGTTGTTTAATGATGCATATTAAAGAAGCCTGCTCACCCAAACTGTTGACAGTGAAATTAAATAAAATAAGTGCAGTACTAGATTCTCTTTTATTGCCTAAAAACCCAGTTTTTATAAGCCATCATTAACCGACTCAGATAATCGACAATGCAGAAATACAAAGCGATAAAGAATAGTTACTGAACACACAAAAAATTGCATTGCCTGGATCAGACACAGGGTCACTGACACGTCAGCATCACCTTAGTAAGGTACCGTTCGTGTCACTTTAAGCGCGAATGCACCAATTCCCCGGTGTCCTTCTCCTTGTTCTTCCGAACCTTAAGAGTTCGTTCACCTCAACGTAAGAGTTCGTTTGTCTTGGTATCTGTTCTTCAGACGCCGTTTTGTATTCTCCTGTGCTACTCCTTCGAAGCGGTCCGGTGTGTACACTTAGCTGGCTACTAGTCGGCTTCCTGCAGGTTCTTAATCGGTTTTACTGATAAGCGGTTTGGTACAGCAGCTTGCCCACGGCTTTCGTGGAATTGCAGTCCCAACGCACTACCCTGCACTAGTGCTCACGTCACTCCCTGGTGATACATTGTTCATTGCGAAGATTGGAACGTCTTTGCTTGATTATTTCCCTGTGCCAAGTAAATTGATGGCAGGATTTACTTTCCCAAAGCTGACTGGTGTTATTTGGCTGCCACTGCACAGAATCTCCACAAAGGACGTGATCGTTTTCAATCTGTTTGATTTTTTTAAATCTATTAAGTGTACAGTAATTTACGAGTTGCCAAAAGGAGTACGGTTTTATAGAGTTTTTGTTATGTGTTTGCTTATGCGCAGAACCAACTTGAAATCAATGAAGTGAATCTGATTATTCTTAGCATATTATCACGACTACGAAGATCAAAGGAGTTTACAGCTACTCGTTCGATAAGAATATTATCATTAATCCAACTTTTGCCTGTTTGTCTGTTTTGCTCGAGTTAATTTCATATCTGTCAGAGGCTTTAGGAATTCTTAGAAGTCTTTCAATCGAGAACTGCGGTTATCCGATCTCAAAGGGAAGAGAGTATAGGTTTCTATCCCTGAGCTTTTTCGGGCTTTTCAGTGGGCGAAACATGTCACATGTTTCGCCCACTGAAAAGTTAATGTTACAGTTACTTATGGCACTTATGGAACTAACTTGTCAGTTTCCACAGTTGCTATACTATTGCAGCCCATCTGGTATCTCATATTATAGAGTTATACTTCATAACTGGGTTGTCACTATTGCAACACCAGGATACCTACCCGCCCACCGAAGAGAGGCTAACGAGCCTTGAAATGGTGTCTTCCGAGAATAAGTTACATTAGTCTTCTCCATTGTGAAGCGTTACTTATTCGAGGTAGTCCAATGTCATGGCCTTCAAACGAACAACAGATGTTATTCGTTTGAAGGTTTTCACGATATGAGATATAATCAAAACGATGCCAGTTTATCTACTTTGATAGTTCACTACATAGATATACAGTGAATGGACAGAAATCATGGGATAGCTACCTAGTTCGTATAGGCCCACCTTTCGCCCGGATAAGGGCACTCACACGGCAAGGCATTGAGTCCATTAGTTCACGAAAACGTTCCACAGGTATTTCCATCCATGCTTGCTGCACCGCTTTCGTCGCATTCCTGGGTAGAGGATCCAAAGCTCGAACGGACCTTTCCACAGCATCCAAAAGATTCTCCACAGGGTTCATGCCCGGCGAACGGGGAGGCCATTCCATGCTGGTAAAATCTGCGGAATGCTCTTCGAACCATGTTCTAGTCAACACGGCAGGCGCATTGTCCTGTTGGAAGAGTCCGTTGCCTTGTGGGTGACCATGAAGGGATGCAAATGGTCTGCAAGGATAGACACATAACCTGAACCATTCAGAGATGCGTCTACACATACCGGAGGTCCCACCGTGTGCCAGTTGAACACGCCCCAGACCACTACCGACCGTCCACCTAACTGAACAGTTCCTTGTTGTTTAGTTGCCTGGGTGCATAGCTTCGTGCTGTTTCTGCCAGATATGCATCCTCCCGTCCGCTCGAAATTACTGGAAACGGGACTCATCGGACCAGAAGATCCGTCTCCAATCATCCAAAGTCCAGTGCCGATGTTCTTTCGCCCAGTTGAGGCGTAGAGTCCTGTGTGTCGTGGTGTTAGCAATGAAACTCTGGTGGTTCTTCGATTCGCATAACCTATTGCGGCCAGTGATCGCCTGCGGTCTTGGTGGAGACGTTGCTGGCACCTCCCTCGTTGAAGTCGGTGGTGGTGGTTTGTGCCACTGTCGCTTTCCGGTTGGCTGAAACAATGCGAGGCAGACGTCGACGGCCACGTTCATTCACCACCTTTCTCCACCCAGAGCAATGTCCACGATGAGATGTTATTCCGGAAATGGAGTACTCTCGACACACTCTTGATACTGTCGAACGGGGATAGTGCAATTGCCGTACACTTCGTCGTTAGAGTGACCCATGCGTCGGGCACCCGCTACCATCCTTTTTTTCAAAGTCAGTTAACTCACGATGTTTATCCATATGGCATCGAATTATAGTCTACGTGAATGCAGTGATGCAGTGTACTTATATGCCTGCCAAGAGGTGGGTTCGTCCATTAGCGAGAGGGGTGAAAGCGTCGCGTTGCCCAGGAACCAGGTATGCCATGAATTTGTCCTTTCAGTGTATGATGCAATGGCACTAATCTGTCTATTTATGTTATATTTAAAGAGGCTGGTTGTTTGAATAAAAATCGAAGGCCATATTGCATATTAATTGTTGTTGTGGTAGGGTTTTAGTTTAGGCGCATTAGCAGCTTAGGCCATATTGCACCGTATATATGTTTTGGCTATAAATTGAGTGTGTTCTGTTGTCGATTTGTTGTTTGCTGGACGAGTTTCTGGAAGAAGAAACCGTGTGATACTATTTCCTCAGACCGACTAACTCAGCCACATTGTGAAAAGGCTCACAAAACTTCCTCGCTTCACCGACGGTATTCAAACTCAGGTCTTTTGTACTCTGAGTTTTAATCCCACGAGGGCTACGTATTGCAAAAAACTAAATTAAATAAACTTGTGTTTATTTAATTTAGTTTTTTTTGTGTTTATTTGATTTTTTTATTAATCTGAAATCGTAAAATATTGTTTAGAAACAGAAATCAATCCTTGATCTATATTTTAAGGTGTTGGGAAATTTATGCCACAACATGTTCAATCTGTTCTCCATGTTTATCAATAATCTGTCACAGTCTGAGTGTGAAGTTGAGAAGAACATGCTCCAACGTTTCCTCGGCACAGAAAAAACTTCATATTCAATCGCCTTCTTCAGAGTAGAGACAGTTCATGGATTCTAACGAAAAACCTTTTTTGAGACAGTCCCAGAGATTAAAATCACAAGGGTTTAAATCGGACATTGGAGGCCAAGCCAGTCCTTTGTCATATACCTCTGGATAACGATTAGAAACCATCCTGTTGTGAAAATTTTCCTCCAGGAACACCAGGACAACTCCGGAGAGTATTCAATGTTGCCAACCAAGTCTGCAAACCTTTCTCTGCAGAGTAATAATGTTGTCTGTACGAAAAAATTGAAGCTTGCGAACCTGCAAAGAAAAGAAGTAGTATAATAAATAAATCACCCTGTAATTTATGTCCTTATTTAAAAGTCCATTGATAGTCAGACCGTGTTGCTTTCGTAAGACTGTCTTAAAATTAGCTTTGCCAGTGCGCAGGATGGAATTAATCCTAATTTAAGAACACACTGACTATTGCGTTGTAGTTTTAGAACTGCAACTGAAAGCATTTTAAGCGAAGGATTAAATTCATCAAGTGTGGCGACGTATAATGATCTTATACTCCAAAAAAATACATTCTAATTTTTTGCTTCACTAATTGGAGTTTATTTTTTGGAAGTCTCCCTTGAAACAATTTTCCTCAAGCAGTTTCACAACGCTGTCTTTTTATAAATTTCTTAAAATTTGCAAGCGATTGCCAGGTAGCCGAATCCAATACTGACTTTGGTAGAGTATTCTACTCTCCAGTTTTTAAAAGCAAAAATCTGTTCTGTCTTTGAGCACGCTTAACAATTGTGCGTATTGCTAAATAAAGATCCAAAGAAAATTAGAATTTTACAAACCTTTAATATATATCTTCCGATTCCACATTTCCTGTATCTTTTCCTGACTGCTATCGTGTTTAGATAGACTACCTTGATCCCAGGAATCCTGCGGAAGAAAGGGGTAATTACACTGACTTCAGTTTCCTTCATGAGCGATTCAAATTTTAATATAATTACTTTAAAGTACATGGATGAAAAACTGCTTTTCAACTCTAATTTCAACGATGTATAAAAGCAAGGTCTCCTCAAAGTATGACTTAAACTTGTTCTGACACGCTCTTTAGAGTATATTTTTCAGGATGCATTTTCTTTTATAGATTTATTTGGGGGGGGGGGGGTGGAGGAGATTTGAGTTATAATCTGTATTCCACTACCTTGCTGTACTTTAAGCGATGGGATATTTGAGATTAAAAATGGCGATCGTGTTTATGGTGAACTTACAAAAAAGAAAAACTTTCATAGCGAGATATATATTAGATTTAGTCGCTTTAGAGTCAGAAACGAACTGGAAGTATCAGTGCGGACATAAAAGTGGGTAACGCTGGAGTGCGCGTGCCTTATCTCACCTGTAGTTTTTATGGAAGGTCGCGGATGCAATAAGCCTGTGTTCTATTCCGACATTCGTTGACTGAAGGGAGTACCTCTCCGCTGCTACGCGTTTCTCCCGCTTTCTTACGGCGACTGCCTTCAAAAAAGCTTCCAAGCCTCTAGAAAAGTCGTCTGGGTCATCTTCCTGTTCCATATCGCTGGAAAGAAAGAAAGTTTTTGTTATTTTTTTTGTCCTGTTGGCCACAAACGAGTCACATTTATGTTTGTTATAAGATAGTGAACTTTTGGTATCTACAAAACTCATGTTAAGAATAAAATGGAGTTATCCCGGGTTAAGTATTTATGCAATCTTTTGTATCATATCAGAAAATGCAGTATACGAAGAATATTAAGCCTGTTCTTAAGCAGCACGTATTTGAAAAGACGAATGACATTTAAAATAAGAAGGAAAAAATTGCAGGAAGTGTAGATCCGTTTATTTTATTTATTATTTCGTGTATTTATGACCTCTTAAATGATATCTAGTTCTTAGCGCGTGAGAAATCGGATCTGCCAACAACTTACATCGTTGAGTAAGAACTATTGAATTCTAGCGCTATCTTAACAAAGAAATAATGATATATATATATATATATATATATTTGAAAAGCTGTGTTGTATCCATAAGAACGAAAGAATGAAGAGAAATATGCCAGTAAATACGGTAAGAGTGTAGAGTGTGTTTAGTGTCAAATGGCACCAGGGGTTTCTAATGGGACCCAACGTTGCCCACATTCCGCACAGAGGAGGCAGACTAGGTACACCAGTATTATAGTTATTTACTCTGGCAGGTCCTGCCAACTAATTTCCTGAGATTTCAGTTGCTAGGACCTTAAAAAAACGAGGTCAGCCAAAAAGGAGTATTAGTTATGCGATTTGATGTCATTAAGTTTTGGGTTCATATAGAACGTGTGCCCAATCCTCACTTTCGCCAGAGGTACAGTGGGGGCCATCGCCCAGTCCCAAAGAGCGCAATCTAGCTTTAAGGGATCCATGGCCTGTCATGGATATAACCATGTGGTATAACCATAGCCACCTGTGGAAAAAACCTTTTGGTAGTAGCACCTTTGGTCTCTTGCTCCCATTCAGTTTGCCATATCTGATGTGTTTTGCAAGGTTTGGGATTATGCCTAAGAAACCCATGGGGATTCCTTTTTAAATATATAATATAGCCCTTTTTTTTTGCAATTTCAGGGTGCAGTGGTAGGGTCCTGGCTAAAACTTGCAGGGCCGGGATACTAACTGTACAGCATGCTCTAGTTATTGTTAATAAGATTGTTCTTTGAATGCTATTTAATTTTGCTCTGTTTCTAACTATGGCTGTACGATGGAACCATACGCCAGCACCATAGATTACAGGTGAAAACACTGCTCTGGAAATGAGTGCCAGGGTTCTGCGCTTGGGACCCCAATTGGCTCGGGGTTCTGGCAATCATTGTTCTTTCTTCCACCACCCTTCTGGTATTACCTTTTACCAATAAGACAAGGTGGTCAGCAAATGCGACCCTGTGTGTAGGGCCTAAATCTTTTGTCAGGCATTCATCGAGCACACAGGTCCAAAAGAATGGACCTATTGCTGAACCCTGTGGGCAACCTTTTGTAACTGGGCGTTTTTCTTGAAACTGCGTGCGAACTACTACACGTCTCTTACCAAGATACGTGTTTATACATAGATATAGATTTTTTGGTACATTTGTCTGGCGGAGTCTTCTGAGGATACTTGGCCACCAGAGGGTGTCAAATGCACCAGTGAAGTCAATAGATATTGCCAGCATGAACTTTTGATCACTATTATTTACTGTTGTTAGGATATAGTGCATGGCATCCTCAGTTGAGGATCCTTGCTTGAAACCAAATTGCTGTTCAGAATTTAGGTTGGCTTTAGTATAATATAAATTAAGTCTATAGAGGAGTAGGCGTTCCATTGTTTTTCCTAGAACAGGCAATAAAGCTATAGGTCTGTATGATTTTGGTTCCGTAGGATTTTTTCCCGGATTCTTTAAGATTAATGTAATTATAGCCAGTTTAAATGCTTGTGGGAACAAACCCTCAGCCAAGCGGTGATTAAATAAGTTCAGTAGAGTATCAGGAGAAATTTCTGCTAACTTTTCAATGGTTCCTATTTCAATTAAGTCAGGTCCAGGGCACTTATTGTTTTTGGTTTTTAAGAGTGCTGCTTGAAGTTCTTCCATGGTGAAGGGTGGTTCTATTGACATATTGCTATAATTTTCGTTGCTGGCCATTATATCACTCTGAGCCTGGGTTAACTCCTGGTTCTCAAACTGGAATAAATTATTTAATATGTTATTTACAGAGTCCGCCCAAGTGTGAGTTGCAGTTCCATCTGCCTTAATTGTAGAGTTCACCACATTACCTCTTGGCTGTTTGTTGGTGACAATCCTGTAGACCACACCCCAAGGGTTGGTGTTACCGGATATCCCCACCAAGGCCCGCTAACATTCCTTCTTTTTTTGTCCTTATTAGAGCAGTATATGAGTTTCTGAGATTCCTATACAAAGTACAAAGTGTGTTTAGGGTCAAACGGCACCAGGAATTTCTCCCATCTCCGCGAGTATTCGCTGTATCGAGGGACAGTACTCTGTCAAGACCAGAGATTTAAAAGTGGTGGATCATGTGTTGTGTAGTATGTTGTGCCCATTGTTCTTCTGGCCTATTGGCCGTCGAGCCCCTGATGGGACCCGACGTTGTCCGTACTATGCCAGGGAGCAGGCTGGCCAGGTGTACCTTGAAATTTATTATACTCTGGCAGGTCCCGCCGCCTAATTTCCTGGGATTTCAGTGGCTGGGTCCTAAAAAAAAAAAAAAAAAAAAAAAGATAAAAAGAAAAAAGAAAAAGTGGTATTGCAAGATCGCTATTAAGAGATAGTCTGTGGGGTTTGTTCGCCGAAATGGCCATGGGGAGCTAAGATGACAAGTTCTAGAGGCCTAATGAGGCGGGCAATAATTTTGGTGTTTATTTAAATTTGGATGCGTGGGGCTTTCGCGGTGTATAGTCAAGAGAAGGGTAGGGAGACTGAATATGGGCACATGCAGCCCAAGATGTGCAGTAGTTGGTTAGTTTTGTTGCTGTTATATTTGGATTCCGAATCAATATGCAGGCCCAGGGTGTTTCTCTGGTATCCTGCACTATCTTATAGGCCACAAGGTAACCCCTGACCTCCTTGCGATATGCATGTGGCTCCTGGATGAGGAATATGTCGATATTTGCCTCGTTCGCCTTCTTTGTGAGCTGCGCCGCTACTATTTTGGACCGTTGTGTGTTCAGTTGTATGAATTTTACCTTGTTGATGTTATAGGATTTAGGGCGTGTGGCCATAATCTAGTCTCATTCGGAAAGTTCTCTTTGCTTTACAGTACACTGGACATTCGCTGTCCCTAATTGAGTGCTCTGCTGGTAACTTATGGAATTTGCAATTTACACAGGTCGGAGGCTTGTCTTTATTCGGACACATGTTGTAGTCGTGGCCATGTTTTGCACATTGGCCACAAGTGAGTTGGGTTTGGGCACAGGTATGAGTGGTATGCCCAAATCGGCAACATCGGAAACACTTAGGGACAGCTACGCGCTCCCTAAAGCGGTGACTGCCCCCGTTTATAAACACTCTGACGGTCTGGCTAAGCGTGCCCCATGCCGCTGGTGACAACTCAACGACCAGTGGTAAGTATTTCCTGTTCTGTCTTTCGTCTTGAATTTGGGAAGTCTGTCTTGGGAATGATCCAGTTGGATGGTTTTTTCAGAATGTACTTAATATACTTTCGGCAGAAAAAAAAAAAAAATAATAATCGCATATGCAAATTATCTCATACATTATTTTATAGGAAGGACTTGGAATATTTTATTAATGTGCACTGGCTTTTGAAGAGAGATTTAATGTAGGTTGAACAGAGGCGAAAAGAAATATCCATCTTTTTCTTAGTCTCCCCGTCTACTAAGCGATTTTATAAGTCGGCCGTGAATTACAAAGCTGGCTGAATAAATGGAAATTTCTCTCGAATATAAAACGTTTGCGCACGTTGAGCTGCACAGTTTCTGTTGGCCACGTCTTTCTGTTAATATTTCATCCGAAAATTGTCAAAAAATCCAACGTATTGCGTAATATTAAACGATACAATATTAAAATCCACTACGCATTATATTGAAAAAAAGCGCCGAATTTTTAATGGGTGAGTTGCTGCGAAGAGGTGATAAATCAATAATCGCTGACGTGTGTAAACGTAGATATTACGTTGACGGTAGAGGTGATTATAATTAACATTCCTACCGGCGTAGGCCCTATTATTGCATAGCGACGGAAAACCCAATTTGTCTCGTTTCATTGAATAAACCGTGCAGCATTTAACTTTCTCTGTCACTTCCACTCCGCACGTGGCTTAGAAACCTTTGAACGACTAGCACGCGTTTATTCTGCGTTCTCGTGCACGCGTCAAGTTTCCCCAGTAATGACAAGCACGTATGTTACATTCATTAAACGTTGGCCATGCACGTACTTAGACGTATCGCGTGCGGGTGATTTATTGCCAACCAAGAGAACCTATTTTATTCTTCTATGGAAATATATATATGCTGTTTTCTTTCGTTAGCGTGAATGTTTAATAGGTAGTAAAATGTGAGTTGGATTTTTTTTTTTAAATGTTCTCACATTATGGTATATTAGTTTATGTCAAATATTGCTGCCTATTTACGTTGGTTCCAGACTTGCAGTTAGTGATCAATAATGTACCGGATTGTGATACTGGTTCAAAATAATATATCTAGAAATTTTTCATTTCGGAAACTATGCCTCCGGAAATCTCCCCCCCCCCCAAGAATTCTTGCTGCTTTTCTATATAATAAATATATAAAGAACAATGGGCTCAGAGAGACTCCACTAATAGCGTTAGTCCAAGAGGGGTGCCCATTAATAACCATCCTCTTGTCTCGACCATCCCCTTTATCCATTGAAACTTCTCCCTAATGCCACACTGCTCCAATTTGTACAGCAGTCTTTTAAGTGGAACTGTATCAAAAGACTTTCTAAATCTTAAATGGATATCTTTCGTGTGCCTTGTTTAGAGACATAATTTCAGTTTATATTTTTATAGGAATATATAAAAACAATTAGTACATTTTAATTTTAAAAAAAGAAGTTATTGTTTATTTTATCTTTTCGTTGCCTAACAACACTTTGTTCCCCGAAATAATTGGGTTCATACCCCTAATGTAGAAGAATTTCAGGAAGGACAGAAGCACATTGGAACTGATCGCATAATCACCCACCAGTATACACTTGGATGAAAAATATCTATTGACTTGTTGGGAGAGTATTGTGTCGGTTTATTTTTTGTCTTCCCAAGTGAGGATGGAGATGAAGTTGGTTCCGGACCCTTATCTTTTGTGAATTATTCTTCTGTGAACAGGACCATAGTCGGAAACCTACAGTAGTTGTACAAAGATGAATTTGTGATTGGCAGACTCGTCCGGAGGATTATCAATTACCACTGTTTGCACTCTTGCACGTGATAGGGATACAGATGCCAATCCTGGAAGATCCATCACATGCGAGACGCCACAGTATGTGCTGTCACTCTTTGTGCACGCAATACGCGAACACGTGCGATTCCCATCTCCATTAGCACTGCACGTGCGCGGCCTCGATCGACATCAGCTGAAATGACACGTAGTCGGAGATCCACACTAAAAACGGGATTTTTTGTGTGTTAATTAGGATTCCCTCTGTATATAGCGCGTCCTGTTCCGTATTCCAACGGCTGTTTGAGGATCAGATGCGTGTCAGCATGCTCTTCTAGCATATACACTGTCTGCATCACGACTGTCACTGTTGTATTTCGATACATAGATTCTGCGTTTGAAAAAGAGCAGTGACAGTCGCGAGTCCATCTTGTGAATTGTTGACACGTTCCAGGAAGTTCCACAGGCTGTTTGAAACATAATTAAAAACCAGTGGGGAAGGCATAGCCGACAGTCTATGAAGACCTTTGCTTTTCTCGGCGTTAAAAGTGATATTTCTGAAAAAGTTTAAACGTTGTGCTGAAGTCAGAGAAGAATAGTCTCTTCCATTATACATTATTCTGCAACTATCTCGTCTTTCGGATTCATCTCTATATTAATCGCCTCGTATCGTCATCTCCAGGCAACGAAAATTAATTTGAGCAGAATCTCCGAGCATGAAGCTCACTTCGTTGCATTAAAATCCGAGTAATCTCTAGAATTAATTAATCTATTGTTTAAATGGCATGTTTCATAGGAAATGAGAGCGCTAGATCTGATCAAATGGGGCACATTCTGCCGGTTTTAAAAAAAAATAATCGCCATTTATTCGCTTTTGAATGCAGAAATTTATTTCTGTGTTCACAGTAGGTTATCAGTCTCTTTTAAAGAAACTGATAACCTACAGTGACATTTCGTTGTATATTTTTAAACCATTTCTGCAGTTTGCGAAATGCTGTTCTGTTCCAACCGATTACCGAGTCGCTTGGAGCAGCAGTGGAAATCGGTTGGAAATGTTATAAATGAAATCCGTTTGTGACATTGTGAACGTAGTTGACAATGTTACAAATAGATTTCAACGCTTCTGCGACGCTCAACAGGTTCCAGTTGAGAGTTAGTTGGTCGCGGGATATTCTGATGGCATCCATTACGAAATATTCTGAACTTGAACATCTCTAACGAACCAGATGGTATTATAGGACTGACAGTTCAGGAGCGATCAGGGAGTTCTAAGTTGTATGGTGAGGGAGAGGTAGCAGTTAAGGCAAAGAATGAGTTATAATTTCAAGAAAAGAAGAGACTATGGCAGTTTAAGAGGCGCTACATGGGCTCTGTCAACTGGGCCGTGCTAACTGTACAATCATTAGAATTATCGAATCTTTGAAGCAGTAGTCGCAGATGCCATGGATGTATATACACACACAATCATTCCGAAAATGTGGCAAAGGGAAGTTGCTAAGATCTATGAATATGGAGCTGGCCACTCAAATAGAGCAGAAAGGATAGAATGGGAAGTTAGAGCAACGAAAGATTGGCAAAAGTATGGGAAATCGCTGTCTAAGTGAGCAAAGAACGCGCGCAAGGAGTTTTTCATGAATAAGAATGCGAATGAGAAGAAAGAAAATCAGATCGGACCCTTACTAACAGGTATCGAAAAGTCTACGATAAATTGAAAGGTATTGCATCCATCTTTATGGATGAAAGACCCTTCTTGGCGAGGAGAGGCTATGCGAGCGAGGCGGAACAGTATGAATTAATAAATATAAAACATTGAAAGTTTTTTTAATTATCTAAAAATTAAAGTGTACTTTTCTCTTTAAATCTTCAAGATACATAAAATAGTAATTTATTAAAAACAATATAACTCTATTTGAAATCGCAAACTGGGAGTGGGGAGAAAGAAACCAAGCTTACCTGTCAGAATCTGATAAGTCGGATGGGTCACTAAATATGTCTGAAAAAGGCGAATCCCCGTGCGCGTCTGTCTCACTTCTCATCCCGTCACTAAATGACGTAGTTTTTGGAAGGTTGTTTTTATTTTCTAAATATTCTTGCAGCGGAAGGAGGTCATCATTTGGCCTGTTCCTGAGAAGGAAGGGGAAAGTTTCATTTGTATAATCAACTGCGTAAGATACTTTGAAAAATGTTAAAGTGACAACATCAGGTACGGACACAATTTTTATAAATATAAAAATAATTTTCATATTTATAAAAATTATATAATTTTTTTGTAAATTTAAAAATATATATAAAATTTAATTAATAAGCAAATCAGTCGCTTTCAAAAGATTGTGGTAATGACCGATTTGATCTTAAAATTACTGAACCCCATTATGGGACCTATCAGGACCTTTAAGTCCCGTCCGACGATACAAGGTTTTTAAGAAAATGTAGTATATTTTAATCGTTGTAACCTTGTCTACTAATCGCTTAGTTGGCTTTGGCTTCTCTGGGTATTTTTCATATAATAACTCACATGCCTTCTCTGTTTTTCCAGACACATTTGGCATCTTCCTGATTGCTTTACTAGAGCGATCGTGTTGTTGTATTTTCTGAAATAGTGAAATCTGTTTAAAAATGCGCTTATCTTTCAGAATATAAAGTATTTCCTTGTGGTTCCAGACTTCTCGGTCCCTGTACTTACATCAATATGTAGAACACAATTGTAACTACGCTTTTCTTGCCTTTTCTTAGGAAAAATACTTTTTTTCGTGCAAGTCGACTTTCTATTGATAGCATCGATAGCTTCTTTCTCATCGTTGACCTCCTGCTGTTCCTTATGAGAGAAATTCCGCAGAAATTGCAATCTGCCTCGGCAGTAGTCATCGATAAAACACTGAGAACGTCCGAGTGTTATACCAATTTTCTCAAACACTAACTGTAATTTCTTGTAGATTTCTTCAAGACGCATCATCGATCGAAATACTTTAAGGAGTGTACTTCCAGCACTTCCCAGTGTTTTTTTTTTTAAATCCAGTATTTATTTAAACATATCAAGAGATATTCAAATACACTGATATAATTTTCAGCCAATCAGTAGCATATTTCAACAAGGAGTCGTGAATTTTCTTCAAGAGGGATAAAAAAAAAAGGATATTTTTTATTTATCCCATAGTTAGTGTAGGCTTAGAGAATAGATATATTCTCTAAGCCTACAATTAGAGAATAGATATATTCTCTAATTGTAGAAGAAGGTACAGTAAGGCACGAGTCATTCAGTGACGATAGACAAGTCAGATTGGTAGGTTCAAGAGGTTACATAAGAGAAGCCAAAGTTGAACATTAATTACGGATACGTGTTGGGAATTAAATGTCGTGAATTCACAAGACAGTAGTTTCTTTGGAAAGGGCAATTAATGTTAGAGTTATCTGCCAGCCACATCAGGGAGTCCTAGAGCCGCAACATCACCCTGTTGCGGCTCTAGGAACTGAGGTGAGTTTCACTCTCAAGCCTGCAGCTGATAGTCGTTTTTAGAATCCTTAGCATATATGCATAATGCGCGTACTGTATTCATCCTGCCCTCTAGCATCTAACAACTCGACTCCCAGTGGACGGATTTTCATGACATTTTATATTTGAGCCTTTTAAACAGATTTGTCGAGCCACCGCAAATTTCATTAAAATAGGACCAATAGAACTCGAGCAGTTATTAATTTTTTATACATATCACATAAGCTGTCCATATCGTAGCTGAAACACTAGATATGTTTGTTGTTGTGTGCTGATTGGAGGAATTAATGGACAATATGGCTGATGCGCAGAAACGAAATGTTCTCGTTTTAAACACTGCGCATACGAAAGTCATTGCTCTCTGAATAGCACATTTTTTGTTATCAGTTTAATTAATTTATAAAAATAATTAAGTATTGCTGTTTACATGTTATATTAGTCATAGCAGAAACGTGAAATACTTGTATATTTCAATTATTATTGAAATTTAGGACTGTATAAGTAATCTTGATGTAAGTATTTAATGTTGAGCTCACACTACGTCATGTACGTGTTGTACGTGATTATGCACGTGTTGCTATTTGTTTATTTTATTAAATCACAGAAGATCAGTGAAACACGGGTTGCATTTCGATTTTTAGTAAAAATAGGAGGAAATAGATAAAGTATTATAATATGTTGAGTGAATATTGAATTACGTCCAATTAATCATTAATTGGTAATAAGATAATTAGTTATATATTATTCACCTATATTAGTAATTATTTATATAATTTTCACTTATATCGGTAACAGAAAAGGAAAATAATAAATTAATTTAAGAAAAACATCAAACGCCCTGAAAAATTTGAAAAACTGTCAAACATCTTACTTAGGTATCCAAGGCCTCCACTCGTTTTGAGGAGGAGACAGCCTAGAATTATCGGTTTGCTCTTTTCCGGAACTCACACTACCTTCGTATCCATGAATCTTGTGTCTCTCAGCTTCACGTGAGCTGCTCGCCACAGTGTTATCTTCTGCCTGCACATTCAGCGGATTATTATTGATTTCTGTAAGGAAAGATTTCACCTTAAGAGATGACAGGTGGAAATATGACGCATTAAGAATACATTAGTGTCACATCACAAACGTACATTCAGTAATACGCACGCTACCTTATGCTACATAAATTTTTCGGAAGAAATCTGTGCTGGGTGTTGCCAAACAAACTTGCAGAAAGTCCGCTTGCACTTCTCGGTCATAAAACGTGTACCCTTTCCCTGTAAAGCACGCTGCCCTTCATGGAGGAATTACGCCACCGCAAGCGTTAGCTTACTTCATGCGGGAACGTCCCTCGTGATATTATTCCCTTTCTCGGACATGTTCGTGTAATGCTGTAAAGTAAGGCGAATCATTGGCCTAGTTTCGAGCTTTTGAATTTAAATTATTCAGAAGTGCTTGATGAATATTGTTAAAGATTAAAATGGGTGTCCGTCTATTTCGCATAGGCTTTAAAATATTGATTTACGATATATTTAATGGAGGAGAATGTTGCTCCAGATTCAAAGTACATGATATTTTTGGATCCATGTTGAAGACCAAGTTACGCTGAAATTTAATATCGCCTTTAGTTTCATTCTGTTTCGAGGCTAAAATTAACTATTCCAGTAGTTAATTTTAGCCATAATCTCCTAAAAATCACATTTCAGTCCAAAAGAAAGGGGTTTCCTTCAAGTATACAGGTCTAAGATTCTTGGATTATTACTCAAAATTCGAGTTTTCGTTAAATTAAGCATATCTAAAAATGTGGGGTTTACTGTGTACGTATCTGAGACAATAACTATTCTCAATTATGACTTTCTTAAAGTCATCTCATGAAAATGGCCAGAAAAATTGACGAGTGAGTTTCTTTGGACTAAACCACTCCGGACCATAAGCCATATAATATTCAAGTTGCGTAAAGTATCCTTTATAATTTTCATTTATATACACTGAGTTGGCGTTGTATTAGCAACACCTCCCCTAATACCTTGTGGGACCACCTTTTTTTTTTCCCCATAAGACAGTCCATTCAGGGCTTGGCATGGATTCCGAAAGGTGTTTCAGGGTGTCCTGTAGCAGTGCTACTAACGCGTTACACAATGTTTCCAATAATGCTCGCACATTGTCAGGCTGATGGTCGTAGCATCGAATGTCCTTTCCCAGTAGGTTCAAACATACTCAATAGGGTTGAGATCGGATGAGTTGGGTGGCCATTTGAGGACGAATAATTCATTTTCATGTTCCTGAAACCAGTTAGCAGCTTGCTAGGCATTGTGGCTTGGAGCCTTGTCTTATTAATAGATGCCGGAGTTGTCTGGATACACTGTCATCATGACGGGATGTATCTGGTCTGAAACAATAGCTGTTGATTAAACGGTGATCCGTGGAATCACAACATGCCACAACAACAGTCCCAAAATTTAAAACCACCACCTCCAGGCTGTCGAATGCCACCAGTGCATCCAAGTGCCCTGGCCTCTTGTCGCTTTCTCCAAATGCTGATACTCCCATCAGCATGATTGAGCTGAAAACGGGATTCAACAGACCAGGCGATACGTTTCCATATTTCGGTGGTCCAGTGTTGGCTCTGACATGCCTATGCAAGGTGCAATTTCTTGTGTCTCGCAGTGAACACGGCCGTCGACTGCCATAGCCTACGGTTGTTAAGCTGCGACACTGGGCTGCGTCATTGCTGTATTACGAGAAGAGACACACGACGCTCACCACGGGCATCGACTACACATGGCTGAGTGTTCGACCGCTGTTGAGCCAGTAGCGATTGAGTCCAGACACCACAGAACGGGAGCACTTAACCAAGTTGGCTGTTGTCGAGATATTGGCATCTGTGCGTCTTGTCCCCACAATCATTCCAAGTTCGAAGTCGGAAAGATCTCGCCCCGACCCATTCTTCCTCGCAGGCCCTCAAAAACTGATCGCCACTACAACCTTATATCAGCTACTCCCATGTTGAGCCTTCACCAGCGTCACAGACCAGTCCATTCCTACACAAGGGGGTTGCTAAGGCGAAGCCGACTCATTGTATTTCATTAGCTTAGAATTATCATTCTGATAAGTTGTGGTATTTAAAGTTCATTGATAATAGTATACGAATTTCAATATTTTATGCAATTAAGAGATATTAATGTATAGTATTCCGGTCTTCCAGATCTGATTGCGTATACTTTGCTCAACCCTTCTACGGTTTTAATTAGTGTACGTCCACTGTGAGGTCATGGTTTATGGAGCAGAAGAACCTTTGAAGTGAGGCGAGTAACCTCGCACCATTTAAGATAACGATTGGTGGAAAAGGTAAGTCCCGAATAGCAATTAGAATTTATTATACAGCTTATGCTGTTCTGCCATTGCTCTATGCGAATTTCATGGAGCGATTTTGAGAAATATTAAATGTAAAACGTATAGCTATAAATTTATCGAGCTATTCCGATTCTACCATGGAATGAAATATACATGAGCTCAAAGTTGATCTGTATTCAAAAGGGAATTGGGTAATTAATGATCATAGGAGCATTTCTAATACGATAATTACATCGATCATAATTTTGTTGCTTTGTTTTTTGAAATTTTCACCGAAGCGAAAGGTTATTAAACGCAAAAGCACATTTGAGTTTAGTAGCTGCGTGTTCATATAATGTTCATCGAGCTAAAATTAAAAAAAAAAGAGGTTGTTTATTGGATTAATTAACGCTAGGAATATTTTATCAAAAAAATTAAATCGCATTTTACCTGCTACGGATTCTTCCCTTGACCTTGCGGTTAAGCTGCTGGGCGTTTGTCCTTCCCACTCATTAAGGATTTCTGCAAAAGAAATATATTGAGTCAATTCTTTCTGCTGTTGTCACCTACGAAACAGAAATCCCGCGTTTAGTACCTTCCTCCTCCTCCTCCTTCTGACGTCTGAAATAAAAGAATCGTTAATTACCACTTTAAAGATTCATTTGGATTTAATTACAAGAAATCCTTCCTCGATCGAAAAATAGGACCGTGGACACTGCCGGCCCTTTATCCTATGTGTCGTAATTCGAAGTGTCGTATATGTCATTAGAAGTTGTAGTGAGAATTGAAATAGATAATTGTTAAAGGCGCACTTAAAATATTGCTAGGTGTTGCAGTAATTGGCGTTTGATCGAAATATGGTTGCTTAATTTTGTAAGTGAATGTTACACTAATGGTTTTTCAAAATGAACTGCCATTCCTAAACGAAATTAATGTCAAGTGATGTGAAAAGAACAGCAAAACACATAATTAAGGAGATCAAAACAGTGCTCCAATTAAAATAATTTTAAAAAATGGAATATAAGATTTACAGAATTTTTTCACGTGGAATAGAATCAATGAAATGAGGTTTATTTGTTGGACTGAATCTTAATATTCTCTCACGGATATAATGTTAATTTACATGTTCTGTGTTTTAAAGTAACTTTAATTAAGGGAATTTTTCTTCTTTGCCTATGGTTTTGCATCTACAAAGATAAATCGCATTCGAAAAGTCTCAACCAGGAATCGAGTTTGTGATATTAACATTTAAATGAGTTAATTTTAAAGGCGAAATTGAATAATAATTGTTGACTTTGTACAAATGACTAACCGAGTTTGTAAATCAGGATATTCTAAGCACAACAATAACAGTGGATAAGTTTCATGAGTGTTTTTATTACTTCAGGTATACGTGATCAAATTCAAACGTAGCATTTTTTTTTTATATTTGACAGAAAATTTGACCAAAATATAAATCAGGGATATAAATCAAAAAAGCACTTCGCCCGGGGAGGGAATTTGCTTATTAAATAAACTAACCACTGAATGTTAAACAGAAACTTTATTTTTGACCCTTGTAACCAACCTCCACCGCATTCTGGATCCACTTAGATAACATAAACAACTCGATTACAGAACCTGGAACCTCCGGGTAAACTAAAATTACTGCTTTGCATATATGTTGTAGAGCATCTACGTTTGTGTTTGGATGGGATCAGTACTAGTAGCGGTCCAACTCAGGGACGGGCACGACGAGCAATTTTCTTGTTGATGCTGTTTACTGGTAGTTAATTGGCCAGTTTAACAACACTTCAACGTTCCCTACATAGACTACTATTCAAGATTCACCACACTGACGACTACTTAATGATCTGTTTCCATCGCAGAATAACATGGCAGAGATGAACTTGCATTCGAGAGCCTCCCTACATAAGATACTATCCTACAACACTGTTGTGGAATACACAAATGTGTATTAACTCTTAATATTCATGACACGAATTCTGAAATATGTCTGAGTACAGCAGACTTTTCAAAAAAAGTTTTTTTTTACCGAATTAAATCATTAATTAACTCAGAGGCTAACATAGAGTTGTCAAGTTACTTTTCGTTTGTACTATGGTTTAAGAAATAAAAGTATGCATAAAATACGTTGAATGACTTTTATGAATGTTTCCGAATACATGTTTAAAATTATAAAGGTCATTCTGAAATTTAAAAACGAGAACAAAGCTCACTGCCATCAGCATGTACTTAATCAACAAATGACTTCAGTTTTGTGCATGTGCCACATCGCCAAATACCCTATACAATTAGCATCCATCATAAATGCCACCCAGGATTGATGAGCATGGAGACCAGAGTGTAATTGATTTTACCATAATGAATTTCCCTTCTCGGTTTGTGTTACAAAAGAAACTGTTGTCACACTCTTCGATCATTTCCCAGCAACTAATAGGTCTACAGAATATCGCTACACGCATGCTTCTGCATTCCATTAAAATACTGACTTATTATCTCGATAGTCGGTTTTATAATATTAAAAAAGAATCGAGGTATTGGAATACTGGCTCGTAATTTTAAAAACTAACGCTGTCAAAACTAAAATTTTACAATTAATGTAAAAATGAAATCCTTCTACTTTATTGAAATACTTTCCACCGCATAAGAAGAAAGAAAAAAATCTGTCCTTCAATATAACGTGCCGAAGACTGCTAACTAATGCACCTATCGGACTGGCAACATTGGATAATGGTTTTGTGCTGTTAAACTACGTAATAAATTTGACGTTGACATGGATACTTTCTGTTTTCTTTCTAGAGCATATTGCCAAGATTTTTTGTGATGCGCCGATTTGGCAATAAATGTTAATAACAAATTCTGCTCGTATAAGAAGGGAATTTTGAAATTTTCAAATCGCTTTTTTTGTTTAAGTATTAATTAATATTAGTATTAATTATCTATTAGTATTAATATATACTACATGTAATATTCTATGTTTTTAAATTGGTGGCGTAATATTGATAAAATTCCACATATTTTTATAAAAATCCACACAATAAATGCAATAAAATGTATTATTACAGCGTTTAATGCTTTTCTTGCATAGTACAACACTTTTTCGAACATTCGAAGACATATATATATATATATATATTTTTTTTTTTTTTTTTTTTTTTTTTGTGAAAATCCATCCACTAGGAGTCGGGTTATTACATGCGGACGGACATACTGAAGACAATGGACGCTTTCTGCACATATGCTAATGAGCCTAATAATTGAAGAATATTTTAACATCGATGGATAAATTCCATTAAGCCCACATTATTTAAACATAATTTACGAAGTTTATTGCTAGGCGATGTCCAGATCGCTAATTCAACATTAAGAACTAACAACGTATAGTGTATATTCGACAATATTTCTTTATAAAACCTCATTATTTTATTTTATTAAATTTTAAAATGCCGAAATTCTTTATCGATGACCCTGTACTTATTTTCTAAGTTTTCTTTTTCGTTTTAATCATGTTTTTAATGCGATCGCTAATCTTTCTTTACGAGTTTACTTTAAAGATTACGAATAGGATAGAAATTGTTTGCTAATTCGAAGTGGAAAAAAAAATTCCAATGGTTTATTAGCATTAAAACTACTACATTCTTCTAATCAATACTGTGCACACAACAGAATATAAATTTGAGGCAATGTTATTGGGTAGGAATAAGTCGAAAAGAAAATATTTTTTCAAAAGTTGAAGAATATAGACATTGTGAAGGCATTGCGGAATTGGTTGAAGATGTAACTTTAATGCGTCTACCCACGAATGTACTCAGAAATGGTTTAATAATAGAAACAAATTGTGTGAAATATCGCTAGATGTGGAGATTTTTATTAAATTTGTTGACGTTTCTGATATATACTGATGGTTAAGAAAGGAAAGTTCTTCGGCGTCGTTCACTAATAAGTGAGTGACGACATCGTTGCTTTGGCATCATCATAAAGTATTTTTTTTTATTTGCTCATCCTGTTTTTATCATGTTTTTCTTTCGTTCTGTTTTTTTAGTCCCAAATTCCAGAAATTTTTCTTAGTGAAGTGATTTTTAAGCAAATGCGTTCCTGTTTCATAATACATTGACGAAGTTGACCATAAAAGAAACAGCAACAAAAATAAATACCGTATTTTTCCGCCCATAAGACGCACTTTTTGGAAAATGTTGTTTAAAATTTTTCTGCTTCTTATGGTCCGATGGTATACTGCGTGCGTGCGATTTTTTTTCTTATATCAGACTATATATTATTTTTGTTTAGCGTATGCGAATGAAGATTTACATATACCTCAAAAGAACCCATCCTTTATTTCCAAGAAAAGATCAATAATACTCTACCTCTTATAAAAAAAAAAAAAACCGAAGTCGTTCAAGAAATGTAGAATCGGCAATATGCCCTGAATGGTACTAAAGATGACGCCCTCTTTGAAGAAAGTAAAGTTGTATCGTAACATCGACAATGATAATTGTAATAGTAGCCAATTTTTGTGATTCTATGACTAGTAAATTCGTTTTACATGTATATTTTTTTTCAGTAAGCACACGAATCTCGTGTTTCTGATATATGCAATAAAAATATATATTTTTACCACAGTTTGCCTTCTTAAACCTGGATGCATCTTATAGTTCGAAAAATACGGTAAATAAAAATAAAATACATTAATGCAATACTCGTAAAATATTCATTTATTTTAGTACTGCATTAATTTACTAAAACTTAGAAAAGAATAACGCTACTGTACCACAAATAGAAATGCTGACGCACACAGCCAGCCCAACACCTTGCTGACACGACAAAATAGAGCCAGACATACACGAATAATTAAAGTTGTATGACATTATTATGCACTTTTAATAATTTCACAAGCGAATTGCATGACGCAATCTTATACAGATTGACAAACAGTGAAAATAATAAGTGCACTCGCTATTTCTGGCTTATATGAGAGGAATTCATATATGAACAACAGTTTGTTTAATAAAATTTGATTGGCATTAAGCATCTGTAATAAAAGATTGTTACTCCTCAAGATAAATACAGCTGTCATTTTCTATTAATTTATTTGGTTAAATACTGTATGTGATTTACGTAGTAATAATAGTGAATTCTTATATAATGTGACTGTGGAAACTATTCAGTATTTTTTTTGCAAAATTATTAAAGACATCAATGAGATTTAATAGCTGAAAAATATGTCATTTCAATTCTGGCAACAAGTTCAGTTAAAATTGATTTTTTTTTTTTTTTTTTTTTTTTTTGGCATGACGCCAACTTTTGTTGAATTGTAGCGTGCGCTTGCGTGTGAGGGCATAAAGAAAGGTTAGAAAAATGTCATCGTCTCATAATGGGATTATTTAAATTTCGGACGTTGCAACGAAATGTGCCCTTAATCGTGGGGGAGAATCTCGTGATATGACAATGTCCCGAGGTCACTGAACTGAGATTTCAGTTGGACTGTTTGTGTAGCACAAAAGCAAGTCGTGCCGGCCATAATGCGTGAGTGGCTAGCGTCTTTAAATCGCCTTTTTTTTCCCATCAGTAGTTCTGTGGGATGACTTCAGGAATTTCCCTATGAAAAAGCTCATAAAATCTCAGAAGAGTTCTTTTGGCTATCGGCAAAACACCAAAGCTTATTTAAGCAGAAGAGGTAGTTAGCTACTAGAGCACGGAGGCCCCATTAACCGAGCAGATAATTATAAAATTTTCCCATTCGCGTAGCACGAACACGTGGCCCTTTTTCCACGATGCACTTAAGGAGTTCTCAGGGCCATCTCTACAAATATAGTTTAGATTTGGATAAAACAGGTATATAATACGCATGTTTATATCTTTTTATATTTCATTTACAACGCGATGATGATTCTTTCTGTACAATCGCCAACGGTTGAAAAACTTCTCAAAAACCCTCGTCAAAATCACCTTATACCTACGTCTCAGATGTATTTTGTCATAAACCTGTCAGCTGTCTGATAGAGCTGAGGTCGTTTTGCACAAGATGATGTACAGCTCCATTTCATGGAGGAAAGACACCTTCGTAGATATGCCTTAAAGCCTTGCCATCATCAGTCAAGAGAATTCGCATTTTCTATTGGTCCTCCCATTCCTTGGAGAGCATGCCGCACAGCCTATCTATCCTTCTATTTATGAGGATGCTTCGCATCATCACAGGAAACAATATCTCACTCTAGTAATAGCCGGCGTGGAGTAGTGTGCCATGGAGAAGACAAATGATAGGTAATGTTATTGCGAGAACTGTTGACCCTTCCGAAGACAGGTTGTATAATGGCCGCACAAAATGGGCATTTGGGAGACACGTGGGTCACTGTCACTTCGATCGCTTGCATTACTGGAATAGGACGCCTGTATATTGGACACATGAGTGGGATAAAGGATTCTAGAAGGACTACACAGTCTCTAATATGCTTCTGAAATGTTTTGTGTACTGCGAGGACAAAGTTAGTCTTAAATGCAGAAGTATATCATGAGAAGGTGAAATACTTACTATAATTTAAAAGTATAAATTGATCTCAAGGGCATTGCGACTTTTAGATTATTAAACGCCATAAAAATACACCGCACAATTTTACTTTCAGTTGACAAGAAATTGTCTTTTGGGAGATTTCCTGAGATGGTTGGCTGCAGGAATATTTAAGCAGAACGGGCGCAGACCGAGGTGTCCAGATGGCCGATTCCAGTTTCTTGAAAGAGTTTCTAGGGGTTTAAGTCTCTTTGGAAACAGTTTCAATTGACCGTGGCCATTTAGTGTAGACCAGGACAACACAGTACAGGAGTCATCTCAAATTAAGACGATGGGCTTCTTGCTTTAATAACAAGATGAAGTAAAAGTGGATTGTTTAACAAAAGGCAAGTGACATGAGTTCCAATGATTACTATGTACATACTTTTCATTTATGGATCTAAGTTCTGCCTGCGGCCAGATTTAGTTTGATTTGCAGATATCTCTCCAATATCAGAGAAAGAAATAACCATTAATTGCAATAATGATATTGAAACGTTAAGGATAAGGTGCTAGAAAACACTTCTAAATAAGTATTCAGAAACAGAAATGAGAACGCATTTTTTGTGGTGGCGTACAGGTCCAAACCCGCACCCTTCTTACTTGTAGGCTCTAAATCTAACTACCGGACCACGACCGGTCCAGCATAGGTCAGACCCACGGTTTTAACCTAGAGAAAATTCCCTTTTTTATCGTTTTGATTGAGTCTCTTTCAGGTGGGGACGACGTTCAGCAGTCTTCTCGGATGCATCCCAGGAACGCACTCTTCTTGGATCCGTAATAAAAAAGCATTATTTGGAGACTAATAATGGTACCCTCCCCTTTCCAATTAAAAATACGTCTTATACAAGATTCTGTTATAACGAATACTTAATTACTGTCGTACTGCGAATGTTATAAACTGTTATTATTTTAACGAGTTGTTCAAGTGAACGTACAGCTGATAATAGAGTTAATAGAAACCTGGTCCAGCGTGAAAGTAAATGCGTGGGACGATGTGAGTAATGAATAATCTTACCGCACTCCTACTTCTAATTACCTGAAGTGTCTCGAAGAAGAAAGAATGTTCTAAATCCCTCCTCGCACACCTTTCTGTACAAGCTCTGGGTAGAAAGATGAGGGAAGCACGAGTTATACAGAGCCACAACAGCATGGAGAAGGTCTGTCGGTGACGTCATCTGCAAGAAAAGAGAAAAGGGATATTTATTTTAATACCGAACACATCTTGCTGCAGTCCCTGCAGTGTCCTGATAAAGAATAGGTTATATTTATTTACCAGCGTTGAAACTAATCTGTGTACATGCAATTATAGTGAGTATTCTAGTCCAGCAGCCATTCTTTTTATTTATGTTTCCTTATGGAGTTATGGGTCATTATAAGCCGCCTGGATAATAACGCTATTTAAGATGGACTTATGACGAATAATTTTAGCTTTAAAAATGTACAGTAATCTGTACATTTTTATATGTATTTGTTTAACCGAATATGGTGTACCTGTAAACGTACGCACCACGAAAGTGGTCCTCCATATTTATGATTCTTCTGCGCATAGTTTAACAGAACAAAGCAAGTTGCAAGTTACTATTGAACTCCAGTGGATTAATCTCCGATACTTCCACTGAAACAATGATGCTTTATCCACAAGGAGTTTAAAGATTGCAATTCAAATGCTGGAGGGATTTTTCGCGAATTTTCAGTTGGAATATCATCATTTCTGAATCATCTTTAGAACCTCTTGCCAGGTTTTAATATTCAATTAACAGTTTCAACCGAGAAACTCTTTGAGCCGAAGTAGGTTCTGGGTAATTATGCGAATCGTTCCTTAAATTGTCGGTTGTACCGGTGTAGCGAAGTTAACCTAATGACATCTGCATCCCGAAACGAGAGTTAGTATTCGAAGCACGAAGAGATAAACACAGCGTAAAAGAATAGGATGGCACAGAGTCCAATAATGTCTGACATTTCCGATACTTGCAAATGATGCTGCAATGAGAGTCGATATCCGTGATTAGTTTTGCAGCCTCCAGCCAAATGGCCTTAACACTGACACACTTAGCAACAGAGTAATTACAGCAACAGCGGGGAGGTCCCTTCCAAATGGTTGAATCAATAAGTAGCCGTGAGCTGTTTTAAGAAAAATTATTATATAAGAGGAGAGAAAATGAATCAGTTTGCCACCTCAATTAATTCTACTGTGGTGTCTGCAGGGCATGGCAGCTAATTGATATTTCTGTCCAATGGGGGGTTGCAGGATTACAGCCTGCAGTTGCAGATATTGAATCAATCTGTTGTCCGGGTTGGTGCAGTTAAAAGCAAATTGCCTAGACAAAGAATTTTCGTGATGTATCGTGTCCAAGCAACGGACACTGAATACTTTCGGGAGATGCTATTCATCCTAGATGATAAACTTCGGAGAGTGTTTATCTTGACTGAGGAAAAGTGCTGAGTTTTGGAAGCTTCTAGAAAGAGTCCCGGAAGTACTTTATTTGTTCGAGAGATGTTACATTTCAAGTCTATTGATTAGACGCCGTGGAAGGCGAACCCCTAGGCGAATTGGCATTATCCTCCTGTACCTCCTCACCAGGTCTTGAATCATAATGCTCTTACATTCTTGGCTCAGCTGTTTTAAGAATTCTCCTCCTGCGGCTACCCGTAAAGGCATTGTCTCTAGTGGATAACATGATGTTAGCGATGTGGTTCATCTTTAATAGTGACTCTGTCCGCATTTATCAGAGGTGATCCGAGCGAAGCTACACCTGCTACTCGCCACCTCTAACGAGACCGACCATCTGTTGACAGAAATGTCAGCTAATCAGTGGGTGAATTAGTTTATATCAGTAGTAAATGAATAGCATTATAGCTTACCGTCGTATCCCGCTGATTATTGATTTGGTCACGTGAAAGTATGGCGTTCCTGCTCTCAAGTGCATCATGCTGTCACGTATCTCCTCGTAGACTACCCTCCAAACATATTTCACACATACGAGGTTGAATGAAATTGTCACCTTCCATCCATTTGGAAAGATAATTTTTCGATGACGCTAGGAGCTTATTGAAGTGTTTTCAAGTAATGCTGAGTTCGCAGGTCTCGAGCAGAGAGTTGCAGGACTTCTGCGATTTTCTCGTTTTCTTATCATCTCAAAACACAGAGACCAGCCTTAGCGCATACAATTTTCCAAAGACGACATACCGATGTCTCATGGCATGGGTTACTTGGGCCTTAATCCGAGATAACCTCATTCCCAATTGCAGGCAATGAGGAACGTCATAAAAGTCTTGAATTTCTTTATCACTAGGGCCCCCTGGCATTGTACCACCCGTAGTTATGTACGAGATATTTAAAGGCCGATTTAAAGAAACTTCTTACCGCTTTGAAACCATGGAATCATATGGACTAACGTTAATATTAAGAAGACGTTGATCAACACATTTTGAGGTGATTCAGAGGATTAAATAATTAATATGTCGGATTATTCTTGAGCTGAGGATATTCATATAATTAAATTAATAATATTTAGAATTATTCTTGAACACTATGTATCTCTGCATTTAGGTTTTAGAAATATTCTTCCAGCGACTTCCGAATCTGCTACCTCCTTCCCAATAGTGGAAACATCTCCAAAAATATATATCTTTGGTTTATATAAAGTCTTCTTCTACTTTTACCTCTTTTTTGTAAAGTTTCCAGTGGAATTTGTTTTTAAATTTCTCGAAAGGCCCTCACCAGAAACATTATGTAGCTCAAGGAGTCTGTTGTTTCCGGTGGGAAATTTATCCATTCCCTCAACGGTTCTGCTATTTCCGGCGGGAAATATGTACATGCACGCCAGCGCCTCTGTAGCGAATCTAGGTAGATATACTAGCTGCTCCAGGACAGCTCAATAGAATAGATAAATACAACCAAGGCACCTGCTGTATATGGAATATGCACGACTCTTTTACCCTTAGGTGACTAAAGGAGTTGAGTTGATAAGGTAAACGATTAATATTGTATTTATCATGCACAGAGAACTCTATACGAAATAGCTTTTTTCAGATAACTTTTTGCAGCCAGAAACCATCCCAGATTGCAGTTTCTCTTCGCCTCTCCCACAAAATTCTCTAACTTCAAAATTTTAAAGTAAATTATTAATGATATGCGTTATAAAAAGTTGTATTTGCAATAATCAAAGTTTTTTTATAGATGTATTCAATAGCAAACCATTTTCTGCGAAGAGTTCTTAGAAACGGTGGCTATCTTTATTTTAATACTGTAATTAGCGAGTTTGTAAAACTAAAAAAAAAACATGTCTGACAATTCTCGGATCATTTCTTGTTCTAGTAGTTGTTCCTTCCCAATTTTGGCAAACTGCCAAATTACTACTAAACAGTCGCCATATTTATATTTGATTTTAAAATCGCCTTAATCAACTTATATACTTCTCTTCTGCGCATATCAAGAAAATGGTAATGAACATGCATCAAGTATTACGATCCTTTGAGCAGTTCCAGAAATGCACCTGAGTGTAAGACGTAAATGTAAGATCGTCAGCTTTTGCTCATCAAAATGGAACTCTTAACTTAACGTGAACATAATTTAAGACGGTTCAATTTACATCCCTGTCTCTGATGACAATGTAACGTCAGGAGGGAGAGGATTAGCATCCTACAGTAAGAATAAATGTCCTTTCTTTCTTCCTTCTGCCCGACAGAAATTTCACAAAATTTAGAGTGAATTTAACAGCCCGAACACCTCTGAAATGAACTTAGTTTTATTACTTCTTTATCTGTTCATGTCAGTTAGCAGCAGAACGGTTTTCTTTATGCACCTCTTACGACATCTTAGAGGTGAAATTGTTTCTTCTACCTGCATCATACATTCCAACCACGTGTTCTCATTCCCGCTCACATTCATTCTTCAGTCACAATTAAAGTCAGACAGTAATCAACATATTTTACGTCTTTTAGTGGAAAGTTATGCAGAATATTCATTTCCTTATTAAAATAGCGACAGCGTGGAAGCTTGAAACAAAATACAAAAATTAATGAATATTTGTTTTGGACTAGCGAAGTTTGTCTTTTTGTATTCAGTGTAATGAGACATTCCGTATTTGGAAAATGTATTTAATTTATGTTTTGTTTTGTTTTTATTTCTTTTGTATGTCCCCTACTGGGCGTGGTTTTTGTATATTCGGATTATCCCATCATTAATATCCATCCATTTTCACCTCGATGAAAATAACTTTAAATAAACACGGTATTAAAATGCTTGTGGACATGCTTTGTCCTGTGGTTTATTGGAATTGTCGAAGAAAGGCAAGAATTAAACAAAATACAGTAAAACTTAATTTTCTGTAGTTGTAGTTTTAATTTCGAAAAAGCCAAAAAACGATAAAATAAAACGTTATGTTTCTCTCTCTCTCTGAAATAAAAATTGGTTTTCTGTTAATGCTTTTATAGCAAAGTATATCAAAACGCGATGCACGTGTTGTTTAAACCGTGAACGCTGTGGTCCGAGACTTCTTCACGAACTATTAAAAAATTCGTCTGCAGAGAATTTTAAAGCAAATTTCTTACCGCTTAAATTACTGCTTGGTTTCTTTTATTTTTTTAGTTTCCTTTTCCATGTCGAGTAACACCCCTCAAGGACTTTCCTACTTATTTTTAATTAGGACTGTCAATCAACGGATTTTTTTTTTAAAGCTAGGTAAATACGAAGGCATATAAATTGCGAAGGAAATAGCGAAGATACTTCGTTGTCACTAACTTTTAAGTAAAATTACAAATCCAGCAAACCAGTGGTGGTCCAGATGCTAACGTAACATTTCCTCCCCAAGTGAATAAGGTAATTTCAATCACTAGCTTTACAGGAAATGAGAAATCCGAGGAAGGAAACTTTCACACTGCTCATTTTGGAGAAGTTTGTTTGGCGAACATCGATTACTCGGGTTTCCTATCTCGAACAAGTTTGCCATTACGTGGGCTGATAACATCGGGTAGTGGAGGTTCCATATTTCTATCTCGTTAGCGAATCTCATGTTTTGTTTTTCTGCTGTTGCTAGGTGATGTTTTTCTTAGCGTTACAGCGGAAAAATTCAAAATTCTGGAGGACTTATGTTAGAGATTGCAAATTATTACGATGCTTCCTACGTTTAATGCGGTTTCTCCCATAAACTAATAGAACAGTTCAACTTTTCAACTATACCAAGAACTAAAAGGGTAGTTAATTTTTCCAGTATCTTGGGCAGTGTTCGCTATCAGTTTATAAATCGTCCTGTTTGTTAGCCCTAATCTTGCATCCAGAATAACTAGAATCAATCATACTTATACGATAATAATTAATTAAAACAAACAAAAATCGTAATTATTATTGATAACTACAGCTATTGAAGCTGAAGTTTGTGCAATTTTGAAAGTATTTATGAAATCTTGTAATCGCAAAGGAAAATTTTTAATGAACACAGTTGTGGAGATAAATGCAAATATATGGATTGTATAAATGAAACATAGAACTGTTGAATGGCCGATAAAGAGAAAGAGGCTGGATTACATAGACACTGAGTAGACTGCTAGAGATGCCTATATATATATATATATATATATATATATATCCATCCATATATCTTAGGGATGCCTATTGAGCTGCTGAACTTAACGCCAGAGCTCATACTTGTGTATCTGGCAACACAGCTGCGATGTCCAAGGGAGAATGCGCCGGTCCTAAAGGAGGTGATTATTATTGGTGACTCTGTTGTCAGGGAAACGGGAAATACGTTGTGCAAGAAGGATAGGTGGAATAGGACCAGAGTATGTCTGCCACGGGCAAAAGTAGATGACATTGTAGAGCAGATGTCATCATTTAAGGGCACAAAGGGTGATTTGCACACGTTGGCACTAATGATATTAAGAATAGGAGATCTGAGGACTTAAGTACAGGGCAATGTTGGTAAAAAGTCGTCGCAAGTTAGGATTGAATTTGAAAGTGTCTGCAATTTTGCCCAGGCACGCTAGCAGAGTGTACATGTTGAGAGCATCGTTAATCAATTCGGTCCTGGAGACATTGTGCACAATGTCCACACTGAGTACAATGTGTACAGGAAGGACAGACAGGACAGGAGGGAAAGGATTTATGCTCTTATCTAAGGCAGTGCATCCAGTTGACATTGGCGATGAGTGATGTTGAGTAAGTTTGGTGTGATATAAGTACTGAGAACACAAATATGAGAGTAGGAGTGTGTTATAGGCTTAATGACTGCGACGAGTGTACCAAACAGGGAGCTAAATGAATTTGTTATAACTGAAAGGAAAGTGGAAGAGAAATTGTTGAACCTGAACATAAAAGGGCGACTGGGGTGGATGGGATCTATTTAATCATATTAAGGGAGGCAGCAAAGAAGGTGAGCAAACCCTTAGCCATAATTATGAGAGCATTCTTGGAATTAGGGGAGGTACCTATGGACTGGAGAAGTGCGAATATATTTCCAATTCATAAATGGAGATCAAAAGGCAACATGAGTAATTACAGACCTTTTAGCTTCACGTCTGTTCCAGGGAAAATAATAGAATCACAGGTTAAAGAAGTAATACAGGACCATTTGGACAGACAATTAGATACTGCAATCACAGCATGGAATTGCCAAGGGGCGGCCTTGTCTAACCAATCTGATAGGTTACTCTGATACAGTGACCAAAGAACTGGATGCAAAAATAATTTTGGCATCGTGTACTGGGATTTCAGGAAGGCTTTTGATACGGTTGCACATAAAAGACTGTTGTACAAACTGGAACAATGTGGTATTAAGGGAAAGTTACTGCTATGGATAAAGGGATGGTTAAGAGAGAAAAAGACGGAGAGCGGTTATCAATGTGCACTGCGTGGACTAATGTTATTAGTGGAGTTCCCCAGGATTTAATGCTGGGCCCATTATTGTTTTCAATATTTATCAATGATATTGATGAAGGTATATCAGCTTTAATATCTAAGTTTGCAGATGATACAAAGGTTAGCAGGGTTGGTAACGACAGTAATGACGGTATGATACTGCAACAAGATTTAGAAATTAGAAAAATTAGCTCGATGTGCAGAGATATCGCAGTTGAAGTTTATCATTAACAATGCAAGGTACTGCATATGGATAGCAGTAATCTCAGAGTAGTAGAAAATGAAAAAGATTGTGCAGTCTGATAAGAAATTCTCTGAACAGGCAGGCGTGCTGCCAGGAGAGCTCATGGGATTTTGTCAATGATATGCACAAACTTTGCTAGTACGGAAAAGGAGGTGATTATCCCTTTGTACAAGGTCATGGGTAGGTTGCATCTAGAATACTGTATACAGGTCTGCAGGCCTCACTTTACGAAGGATGTAGATCTGCTTGAACGGGGGCGGAGAAGGGCAACCTGATTGTTGAAGGGCTCAAATGGGGTGCTCTTGTCTAAAAAAGGCTTCAGTTCTGCAAATTGCAGCGTCTGGAGACTAGGTATTTGCGGAGTAACGTGATTGAGTTGCTTAAGGCCCTGAATGGGTTGAGTAAGCTGAATGTGAATGGCATTCTTCCTCTTGCTGAGACTACACACATGAGGGGGGGCATAAATTTTAGTCCAGGAAGGATGGTTGCAGGATAGATGTGCGGAAGTTTGCCTTCAGCCAGGAGTGGTTTATTGATGGAATACGCTTCCGTTTGTTGTTGTGGAAGATGGTTTGAATAAATTCAAGAAAGAACTCGACAAATTCTTGGAGAGTAAGGACGGATGAATTTTTTTTTTTTTTTTGACTGATGCTATATAAGCTTGCTTTCTTGCATCATTTGCTTCTACTACTACTATACGTGGCGTCCGTAGCCGAGTGTTCAGAAGCTCTTTGAATAGACCGGGATTCAAGTCCCTGACTGCCAAATACGGTCGATCTGCCAATCCGCACTGGTCCAGCGTGGCAGATTATGGTCCATTCCTCTCAATATGAATTGTTGAGGAGGCTTCCATCCTGCAGTGGATTGATAATGGCTGCAGTTTTACTACTATAAGTGCAGTGTGACGATGTGCACCTTATGTGAGGATACACTGGTTGAATTTCTGAAATTATGGCAGCGTGCTGCTATTCAAATTCTGATTGCATAAGGAATACTGTCTAGGAAATGTTTTGTGAAGTTGTTTGGAGGCTACATGGGCTTTTAGTTCCATACTGCAAAACTTACTGCATTAAAAATTATATAGCGGTATTAAAGGTCACTTGTTGGTGGACATTTCAGTTATTTGTAGGACTGTGCATATCAGGAGTTGCTAATTACCGAAATGTCTAGAACTTTTCCTTTTTCAATAGATATCACTCAGGGTTCTTCCCTACGTATCCCTTTAAATAACCTTGTTTTCCATTTGAACTGTAAATCGTTCTTTTTAATGTACGCTGATGATAATAAAATCTTTAAAACATTTAATAATGATAAGCCCATGTCAGCTCTGAGTTATTGAAATATGTGAACATACACTCAGTGATCACTGAATTGTGACCAACTACCTAATACGGTGTTGGGCCACCGTTCGCACGGATAACAGCCGCTGTTCGGCTGGGCATTGACTCCACTAGATGTCTGAAGACGTCCGTAGGGAGTCGCAGGCATGCTGCCTGCAAGGCCTTCCACGGCATCGGAATAGATGGCGATTGCTTGCCTCACGTCTCACTTTCCACAGGTGTTCAATTGGATTGAGGTCAGGCGAATTTTCAGGCCAATCAAGATGGGTGATATCTTCACTGTGTTCCTCAAATCACTCGTGCACAGTGTCGGCCCCGTGACACACGGCGTTATCGACTTGGAAGATCCTCTTTCTGTCCGAGGAAAATATGCAACATGGCAGGGCGCACATGGTCTCTTAAGAGCTGGCGGTAGACCTCACCAGTGAAACATTGGTCTAAACGCACCAGGAGTCCTAGTTCTTACCAGCAAAACATGCCCCACATTAAGGCAACCACTGCTAGCAGTCTGCGAGCTATGCGACATAATCCATTATGGATGGGGTGGTTAAAGTTCTGTGATCACTGAGTGTACATGATCTTAAAAATATAAGATGTCACCATTTCATTCAAAGTATAGAACCAATAATGACAGGGATAATTCCATGTATTTACTTCGATTTTTTATTTGTATAATAATGCATTAGATCTATTTGTTTATTTCTCAAATCACAAGAAAAAAAAAGCTATATTTTTACTTAACTACAATGTTGTACAAAACTTAAGGACCAGCACTATTTCTAAAGGTTACAACCACAAAATCTTTACTTAAGGTACTCTTTACTGATGAGAGTAGATTCAGTCTCAGCAGCGATTCTGAACGTCAGCTAATCTGGCGAGAGGTTGGCACACGGTATTCCCCTACAAACATCACTGAAAAGGATCGATATGACGGTCGAGGTGTTCTCGTCTGGAGAGGCGTTACCTTGGATGGACGTACACAACTCCAGATACTGGAAGACGGTACTGTAACCGATGCACGCTACTGTACTGAGGTAGTCCTCCCCATGTACGTCTGTTCCGAGGTGCCAGTGGCCCCGAGTTCGTGTTTATGGATGATAACGCCACACCCCATCGCACTTCAGCTGTTGATATGCTTTTGGAAAGTGAGGACATTGTTCGTATGGATTGGCCTGCCCGTTCCACCGCCGATCTAAATCCCATCGAACACATATGGGACCCTCTGGGGAGACGCCTGTGAGCACGTCCACACCCACCAGAAAATGTTCACCAGCTGAAGATGGCACTGACAGAGGAATGGGCGACGTTACCGCAAGAACTTATCAACAACATTGTCCTAAGTATGGACAGGCGATGCAAAGCCTGCATCGACATTAGGGGTGGCCATATCTCCTACTGAGGACTACCTCTTCCCTTTGTTCCATCTTTGGCAGTGATGCATCTGTATCATGGCAGCCAGTGCTTTGTTGCTATTTTTGAATAAAGTCCTTCTGTACCGTTTTGTTTCTGTTGTCGTTTCCTTCATCATTTGTACCTCACGAGGTTCCTTTGGTATGCTTTTCCCATATCCAGGCCACTCCTATGAGAAGCTACAAGTGAAAACCTGACTGGTCCTTAAGTTTTGCCCACCACTGTATATATTCTAGTGTATTGCGATGCTTAGTGTACTGCATTATAAGAAAACATTCGTCTTAAATTCAGGACCCCAGTAATATCGACTTTGCTTAATTAAATAAATCCTGTCTCAGGCAAGCAGCGGTTTACAAGTAGTGCGAACAATACAAGGGTGGTCGCCAGTTCACCACAGACCTCCAGTGACACTGACAAAAGCGCGTCATGTCATTAATAATGAAACACCTGTAAAGGTGAATGACCAGATGCAGGCAGATCGCTATATAACGCTTTTGAGAGTGTTATTCATCACCACTTACATTATTGGATGACATCTGGACACCACTTGGATATTGAAATGCCCCAAAACTCGGTTTTTTCATCCAGTCAAACAAACTGGCCATCAAATCTACAAACACAGTATCCCGGCGCCTTAATAAATAACAGATAAAATAGATGATTATATCCACTGCGCTGCCCTTGGACGTGGCACAATGGATATTATCACTGTTCTCCCACATCGGGTGGGAAAGCCGTGGGTTCGAACCCCGTCCAATGACGCGACAGGTTTTCAAGATCTTGTTCACAACGTGACTGAGTTATTCAATCTCAGGTGAGGTTATATGGTTTATTTTCCCTCCCGGAAACTTGGGTTCTTCGTCCAGCAAACAGAAAACCGACCGAAGGATAAAACAGTTACAGACACAATTTCCTGACTCTTCGTGGCCTTAATTGGTGGACCACAACTTGTGGAATTTTAGGCGCTTCAGAAACTTAGGCTGTATTGCGCCATATACAAACAATATGCCTGTAAATTGCTTTGTGTTCTGAGATCTATTTTCTGTTTGCTAGACGAAAAACTTGAGTTTTCCGGCAGAAATCCACGCTACCCCTCTCTTGAAACCGATAGTGAAAGTTGCACGATTTCCTTCACTGGAAAACTACATTATTTCTGCTGATGATAATGCTAGAATTATACCATCGAACAACAGTAGATTTCATGTCACGCGATCCGTTTGAAACCCGTCATCCAAGAGCAAGGATTTACCGCTTTTCAATGGTACGTACGTGCACAGGATGTGCAACAAAATAAGAACTCCAAACAACATTAAAAATCGAGCATTGTTTCTCTAATTAGCATAATGGAGAAACCCTGCCTGAAATATCGATGTCCGCCTAATTTGCCTTTTGATTTGCTTTTAGAACGAAGACGTGTACAGAGACTTTTTGAAACTTTTAGGGCACGCGAATGGTTCGTTTCCATATCGGAAACAGCGCGGAATTAATGGCGAGTGACTACAAAGAAAGAAATAAAAATATACAAGAACGCGAACACGCGAGCAGTTATTTAATGAGCTGGCTTTGAATATTAGACACAGTCCTGATAGCTCCTTCTCATTGGATGCGTTTTCCAGTGTGATATTTCTCGATCCTTGCGATATGTGACAGGCCAGTTAAACTCCCATGATTAATTGCCACGTTAAACCAAGATTAAGTACGCTGTTCCAAACGGTGGCTGGAACCAAACAACGTTTCTCCACAGATAGTGGGGAGAATCAATCATGTTCACCGGGATTATTACTCAGGTCAGAGTTTACCTGATGTTTCTATATCGGATGCCCGTGCCTTGTGACATTAGCATTTTGCTTCAAGAGGCGAAAAAAGTGCTCTAGTTTATGATCTAGCGAGAAAGGAGAGTATTAATAGCGCGCTTCAATTCCAAAATGGGTGATCCCTCTGATAAGACGTATCAGTTAGAAATTAACCAAGCGTACTTCGATATTGTTAATACAATTAAGTACTCACTCGTGACATTTAAAAGCAAATTAGCCGGTTTGTGAAATGCCAGTCTGCATGCGAAGTCCTTTACATTTAAGTATACCGTTGTATTCTTTCTTGTAACCTAAGGAATCTCCTTACAAGATGGATAAGATGACTCCAGCTCGTGGAATGTTGATTCAAACAGCGACACGGTCATAAGTAAAAGCCAGAGCACCCAAGTACATCGCCTATGTTTAAGTGTAATCCGAAAACAACTTGACTGCTAACAGTAACTGAGAGGTCAGGGGTTATTTCGCAACCATGAGGTGCTGTATCCAACAGAAAAGGTGGAGAGGAAGCAATGTGCTTGTACCAAGGAAGTCAGGGTAATCCTTAATAAAGATGTGTGATCTTGTTTAGAAATATAAATGTCGTCGAAGATAAGCATAGGAGCAGAAGAATCCTTTTTGCGAGATATAAGACAGGACTAAGTTTTAGATGGATTGAAATCAACTAAGTTGCCTTTGCCCCCACTGGAAAATTACGTGGAGATCGGCATTTAAGGAATTGATGGTAGATATTCGAGAAGTTGAAGTTGTTTGAGCTGGGCAAGGTTTCTCGAACTGGAATGTGGAACTCAATGTGCTGTCTCAGAAAAACTGTGGATAGGATTTTCATCAATGGAAGAAGTTCATTGATATACAAGAGGAAAAGAGTGAACGAAAGGACTGAAGCTTAGGGAACGCCAGTATTAGTGGAGAAGTTAGAAGACTGAGCCATCTACCATCACCCGCAGCGAGTGGTCAGCGAGAAAACTGGACATTGCAACGTTGACAGTCCGTAAGATGGATTCTTGTTAAGCAGACCTTTATTCCAAACACGATCAAAAGCCTTAGAAATGTTAACAGAAACTGCTTGAGTTTCATCAAACTTTTCTATTGAATTTATCCATAGATGAGTAACATAAGCCAAAATGTCATCAGTGAATCGACACTGATTGAATTCACATTGATGATCATTCAGACGGAAGGTTTGGAGATAGTTTAGGAGTTAGCGTTTCCCTATTACTTTAGAAAGAGTAGAAGTAAGTGCAATCGGACGATAATGGGAGGAGAGGGATTTTTTCACCCTTTTTAGGAAATAGTTGGATATGAGCAAATTTCCAAGAAAAAGGAAAAACACCAATGGAACAAAAAAAAAATTGTGAAAAGGCAACAATAAAGGAATACAGGTTTTGAGAAGTGGAGAAATACTGTCAAGACCTGAAGTTTTCTTGAATCAAGATTGTTCATAATTCTGATATCTTTTTGAGTACACTAGGAGGCATTGAGTGAGGTATACTAGAAATGGTAGGAGGCAGTTTACCAAGATCGTCAATACAATAGTTAGAAGAAAAGTTGGCTCTAGTAAGACAGATTTATCTTTAGCTGAGGAGGCAAGACAGATGTGAGAGTTCAGATGGGAAAAGGTTGCAGCCAATAGCTTTGATAAGAGAGAAGAATTCTTGCCTGCCGATTGGATTAGAAGCAACTTTTCTAATCTTAGCATGTTCAAAATCTGGTTGCACTGATTAATAACTGCTTTACAATTGTTGCGAGCTTTGGTGGTTGCTGAAAATAAACTTGGAGATTTGGATGCGAGCCAATTGTGGTATGCAACTTTCTTATCTGTTGAACAGTCTTATCATATTTATCAGAAAACCAATATTGATAAAGGACGAGATTTCAAGGGATTGTAGAATAAAAGATTTCAACCCTGCTGGTATAATTTCAGTACATTCTGAACAAACATTGATGTCAGAAGATTTAAAACAGAAATACAACCAAAGAAAAGAAGAGAAATCTCTCGGGTCATCCCATTCAGCATTCTTTTAATGCCAAACAACACGAGGTCGAGATTGGCAACGAGAGAAAGGCTCCATTGGAGAAGAGGTCATCACAAAGTTGTGATCTGGGGTGCTTAGAGGACCACTCACCTCGCCTATGCACTTGGAAGGGTTATTCGCGAAAAAAAGATCAAGAGTGATGGCTGTGTGGTTAGGACAGTCTGGTATTTTGGCAGTTAAATGAATAATCTGTGTGAGGTCATTAGTAAACGCAAAAGCCTCAGCACCTCGACCAGCTGGGCCCATGTCAGTGGGCCCAGCCTTAAGCCAGCTGGAGCTGTAAACATTAAAACGAGAATAACCCCACTATTAGGAAAGTTGGACTGGAGAAAGTCAAGTATCAAAGAAAGATGGCCAAAGAGTTTCAAGTGATTAGTGGAGTTGGGCGAACAACAGACGCAACACACGAATTTGACAGAATGGGGTAGTGAGATTTTAAGCCAGGGATGATTGAAAAGGGGATATTCCAAATTACCAAGTCTTTGACAGGAAATATCACAGCAGATGTATGCACAAGCGCTGCCTTGGGGGCGAAAGGAATCATATACAGCAAATTAGCAGAAATAAGGTAAGCAATGGTTGAAGCAACCGATAACTGTAATTCTTTCAGAAAAAGTGTGGCTTCGCAGGCTTTAAGTAAAAATGGACATCACTAAGATTGGAACTGAGACTACATATATTTGTGAAATGAACGAGTATGCGTTTGGGAGGTTTAGATCTTTAATAAACAGAAGCTAGCGAGGAAATACCACTTGATCAAAGAAAGTGTACCGTATTACAAGTACGAATCCCAGACTCTACTAGAGATCTCAACCCACAAGCTGTACTGGGATAAGACAGTCCCGCACAACAGACCGAACGTAACCCTTGTCGACAAGAAGGAAAAGGGGACCTATTTGATTGACATAGCAGTGACCAACACAGGCAATCTGTGTTGGGCGAGGAAAAGAGCAGGAAGTGCACGGACCTAAAACAGGCGATCAAAGAGATGTGGCATATGCAACGTTACTACTGTCCCGATCATCGTGTCAACCACCTGTATGGTGTAAAAACCCTACATAACAGCCTAGCAGAAATAGGTCTCCCAGAGAACGCATACAAGGAACTCTAGAGAGTCGCAATACTCAACACCTGTAGGACATTCAGAGAGTTCCTCGACAAACAGTAACACCAGACATAACAACCACTCTGTGCACTTGGTACCAGTACCCGTCACGGGGGTGGAACCCCCATCAGGCAGAAATAATATAAGAACAACAACAACAATAATAATAATGTTCTGGTTCTTTATTATAATAATAATATAGAACCAGAACATAATGTCCGAGCAGCAAAAGGGATGTAAGTAGATAAGCAAAGGATGCAAAGAGCAATTGACCATTGACGCTGCAGTTATGGAGCAAGCCTACAAGAAGCACCGCAACATTTACATTTACAACTACCACAAGGCCTTCGACTCCGCCGTGCCCCATAGCTGGCTGATAGAGACAATGAAGATTTACAAAGTAAACCCGACACTGATACACTTCGTTAAAGCAACCGTCAAGGACCACCATCAAGGTCAAGAAGATCACGACCAGACCGATACCCATCAGAAGAGGAATAATCTGAGGAGCCTTGAGCCCACTATCAATTTGTCCAACACTCAACCCACCACCGGACTCAATAACTGCAAATACGGATATATCCCTAAAGAAGGGAGGAAGAACCTTTACACCCTCTCTCACCTGATGTACATAGATGACATCAAACTCTATACCGCAACTGAGAATCAACTTCTACAGCTACTCCGGATCACCGAAGAGGTGCAATTTGGCCTAGGCAAATGCAAGACCCATGGATTACTTCAAGAACTAAACTGCCAGCTGAAGAACCAGTGAAGAGATTGTTGAAGCTATGACAGAAGAAGACACAAATAAATATCTGGGGATGATGCAGGCTCACCAGTTAGAATACAAGGAGATCAAGGCCCGCCTGACTGAGAAATACCATCAGAGACTGAGAAGCCTGTTAAAATCAAAGCTGAATGGCGGGAGCATGGTCACAGCCATAAACACTTACGCAGTCCCAGTAGTAACGTACTTCTTTGGGATCGTAGATTGGACCAACACCGAGCTGGGAGAGATTATGAGATTGATGAAGATAACGTCGAAGAACCGAAAGAACTACCCAAAGTCGGCCATCGAGAGACTGACCATAGTCCGTAAAGAAGGAGGGAGGGGATTGACTGACCTCACTGAACAAGAGAAGAAAGCAGTTAAGAACCTGCGGGTTACTTCAAGTAAAACACAGCATCAATCTACCAAGCAATAAGAAAGGTAGACAACCGGCACACAACACTCAACCTGAACAAGGAGACCACACTCATACTGAAAGAAGAAACAAAGACAGAAAGGTGGACGAAGAAGGCACTCCATGACAGGCACTACAATGACCTCTATCAAGACTACATAGATAAGATAGCTTCCAATACTTGGCTCACGAAAGGTAAGTTCTTTCCCGAGAGCGAAGGATTCATGCTCGCCATCCGAAATCAGGTAATCAACACCGGGAGCTATAGCAAATATACATCTCCAAGGACTTCGGAGTAATAGATGACACATGTCGTCGATACCACCTGGTCCCAGAAATAATCCAGCACATCACCGCAGGATGCAGGGTGATCATCCAGACGGAGTACACTCAGAGACACGACCAGGTAGCCAGGATATGGCCAGGGACCGTGCCATAATGCCGGACAAGACGATCCCGCACAACAGACCAGATATAACCCTCGTTGACAAGAAAGAAATGGCTCCTACCTGATTGACCTAGCGGTGTCCAGCACCAGGAACCTCCAGAAAACATAGGAGGAAAAGGTCAGGAAGTACTCAGACGGAAAAAACCAATAAAGGAAAAAAAAAATTGCTCTGCTTTATCTTCCTATGTCCTCTAAACATCAGTCATCTCTTTGCCGACTTTACATGCCTTTTAAGAATACTTTTCCTGTCTGCTGGAATATCAGATCTGTATGAAGAAATGAGGCATTTTATCCAATACTGTGTGAAAGGTGTAGCGCAAGCTCGTGGTTAGTCTGTGATGCTGGGGAATAGTTAAACTGGGGCCCTGTTCGAAGCACGAAACCAGGATGAATTAAGCTGTGATAAAAATAGCTAGATGATCAGGTTGTGCCTTTTGCTGAACATTTGAGGGACACTCATGATTTCGATAAACACACAGAAGACTACATTCCACATCGGTAACTCTAGATTAGAGATATCCAGGAATTCCTTCTTCAAAAGAACATTGGCACTTATTGATCTCGATATAGCTGAACAGGAAAGAGTTTCACAGAACTATTTGGTAGAACTATTTGCTCTGTTATACACTTTAACTGGACGCATGCCTGTTGTGTATATTATATGTTAAAAATAAATAAATAAATACTCCTGTATTTCAGAATGACAACTGCCCAGTTCACAGGACCGCTACTGTAAACTGGCACGAAGAACAGGAGGGAATCGGCATTTAAATTGGCTAGTCAAGCCATCACATTTAAATCTATAGAGATCGTATGGGACTATCTTGAAAGGAAGACAAAACACAAAGGTAGCATCCAATAAACTTGAATTTCATTTAATAATAAAACATTACATTTCATTGGACGTTTTAACTTAATACGTATAACTTAAACTTCGTTGGAGATACGAATTCATATAACGTAACTCGGTAGGAGATAAAATTCGATATTGAAATATATATATATATATATATATATATATATATATATATATATATATATATATATATATAAAACAACTCGATGCTGGAAAAAACATTATATGTATGTATAGTGTTATTACTGCATTGGGGTGTAAGTTTAGTGTTATCTTTTTAATTGTATTGAAATTGAATCTAAATCATGCCTCAGACTAGAGCAGCAAAGCAAAAGCTCAAGGTAGTGGAAGTGCTGTAGCTCAGGGGAGAACTGAGAGGTGGGGAGGGATTGTCCTCTAAATCACAGCCTTTTGAAATGTACTGCTTGTATGATGTTTGTGGGGTTATCAGGAACGGGACATGATATTGCCAACGGTCTTTATGTGTATTCGATGTAAGGAGTGTGATGAAATTAGGTGCCAACTCAGCGTTGTTATGGGCCTTTATGAGAGCTTGAAGAACAGGGTAGTGCCCTCGAAGGATATAAATTGAGGGGCCGATCAAGCTCTCAGCTGCCCACATCAACAATGCCACAGCTTGCACTTGAACAACACGCAACACAGCGGCAACCCCCAAGGCAGAATGCGCTGGTCCCAAAGGAACTAGTTGTTGTAGATGGACTCTATTGTCAGGGAAACGGGGAATATGGTATGTAAAAAGGATAGGTGGAACAGGACCAGGGTATGTCTGCCAGGGGCAAAGGTTGATGACGTTGTAGAGCAGATATCATCTTTTAAGGGCACCAAAGGTGATATCGTTGTACCTGTTGGCATCAATAATATTAAGAGTAGGAGAACTGAGGACTTACCAAACAAGTACAGGTCATGTTGAAAAAGAGGAGCCACGAGTTAGAGTTGAATGTCAAAGTGTCTCTGTAATTGTGCCCAGACACGATAGGAGGGAGTATATGATGAGAGCCTTGTCGATCAATTCGGCACTGGAGAGCTTGTGCAAGGCTGAAAGGGAAGAATTTTGGCCTGTGCTTGTTGACAGGAGAGACTGCTTCTACAGGGATGGGATACACTTAAAGAGAAAGGATGCAAGAATATTTTGCTGATGCTATCCAGGCACTGTTCAGTGGGGCGGAAAACCGCTAGCTTGGGGGCGGGATAAACGGACTAATAGATTAACAGTAGCCGCTGGCAGAGTTGAAACTGATTCTTGCACTGCTTCTATTGGAATGAGTAGCACAAGGTGCTGGGGATTTCAGAGACTACCTGGAGTCATTGCAGAACAAGTAAACATATGGGCTGTGTTAGGCTAGCTAAGAATAGAACCAGGCGCATGTATACTTGCATGTACACCAACGCTAGGAGTTTGGTAAATAAATTTGATGAATTTTAGGTGTTGGTCAAAAAATCAAAGGTGGATATTGTTGGAATATCGGAAACGTGGTGTCACACAGATATTAAGGAATGCAGAACTGGAATTTGGGGAGTACAATGTGTACAGAAAGGATAGACAGGACAGCATGGTAGGAGGGGTTAGTGTTGTTAGTTAAGAAACACAAAATCTAAGGAAGTGCATCCAGTTGACATTCAACACTGCATATCAAACTGGACAGCGCAATGGTGAAACAGATTGGTGTGACCTAAGCACTGGGAAAACAAAATTAAGAGAAGGAGTGTATTAGGTGGTCTAATGACTCTGATTAGTATAATAAACAACTGTACAGAGAAATAGTGGGCCAGTCAATCAGATTGTCTTATAATGGGGGATTTTAACTTCCAGATATTGACTGGAATTTGTGGGTTGGTCACTCGCACACTAGCAAGGCTTTTATGGATTTATTGGATGATTGTTTTTCTACATCAGCATGTTCGAGGGGGCAACTAGAGGGAGAATTACTCTTGACTGATCTATCAGTAGTGATTCTTCATGCATTAAGAATCTGCAGATAAAGGAACCACTAGGTGGCAGTGATCACAGTGTGCTGAAGTGGGATTTACTCAAGGAGGTAACTACCATCAGAGGTAAAGGGAAGGGTTTTTTGTTTTCGTAAAGGCGACTATGATGGTCTGAGACAGTATTTAAATTCTGTACAGTGGGACCAACTGATGATGTTACCAACAACAAACTCAAAATGGGAAGCATTCAAAGAATTAATCATGGAAGCTACTAGGCTTTACATACCAACTAAGAAATATTGTTCAACGTTTAGGCCTAAGTGGATGTCAGATGAACTAATGAGACATGTTGATCTGTAACCAAGTTACAAAGGAGGTTAGGCAGGCGAAGGCAGCTTATGAGAAATCTTTGGCAAAGGATGCAACGAAAACAGTAAAGAGATCTTTACTTATGTAAACTCTAGAAGGAAAGGGATAAATCAGATTGGACCATTTAACATAGATGGGTTGACTATTGATAACCCTACGAAAGAAAACTTCGTCACTAGCGGGAATACTCGCCAGGGCCTCTGCCTGGGTGTCTCCTTCTCTTCTCAGACAAGTATTCCTTTCTTTAATTGCAGGCCGCACCTCACCTATGGAATCATCTCATGGGGTACCACCAGCCAAGAAAACCTCGCGAGAATCAACTCCAGTCTCCAATCGATGCGTTCGTTCAATTTTGGGCCTCCCCTGGAACGCATCGGTTAGTTCGAGATACAAGGAATTGAGACTCCTAAGCATCTACCAGCTATTGCAGAAAACTGAGGCGATCCTTGTTTACAATGCTATGAAGACAGCAGACTTTCCCCCTCTCTTCAGATCCTTTTTCATAACCACAGACGAAGAAGAAATATCATACAATCTAAGAAATGAAGCCAACCTGAAGGTTCCGCTTTTCAGAAAAGCCATAGGTCAGAAAAGTAAAAAAATACAGAGGTGCTAAAACCTGGAACAAACTTCCTACAAAAATTAAAAATATCACTTCACTAAATCGATTCAAGAAACTACTAATTGAACACATCACCAGGGATGTCTGATTCAAATTACCTTCCACTCAACTCCTGAATTTTAAAAATACCAACATGGAAATAATGTACAAATGTTAAAGGAAGCAGTTGGCAAATAGTTTGTAAATTTCTGTGCATGTATCTCATCGTTTTTCTTTTCTCTCCTCATTTAATTGTCAAAATGTTCACAATGCTGTTATAAGTAGTGATGCTTTTTGAAGTCTTCTGTAAAGAAATGTACAAAAATCTCCAATTTATTTATGTCTTTCCTGTTGAACATTACCTGTAAAATTTCAGAACTGTACATTGTTCAATTGTATATTTGTATATTCATAATTTTTTAAGGGAACACACCCTAAAAAGCCATTGGCTTATGTGTTCTCCCTCCCTGTTTGCTGTTATCTCCCAAAAAATGTAACATAAAATAGGGATAATTGTATTGTATTATTATTGATGATCATCTCATTCACACATGAGAAGTTATTCAGGGAGGAAAATGCCAGAAGGTTAATAAACTGTAACGGGGAGCTAAAGGATTTTTGTAATAACTGAAAGCAAAGTGGAGGTGAAATTGTTGAAGTTAAACTTAAGGAGGGCACTTGGGGTGGATGGAATCTATCCAGTTATATTAAAGGAGGCGGCAAAGCAACTAAGCAAACCTTTAGCCCTTTAGCCCTAATTTTGAGAGCTTCCTTGGTCTCAAGGGAAGTCCCTACTGACTGGAGATGTGCAAATGTATCCCCAATTCACAAAGGAGGATCAAAGGGTGACAGCAGTAATTACAGACCAGTTAGTTTAACTTCTGTTCCAGGAAATTTAATGGACACTGGTTAAAGAAGCACTGCAGGATCATCTAGACAAGGTTTCAAGTATAGTTTGCACACAGCTTGGGTTTGTTAAGGGAAAGTCTTGTCTGACCAGTTTGATTGGATACTACGATGTGGTCACAAAGGAACTGGATGCAGGGAATAACTTTGATATTATATATTTGGATCTTAGAAAGGCTTTCGATACTGTTGCACATGGAAGACTGCTGCACAAATTGGAGCAGTGTGGCATTGGAGGCAAATTGCTGCTATGGATAAAGGGGTGGTTGAGGGGGAGAAGACAGAAAGTGGTAATCAATGGACACTGCTCTTCGTGAACTAATGTGATTAGTGGAGTTCCCGAGGATTCAGTGTTGTGTCCATTGTATTTCAATGATATATAGGAATTTTTCTACAGGGATATGGAGGTGATTATCCATTTGTATAAGGCAATGGTCAGGCCACACCTTGAGTACTGTATACAGGTCTGGAGGCCTCCTTTTAAGAAGGATGTAGAGCTGTTTTAACGAATACCGAGAAGGGCAACAAGGTTGGTAAGGGTAACAAAGGGGTGGTCTTACCAAGAAAGGCTTAAGTTTTGCAAATTACAGTGTCTGGCGCTTAGGCACCTGCGAGATGATCTGATTGAGGTGTATAATGCCTTGAATGGTTTGAGCAAGCTCAATGCTGATAGGATTCTTCCTCGTGCTCAGATTACGAGCTTGAGGGGACATAAATTCAAATTGAGGAAAGACAGTTGTAGAATAGATGTGCAGAAATTTGCGTTTAACCAGCGGGTATTGATTGCTGGAACAGACTTCCATCTGTCATTGCAGAAGTTGACAGCTTAAACGAATTGAAGCCAGTACTAGACAAACATTTGGAGCAAATGGGTGCGTGAAATGGGGAGGTTTTTTTTTTTTGGCTGATTGCAGCGAACGAAGTGACGCACCTCTAAGCAAGTCGTATTCGGAACGCAAAGTTTTAGATTTGGTTATCGCTAAGACTCTATTCTCAAGAAAATGCTCAAAAACTCCGTTTCTTTATAGAAAGCGTATCAGCCATCAGGCAGGTGATTTTTGAACGATACGCATACGATAAACAGACGCTTGTCTGCGTATCGTATGTTTAGAATGTCGGTATTTGATTCCTTTGTGAACTTCTCGAAAAAAAAAAAGGAAAATAAAAATAGCACGCAGCATCCGTGTTTTCCTTCCCCACATTTCATCGGATAAACGAGAGCCATCTGTAATTTGTTAAACATGAACTTGGTGAGCGCATGGGAAGCTCTAACTAACACATACGTTGTTGCAGATCATTAGGGTTTCGTCGTACCTGTATTGTGTATCGGAGTTTGAAAAATCGAAGCTTGCTGCTGCAATGAGTATTCGTCGTGCTGGCGCTAATGTTAGGAACTCTACCAATGTAGTTTCAATAGAGAAATCACCACCGAAATATCAATATTTAACACACTATGAATAATTGATGGAGAAAGTCCGCTGTTGCCCTTCGATCTAGTAAAACTGATGGGATATGCAAAAGACAAAAAGACCACGTGCTTCGATCAGCGCTGAACAAAAATGACCTCTGGGGGGGGGGGGTTAAGAAACTTGTCTTTTTTTCAAAAAAATACTAAAAATTATCCCCCCGATTTTTTCAATTTACTTATGGTAATGTTTCTGACAGGCTGGTGGTCTCTGCTTCAATAAACTGCCTCTGCCTCTTCTGATCTTTTTTAATTCATGTATCAGAAAGATATATAACGGTCCGGTCACTTTTCTTACTATTAGAATTGTTTTAGAAATGCATTAATTATTCCATTACATTATTTATTTGATTTATTTAATTGTTATCTACTTTATCCATTGTTTAATGTCTGTATTTTTGCGTATTTCTTTGTTACTATATTGTCCTTCGCATCTTTCTTTGTTGCGAGCATTAGAAAATTGTTTTCATAATGGAAATGGACAAAAATTGACAAAACGGAAGGAAAATGAATGCGTGGGACATCCGAACCGTAAGTTAAATGCATAAATCAACTCATCTTTTAATATATACTATATTTATGAAAGCTACTTCCCCCCTCCATTAAATTCCGGTCCAATAATACCTCTCCACTGGATGTAAATCTTAATGGTTCTGAATGTAGCATCTCAAATCCTGCTGCTTCTTTCTGTAACTGTTGTTGTGATGGGGGTTTCAGAGACAACGCCATCAATCAGGATACAAAAGTTTCGTTTTTAGTTTAAGAAGAATCAAAATTTATCCACGTGTCAGAATAAAGCATTTTTAAATGTTACTTCAGCTTTAAGAAAGTTCCGTTTTCGGTTCCTTTTTTTAGGGTTAGAGTCTAGAATATTTTGAGGATTGTTTTAATATAATAGATATGATCGTCGACAGAGGATTAGTTTCATTGCGAGCCAGAGTTTCAGAGTGATCATCCGCCTTCATCATTAACGAATTTGAAACTTTGATAGTCGAATTAGAAATTTGAAGAGCTCCTTAAAAATCAGAGGACTGATTGGGAATCAAAATCATCCACAAGACTTTCTATACCTGAGCTAGAAATAACGGAGCACTTCATTTTCATAACGGATAATTCTGATGTTATTTCGAAACCTTAATTAAACTTACCTCACATACATCGCATTCCGTGTGAGTGTGTGTGTGTAATGCAATAAATTATGATATTCGAAGAATGCAAGCGGTATCCAACTAGCGGAAAAGGGGGGTAAAAATCACCCTGGATTTTATCGAATCCTGGGCAACTTCAGCAGAGCGTTTGGAATTCCATTGGCGTTGCCATATCGCTACACAACACACGCACAGATATAAGCAGCACGGTCTGCTACAACAGCCAAATAACTACATCTTCCGTAATAATGGATGATTTTGTGTTGTGTCAAAACAACATCCCATTTGGAACAGAATAATTTACTTGTCAAGAATTGTACCCTCTTGAGACGTTGAAAGAAATCTATTTTCTCAATTTCCCTTCTCTTATCGATCGTTTGAGTTTCCCAAAGAAAGAAGTTTTGTGACTTTCTTAATATAAATTCTTCCCGGTTCTTAGTGGACATACAAAACAAAAAGAAAGTTTTTTTTTTCCAGTTTGCAATCAAACTACGTTCTGTTCGGGTGAAGTGGCTTGGAGCTATCCGTATCGTTTAATAAATCAGAGGTGAATCATCATTCAATATGTCTATCGATTGTTAGCAATTACCTGAGAAAATTCTCTTTCTGGCGATTCCTTTGAAAAAGTATATCCCACGACTGATTCTGTTCTTAGCTGTGTTTGCTCTGATCGCTAAACCATCAACACTGGCAGTTATCCAATACTTGATAACTTAAGGAGAAACGTGATTGATATTTTGGGGACCATAAATGCCAAACGATACCTGTCTATAAATTGGTTATCGGAGTATCAGAAACGTAATTAAGATACGGCTATATTAGGGCTGGAGGGTTTTTTTTCGTGGCTGGAATGAATTGCTTTTACCAGGAGTATACGTTCAAAATTTCTATATCATTTCATAATCACAGATTAAAAATATTTACAGTGTTGCTGTTCGTTCTTTTGCTAGGCAGAATAAATCAAACTGCAGTTCGGATAGCCAATTCAAGTTCCCGTTATAAGAATCAATTTTGAACGCTTTTGTGATATTTTTCTAAAGCACGTTTCTTTCTGGAGGTCAAAAAACAATTTGCACTTTCCGGTTTATTGGGCTTTTCTGTACGGCGAACCCCAACCGAAGTTCGTGGCAAACAACGGGTGGTTTAATAGGTTCAAGCATCGCGCTGGTTTCCACAACATTAAAGTATGTGGTGAAGTTGCTAGTGCTGATTCTGTAGCTGCATTTTGTGATGTGTTGGAAAAAGTTATTGATGAAGGAGGCTAATTTTTAACGTTGACGAGACTGCTCTGTATTGGAAAAAAATGCCGGATCGAACATACATTGCCAAAGAGGAAAATACAGTTCCAGGCATCAAAAGACGGGGGCCACGCTCTTGCTTGGGGCTAATGGAGATTATAGATTAATACCACTGCTTGTGTGCCGTTCTGGAAATCGTCGTGCATTTAATGGCATCAATAAAGCCACCTTGCCCGTGCACTTCCGATCGAACCAGAGAGCATGGATAACAATATCTCTCTTTGAGGATTGGTTTAAATGATGTTTCACTCCCGAAGTTGAAAAATATTGTAAAGACAACGAAGTTCCTTTCAAGATTTTGCTTCTATTAGTTAATGCTCCTGGACATCCTACGCGTCTAAATGATTTCAATTCATATTTCTACCACCAAACTTCACACATCCAACCTATGAATCCAAAGCAAACAAACTATTAGATAAGATTAAACAAAACACGGAATTTTAAAAAAGCAATAACTTATATTATTCTTATTGATTATAAGAAAAGGTGTTTGATTAAATTTGTGATTATTAACTACTAAATTGAGAAATCAAACTCATATTTCATTTTTATAGATTATGTTTAAGAATGCAAATGACTTTTTAGAAAAGTTAATGTTTTATTTATAATTAAACTATACAATTAACCACTATTCCTTTTTGATTACTGTTTAAATCATAAAACGAAACCAGTCAACAGAGCTGTCCTCACAATGGCCATTTTTGTGCTAAGAATTAAATAAAACTCAACCGAAAACTTATAAACATTAAAAAAAAACCATGGATTAGAATTAAATGTGTAATTATGGTCTCCATTTTTTTTCCTTTCTAAAGCTCATCTTTAATTTTCTGTTAGTTCTGAGTATTTGTGAACTGCACACCCATCCAGTTCAAAAATACAATGAGTTTATTTTCTTTTCCTTAAATAGTTGAAGCCTTTTGGTAAATATAACTCTTCTATTTTTAAAAAAAATATTTTTTTTTCAGAATTAATAAATACTGCAAAAAATATCGATTTTTGTATTGATTTCTATGTTTCTATCGTTATATTCATTTCTATACTCCACTCAGCATCCAGTTTTCGTCTTCTTTGAATTCCTTTATATTGTTTAGATTTTTAACAATATTAACGTGTATTACAATCTAATAATTTGGAAGGTACGGATGCCAAAGATATCTTTTATATTTGGATAATTCATTAGTGCGAAATTGTTATGCCAGCTTCTCTCACGACGAATTAGAAGAAAATCAATGTGTCATAATTCGAAGTGGCAGATGGAGCATGCGAATAAATAACTGCGTAGTGTGCGTTAGCAAGAGAGAGACTCTTTTGCTACATAATAATTGGAAATCGAACTCCGCGTATGGGAAGAAGCACTGTAGCTGCGAGTTTCCGCACATGTAGATGGAGAAGCCAAATTCTTAAGCGCTTTAAAAATGTAGGCGAAGAATAGTGGATAGAAAACAGCTAAAAGGAGAGCTAACAACTCGAATAGCCAACATGTGAATCCACGGGGAATATTTTGCGGAATAATAACCAGCGGAAGAATAGCGCCGTTCGTTTTCAGAGCTTCCCTTTGAAATGGAAAGCACGCTTCCTACAAAGGAAGAAAGATTTGTTTCTTTTAGGAAACTTAAGTGTTCGTTAATTTTCTGTTATACAGGAGCGAATTCGGTAGAAATGAAGGGGAAAATTTTATCGAACTTTTTTGTATTACGAAAGCGTCAGCAACAATTCTATTTTGCTGTCTACAATGATCGCCTGTTCCATTGTTACATCAACAATTGTTAAGAACCGTTTGGGGTTCAAGCGACAATGAATAGTATATATTTTGTTGGCTTAACAATAGCAATTTAATTATTATTTTTTTATTTTTTTAAACCAAAAAAAGGAACTGCTGCTTTCTTTCAACAATAATAAAATGGAATTTGCTCGTAACACGTGAAATTTTGCAGTATTAATTCAGATTACTAATCTGAGCATTCTTTTTATTAGTTTGGCGTAGATTTTGTATCAGGGAAATTAGGGCTGGTAACGGATCGTCCTTCATTTATACATTTTTAAATAAATACCAACTTGATATTTGTTGCAATTTGAAGCGAATTTTATTCCTTTTTTCATCAGCGTAATTCGAAATTATAACGACATTAATGTGACCTTCAGATGGTCGCAAACGGTCACTGTATGCTTCAGACAGGTGGTAACATTACTATTGACTATTGAGATATTGACTTCTAACACAGATCGCGTTTAGCCTTCAGACTATCGCTCCCAACACTGTTCTCCGTGTCACCTTGTCGCCACTAGCGAGAAAGCCTCAGTACACGAATTTCCCCTCTAGAACAGTTTCGGATATAGCTGTTCTGCGATGTTGATAAGGGCTGTTGGGGTTTACGCCGCGAGCGCGAGAGTATTCGGACATAAATCAGTCAATTCTTAACGCGAAAAAGATTGGAGAAGTCAGTCAAAAATCTTAAATGTGGAAAAACAGGAAGACGTCTTAACAGCGCCGCCATGGATATTCTTAAAGCGACAAAGGCACCTTGAAGGGTTATCTGAGACAAAATGGACTATCAAGTAGAAAAGGAATCACTTAGCGCAGACAAAAGAAAGCCATAAATTCAATAGGATTTTATTATATGTAAGAAAGGTGAAGTATTATTTGACATTTCAGAATGCGGATCAATGCAAAGGAGAATTAAGTTCGTGATGTCATCTTCTCATTACTGAAATAGATCGACTGCAACACCAGTCGCGTGCTTGTAGCCTAACTCGCAATTATCCTACGGTGTGTTTTGTCGTCCTTCTCAGATCTGTTGCTTGAATTAGAAAAAGAGTACCTACCGGAACGCTCCGAGTAGAAATGTATGATTACCGGAACGCATAGATCCGGTTTAAGATACAACCGGAACGCATAGATCCTGTGTAAGAGACAACCGGAACGCCTGCTTAAAACTATATAATTTTTAAAACTAAGCTGCTGGAACACATAGATATTCGTAGCTGGACTATCGGAATGTAAACTGATACCGCTCACAAAACTAATCACAGACATTACTGGTCGAACTGTATTAAAAAGTTCAGTGAAATCTGCAATCTTGGGTAGATTTTAGTGCGCCTAGAAATAACCACTTTCGAATAGACACGTTAGTTTGAACTGCATATTCAGTAACCTGCCCACTTCTCTAACAATGCATAATAATAGGAATTTACACTCATTAGAGATATCATTTTATTCCATCAGAGTTACTCACACGAGACTGCTTAGCCATTCATCAACTGGGGACACTTCTAATAGGAGCGTTAATATTTATACACTCGCATTTCGATACATCGGGGGATGGTAATCTAACTTGGAGCACTGCCATACCTCATAACGTGTGTAAGGATATTTCCAGGCATTCGGTAAAATGAGGATCGCGTGCGGCATAACGAAAGAGATTTGGTTATACGAAATAAGCTCGTGCACAATATACCGAGTGAGACGTGCTCGGATTTAGAAGGGGAGAAAAAAAGCCGCAGATGATGTAAGAAAGAGGAAAATGTTCGGCCAAATAATTGGTTTATTGTGAGTAGGAAAGGTAGATGTAGTGAACCGAAATCGGTTGATTATTTAATGGTTCTTAGAAACAATAATTATTTTTCCATCTCAAATTCTTTTTTTTGTGGGGGGGCTACTGCATTTCCTACCCCCTATTATTATTATTTTTAACATACATTTGCAGTTTATTTTTACATTGCATTTTTAAAAATGTACACTGACTGGCCAAAAAATTAGAAACCTTTATTTTGGTCATCTTATGCCTTTACACCGTCGTGGCATGGATTACACTAAATGCCTGAGAGAGTCCAGCTCCAGATTTGACTATTCTTCCATCAGGATATTTGTCAGTTGCTGTATTGTGGTCAGTAGAGAACTGCTTTTTCCAAAACATTCTCAGACATTCTCATTTGGATTCAGATCTGGAGAATTAGACAGCCAGGGTAGATGTTGAAAATCTTGGGAATGTTCCTCCAGCCATTCAGATACAATTTTTGCATGGTGGACAGTTGCGTTGTGATCTTTAAAGAATCCATCGCAATGTAAAAATGAAGCATTGCGGGGTGGAGTTGGTTGGACAAGACAGAAAGAAATTCATTGAAGGTAACACGACCTTCTAACGGTATGAGTGAACCCAGTTCTTATCAACAGAATATAACCCAGACCATGTTACCACCTCCAGCTGCTTGAGTGATGGATACGGGACTGTCTGGATGCATGGCTTCATGAGGTTCACGCCAAACTTTCACCCTACCAGACTACATAAGTTTTTTCCACTGTTTCACAATCCAGTCTTGGCATTGCCAGCACCATTCCAGTCGAATCTTTCGATTTTTTTTACAGAAAGAAATGGCTTTCGTACAGACACACACACACACGACTACCAAATCGCATATTTTTCAACTTCCACCCCCATGGTTCAGATGGAAATGGGTACATCTTTGCCTATATTGAATTTTTCAGTCAATTCGAACAATTCCATTTAAATTCCTGAGGCCTGGTTCTCTTAGGATTGACTTCATGCAGCATTTCTGCCTTTTCGAACTGCATTCGCCTTTCATGTTCCACTCATTGTGTACTTTTGAAATGTTTGCTTTCTAGGCTGTTGCTAGACGTGCTCCAGCAATAACACCTTTCTGAAAATCTGAAAGATCACCCGTCTTCCCCATGGCTGGACGAACTAAGGGTCCCCAGGAAAGCGCACAGTATTTATTTGATACTTGTGAACCTCTGATCATACCATGAGACAATTTACATTTGCACATCGCGCGTTTAATCATCTGTTGACATCCAGTTGTAAAATGTTTCAATTTTTTTGCCCAGTGAGCGTACTAAATGAGAAGTGTCACTCGAACGTTTTCGATGGTTACCGAAATAAATCGAACAGTTCAAACAGACAAAGGTACGACCGTTACTTAACCCTAAAACATTCTCATTATGGCTTCCATGCTGAAAAACATCACAGAAAACGTGTCCGCGTACATTAATGACTTATGGTATTCTTTTTCTTAGCAGTTTCTTCCTTTTCTCCAATTAAATGAATCGCGTGAAGTGCGCTAAATCTACGACGTTAAACTCCAAGGCTCACTTCCGTCCTGGACTCGAAAAGGAAATTAAACTTGTACGTGACAAAAAAGAAACAAAAAAAACAAAAAAGTGTTGCGTGGCGTAGTTAGCTAATGCCACATTTGAAAATGATCATTGTAAGCTGCCATGATTATAAGAGAATCAAGTGGGAAAAGGAGTTAAAATACTTGGAGGGGATGGGATTAAGTATGAAGGAAAAAAAAAAGATTTCTAAACATTAATTCCAATGTTATTTGAACTTCTACCTCATTCCAGACCTAACAACTGTTTCTATTTATACGTATTAAAAACATTGAGTAACCTTTTTGGGTTTTTCATTCCCAAATCTAAATATAACATACGCAGTGACCACTGGAACTTTCGTGTGAGTAATCCATCTTCACGTAGTACGTCAATGCTTCATTCATATATCTTCGCATGCACGAATTTCTTCGTGATTTGGAAATCTCGTGACCTACCCATCAGGAATATTAGAGTAGGGTTTATTTTGGTACTGTTGTTAACCCGTAACTAGGGTAAAGGTTGATGGCAGCATTGCGGTGTTTTTTTTTAATCCTGTACATATTTTTGGTAGCAATTTCTTCACGATATTTATGACCTGCTGAATAACTGTAATTGGTTTTTCTGAAAAAACTATTACGAGATAAGGAGGCATCAGGATAACTAACTACTTAGAAAAATCACCAGTTTATACAGGACTATCAGTTGTCGTTAGTTTTCTCGCAAACATCATGGAGGTCCTCATCCAAGTGGATTTTAAAAATATTTTTGATGATATTCATCATGGTTTCCTATGTGGTCTTTCTGTCACCACCATCTTCTTTGTTTTTGATCGTGATCTTAAGAAAACATCGGTTTGCAAATGGATGAAATTTATCTTGACGTTGCAAGATCCTTCAGTTGGAGGATCCTTCAGATCCTCCAGTAAATTAGAAGGCTTCGGCATTATTGATAAAATTCTGGCCCTTGTTGCTGATCTTACAGGCATTTATTTTCAAATTTTCTATAACGGAGGCTCTTGGGGCTCTGCACTAGGACCACTTCTGTTTGCTATATATATCAAAACAATAATTGAATTGTAATAATAGTTCGAATTATTTAATTGTTATTACAATTCAATTATTATTACGATTCATTGTAATTGCTTAATGAACAGTTCAAGTGAAGTTCTAAATGTTTTAATGGGTTTAAAAAGCCATCAGACTCAATAATTTTAACGCATTAACTTATACAGATAAAGTCTAAATTCATAAAGCAATTTATAACCTGAAATTTAATGGAAAAGATACCAATTTATTTAAATAATTTGTATCTGAATATTGACAAATATTTTTCTACATCTTTTATAGATTATCTTTAAATAGATTCATGCAAGTCTGAGAATTGTATTTGTTAACAATATTTCCTCTATAATTCTGGGAACGTTGAAAAGACCAATTAGATGTTTTTGGGATTTATTAGGCGTGAAGCGGATTTTTCAGTTAAATTATCTGCTTTTGCTTCAATACGAATCACAGATTTTGTCCAAATTACTCAATTCCATTAACACATAAGAGGGGGTAGGTATTACACTGCTACTCTGTAGTGTGCTTAAGTTTTGTTGTAGAAAAGCCATCAACTTCTGGGACATCTTTTATCACAATAATTTGATTTCTTTATACAGTGTTTAACACAAAGCAGTCCATATAAAATACACCAAAGAAGGATTTAAGCAGTTTTATCCAGAGATCGATCAATCACCTTTATGAACATCGCAAGATCGGTGTTATATATGATAGATTTTACAGATGTGGGCTGCGTGCTTCGTTTCGTATTCTCACCACACCCTTTGCGTACAATAAAGTTTAATTTGGGCAAACAGTTCCACCATCCCTGAGGTAATAACCGTCAAGCTTCTTTTACAATTAATCACCCAGATGACACTTTTGTGTGTCGCAAGGAAAACCCAGAGGGGGTAGTCTATGAAATATGACAGTGCGTACCTATGCTTTCATAGAAACGAAAGAGGTAGCACGAGGTGTGCGTGAAATATGGCTATCGTGTAATAACTGTTGCACTGCTTAAAGATTCCACACGTTTTTTTTTCGTGATTAAAAAAAAAAACAACGGAAGGATCACATCCATGAGGGAAACAGGACACGCACCATCTGGTAAGTGGTGATGTTCAGCACTAGGATAGTCCAGAATCTAGTGTTCCCAATTACGAAGCTTCCGTGTGAAAAGTAGCAATTCTCTCTGGGTACTCCAATAACAACGCTCGCTAATGGTGTTCTTTTCCCTTAGGTGATGGCTAGCTTGGAAAAAATATACGTTATGTTCAATAATATACTTTATTAATATAAATTTGAAGAAAGAATTCGAATAGCAGAGCAGCGAATTCGGGAATTGAAGTGATCAGAAGTAAGGCCCCAAAATGTCTCTTTTTTTGGTTGGCGTTGATGAATCTAAACACTGAGTAGAGAGGATCCAAAGTTCCACTAAATATTATAAAAACCCATTTAGTTAAAACTTTTCAAAGCATAAACACGGGTATTCAGATTTTTCAATGATTTTGTATTCTATAATTTAAGAAGGGCTAATCGTGGCTTGATTTTAAAGGAATATCGTCAAATGTTTGTCATGGTCCAAAGAACGACACTTACCATCTGAAGATTTCTTAATTTATAACCGCAGATATAAATCCGCAATTTATTTGTCAAATAAGAAATAAATTTAAGAAGAATAATTTTATTTATTATTTATCAAATAATAAAAAATTTTGAAAATAATTCTTCAAAATTCGTTAAAATTTATTTGGACATGGTCTAACTGGACAATGTCCAGTTAGACCATGTCCAAATAAATGTCTCGCTGGACTAACTGGACATTGTCCAGTTAGTCCAGCGAGACACATTTAGACATGGTCTAAACTGGACAACTTTAATCACCATTAACACTAAAGTGGTTTGATACAGGATTAACCTTCGGGAAGTGTCTGTCGTATTGAAAGTTTGGTATCCATCCTGCGTCCTGCCTTGATGTGCGAAAATTGAACTGATATAAATGTACCACCTGTTTCCCGGCGAGTACAGACCTTGTAATGATCACTTTGCACTGTAAATGGGAAAACCTGATTGGGATGAACGATTGGAGACGCCAGGAGAAGGTCATTTATCCTCCACTGGCTTCTGCTAACTCGAACTACGGTGGCGTATTGCTGGTAAAATATGACCTCGTCGTTTGAGATCGCCTTCGGCAACAGGAAGCGTAACTTAGGGGAAGTTAGGCACGTACGTCTTCCACACGATGCCCACTATGACAAACTCAGAGTCTCCTTTTAGCGCGTACAAGGCTATCGAAACTGCACCGTAAATTCCCTCACGCCATTTGGCAGTTGCACGGCAGTGAGGTCTCCGAGAAAGCAATATTCCCATTTCCTTCACACATCACGCGGAACATCGGCCACTTGAACAAGATGGGTGGAGACGAAGGAAATTACAGACGGACAGTTAGCTCGCGAACACATGAAGGTTATAAATAATACACGGCAAGTTTCCGTTAACGTAAGGAAGGGGAAAGGGGTGACTCTTCTTTTCTCTGTTTACTTCATCTTCCAGTGTGATGAAAGCACCAGGTGGCGCTGACTTCAGGGTTTGATGGCTAAGTTATTAAAATCAAGCCGTTCTGTATTTTGGATTCATGCCTTCCCCCTGAATAGATTTCTGTTCCTTCGTTGTATTTCTGTTCGTTCCTTGGAGCAGATTTGGAATTCAGTAACTGTTTTTCATTTGTTCTGTGAGAATAATCTTATTAAAGTCATGATGGAAGTGATCCAAGAGGAGTATGATCTGTTATCATGTTGGCCTTTTAACCTGTAATTGGTAATCCACCATTTTTAAAGGTCAGTTTGTCTGTATCGTTGGAGATGAAAATCCGGAATTTCTGGTGGAAACTCTACGATGTCCGTCTGAAATCAAAACTCATAGGCGCATGAAAATAAATAAATTTGTAATCGTTATTGTAGTACTTAAAAATTACGCATAAATCCCTTCAGGGATAAGCAACGCCAGGGGGGTTTACAACCTAAGCGAAGCAGCAAAAGATATAAATAATAATTACGCTAATAGTACAATAACACGCGTGTGAATAATTAAAATGGTTTTTCTAACATATATACAGGTAAACCATGTGTGGACATGGGCAGTTTACAGTCACTTGTAGGGGTTCATTAGAGGGTAATACGAGGTATATACAGGAGGTATCACAAGTGGATTATGGGTAGCTCGTGTTATTGTGAGGTTTTAGGCGCATTAGCGACTTAGGCCATATGTTTGTAAATGGCGTGCGTTCTGTGGTAGATTTTCTGTTTGTTGGACGGAAAATCCAATTCTCCTGGAGAAAAATCCAAGCTACGCTCGCCTGAGACCGACTAACTCAACAACATTGTGAAAAAAATCCATTATGGACAGAAGAAGATTTGTCATCTTTGGTATGGTTTCACAAACACTTCACCATCCAAAGTAGAAAGGTGCAGGCAATCCCAAGGATGGTGATTTGGGCTCCTATATTCAAAAAATACAGGAGAATATCCTTTCTGTATTTTTTGTGAGTGACCAACATTGGAGACGTTCGGAGTTCAGGTTGTGGGATTCCCCATGAGCAAGAGTTCAAAATTTGGAAATAGACCCTCTTAGCATTTTGGTAGTGAACAATATTTTCCCTTCGTAATTAAAGGAGAACATCCTGCTGTTTAGGCATTGCAATAATCCTGGGATCGAAATGGAGTTTAGCATTGGCCCATTTTAGTAGCGAGTATCCTCCGGCGTAGATTTTTTTTTCATGTTAGAAGAATCTACTTAGGTCCAGTCCAAATTTCAGAACCGTACAGGATTGTTGCATAAATTGAAGTAACGAGGAACCTAGAGGATTGAGGGACCCCGAACATGAAAGCAGTTGCTGCCTGGCGTCCCACTTCAGCCGAGAGCTTACTGGTTGTTATGTCAATACAGGTTTCGAATGATATTTTGGCATCAAGGACCACTCCAGAATCGATGTATACTTGAACATTCGTAGTGCCAGTTCCTCCAAGGGAGAGAATAGGTTGCGAAGTGCCGGGTTTTAATGAGACCATTTGTGCAGACTTTATTAGATTCATTTCTAGGTTAAAGCAATACGTGTTGCTTCAAGGCCCTTGAGGGTTGTGTTAACGATATTTACATGTGAAGGGCTGTCCTCAGTGGTGATCATTGTCAAGAGTTTGAGATCGTCTCCATAGCTGAATATGTTATCTTTGAATGAGATTAATGGTGCTCTTACTGCCATGATTAGGACGCATGACAAAACTCTTCCCTGAGGAACACCTGTTGTGATTTTGTGAGGGAGGGTGCGGTTATTGGCTTGTTGCATGAGCGTCCTCATCGAGCAAGAAATCCATCCAGAGAATGTGATATTGCAGTAGGCCACGTAAGGAGAATGGAAATAGTATCAAAAGTTGCGTCGATGTCCAGGATAAGTGATGGCGTTGGTGCTAATTTTGTAATGATTGATTTACCAGAGATCGCGAGTGAATATTGGCTGGCTTCAGTGGAGAATATGGTTTGTTATGGGGAAAGAATGCCTTTTCGAAGACCCTAGGAAACCTTCTTCCGTTAGAAACGGGACTCGAACCTCACATTTTGTATTAGGTTTTACGAAAACCCCTGGCTCGTATTTACAAAGTTTTTCAAAATTAAAAAAATTCTCCTCTAATATGGCTGAAATATTACGGGTGGTTAAAGAACTGACTATACGATGATATAAGCTAGGATTTTATACGCAACGTATTTCCTGAACGTTTAATACAAAAGTGTATATTTTGATCCATACTGATTACGCTTGTCTTGATATTTTGTAGTACGATATTGATTAGTGTCAACTGCAATTCACCTTTGGTCTTAAAATGTCACTGCTAAAGCCATCGATCCATTTCTTGCTACGTGTAATCTAAGGGAAGTCAACGTAGACGTCTTTTCGTTTAAATGAACATCTTTTCGGTGGATAAATCGTGAATGAAAGCCTGTAGTAGAAAACAGAAATATTTTATATTTGATATTTTAGCTAAACGCCAATTTATTATTATGGAAAATCAAAAGTGGTCGATTTTAAGGGCCTGGAAAGGCTACTCTGTAATTCTTTACTTTACGTGCATCGAAGTACATAATAACAAAGATATAATATAAGGACTCGGGTAGGAAAGGCTTGAATTACGAAGAATTTTCACATTGAAAAGAACATGCAGTCAGTAGGACCACTCGATATCTTCTTTCTCTTTCTGTGTATACGAAAAGTTTTTCAGAATAAAGTATTATCACTAAACGCTTAGAATTTTGTACATTTCCCCCTTAAATATGACTTAAAAGATTCTTACCAGGAGTCGTGCAATTTCCAATAATCAATAACTAACCGGTATTCCGATAATCACGCACTAAATTCATGAAACATGTTGCGGGTTGTCTAGAACATAAAACGTAAGCCTATTGTGGTCTTGGCCATTATTCGATGAGCAGATTTCAACTCTTCTTCTCCTAATGCTTAAGATAATCTTGTTACGTGTTGGTGAAGTTGTAGTGAACTGCTTAGCAGGTGTAACTAGAGCAGATATCCAAAGTAGCATAAAGGAGGAAAATAAAGTTCGAATTAGAAGTTCTCCTAGTTATAATAATAATAAATAATTTACATTTTCCTTAAAAGAATGTAAAAATAATCGAAATGCCTAAAACCGTAATATAATAATAATATTTCGTATTAGGGTTACCCGAGAGAACAACCTCATCCACTCATGTGTATGATGTCCGAAAATTGCATGAATTCTCTAGTTGGTTTGCTTGGAGAAACTTGTCTATTTTCAGCTAAAATGCTGTCTTCTGCCTCACGCCTCGTGAAAGAATAGCAAATGAAAAAGCCTCAGGAATTTTGAGCTCTGTTTTTTCCCTTTCTTTTTTCACGCGGTGATTGAGTTAGCTGGTCTCGAGCTAGGGTCGCACGTGCTTTCCTCGTGGAAACTCTGGTGTTTTCACTCCAGACGCAACAGATAAATCGACCGTAGAATACACGAGAGTTACAGACGTGATATTCTGACGCATATGAGCGAGAGCTGGAGTCTGTGTGTGCTACACGTGGAATAATTTAGAATTTGGCGTGAAGGGAAACGACTTACCACTCCTAGTTGGGATCTGTTTGAAATTAGACAGGCAAATACTTTTTGTACGAACAGTAACTTGAATGTTATGATGCTTTTTGTTTTGAATATGTGGGAAGGATGGATCCGACATATTCAAACAGCGTATTTCTTAAGTTTGGCTTTTTGGGAAGAGTATTAATTATTATTATTTTTATTTGTGGAAAACGCACATTAGTGTGTGTACATTATCCTACCCAAAATAGCATTCGGATACTCTTCCCCGTGTAACCAACGTGCGAACGAACTGTATGCAAAATAGGAACAAGTAGTTTAAAGATGTTCATGTGATAGTAGAGATTTTGCAAACAAGAAGAGTGAGTCGTGGCAAGGAGCTTACTGCTTCAAGAAGGCGAAATTCCTCCCCATCACACCAGCGACACTCCAGAAGTCTTTTCTAGTGCATCGATCTTGTACCTTCGAACAGTGGAAACGGGTTCTTTTGAGCGACGAGTCACCTTCGCCATTTTCAGATGACTACATCGAGTGTGGATGTGGTAGTGCTTGGTCAATGTCGTCTACTACAATGTATTGGGCTCAGAGTGAAATTCGGAGCAGGTGGTGTCAAAGTATGGAGCTGGTTTTTGAAGTTCGGACTCGAATCATTGGGTGAAGTGCCAAAAACCATCAATGCCGAGTCGTACATTGACATATTGGATAATTCCGTGGTGCTTACACTTCACAAGCTCTATAGAAATGGCCACACAGTGAGCAATAAAGAAACCTAGTCAAAGCTAGACAAGAATCTAGACAAATCCTATCGAACCTTTGGGAGTGCATAGCCTATGCCCTTACAGCTGAACTGGTGACTGCACTGAAGAAGGAATAGTATTTGAGTTAAGTGGAACGAAAAGAGGCCAACATCTTATTAATTTTTTCCGTTAAAACCCAAGTTTTATGAACACATGTGCAAACATAATACACGATGGATTATATGAACTGGCACGTAATGACCAACGTAGTTGATGAGCTAAAAATTCCCAAACAACATCGACATCATAATTAGATAAACATCATCTTCATAATAAGATAAAGGAACAGTCCACTTTACCCTAGTCACAAAATAGTCGTATAGTTTACCAACTAATGATCGATGATGTAACACTCGGAAAACTCTTTCTCTCTGTACATCAAATTTCTTTGCATCCCTTTTAAGAGAGCGAAGGGTACAATACTTTCTGTGGTAAAGCACTAGTTCACAATTTGTGCGGTGCCTGATGAATATTTCTGTGCCTTCTCTAGTTGGTTGGTCTTGATGTGAGTTTCAGATTTGTGAGGTAAATTCGGAAGAACAAGAGCTCTATACAATAAGACAGAAAGCTAGGATTAATGAATTGAAGGGTATTTTTCTTGATGAACCCTTCAAGACTGTCTTGAATTGCTGTTTTCTTGATATGGATGTAATCCCCGAGTCCTTGCATTTTTGTTATCCGCCTGATAGAACGTTGTCTGACGGAATAATGATTCGAAACTTTATTTTTTCTCCTTAAAGGTTCCGTGAAGGTGTGGCACATTTCAAGTAGATTTACTGCTCCAGAAGAGAACTTGCCTGTGGCATCTTGTACGGTCATTAGTGAACATAAGAATTTTGTACCTTCTGATGGATGTCTATTTTGGGTAGGTCGTTTATGAAAATAACAAAAATAAGGCGGTCCTAGTGATGAACTTGAGGAACGCTGCATACGGTTGAGAGATTGGACGAGTTAGGACTCAAGTTAGTGCCTTCTATAATAATCCTTGGCTTCTTTGGCTAATATAGCTTATTATCCAGGAGAGAAGTGGATTCATGGCATAATGTATTGATCTGCTGCTCAAAATCGAATGTGAAACACAATCAAAGGCATGGGACAGGTACGTGTGTGTAGATTGACGTACATTTGTCCTCCTTTGTTAATAATGTTTGTCACGAAATCCCAGAGCACAGCCTGGTTGGTAGTAACTGATCTTCCTTTCGTGGATTCATGCTGTTGTTGTAGGCAGTGTTTGTATCGAGAATCACTACACCTAGTAGGGTCCCTCCCCTTACCACCCCAGTAAGTTACATCCCCAGTTGAGGAGAACTTCAAGATTCCCTTCAATTCCTTTGGGGTTTTTAATTTTTATCATTTGCTCCATATTTATCTTTATGGAATTAATATACGGATCTTTGTTCATAATACTTAAGAGTTAGCTCCCCTTTTTTCTTTTTTTAAAAATTCTTAAGTAGTTTCTTTGCTGTTTTCTTTTATCCGTGGCAGTTTTCCAATGTTGATTCTTCTTATTATACAGGGCTATACTTTATTCAATCCTGTTAAATACTTCAAAGTAGAATAGCTTTAATTAGGGTTGGGGAACGAATTTAGACTCATATGTCGATAAATGTTTAAAATATGAAATTGGAAATCTGTAATTATATAAATAGGAGCATACGCAGTCTATTGATTCGAAAACGACGCGACATCTTGGCGGGTATATTTCAGTTGTTATACCAAGTCCTTGCTTTGCACTGGAAATTATTTGAGAAGCTTTCTGGGTCATCTGGTCCTTGTAATTTATTTCATAGTAACATTAGTACCTGTTAAAGCCAAATAACCAATCTAATGCATAAGTTAAAAAAGCCGGAACATCAAAAATCGATATGGAAATGCAATTTAGAAATTTAGAAATTTCTTATCCTTAAATTTTTTACTCGTGTAGTATTCCCCGTTTTCTTAAATTATTTCTTTTACTTGTTTCTTCAAGGATATGCTCTTCCGGCTGGAATTTAGAAAGAAATTTGCTTT